>NC_088888.1:80277843-80588752 GCF_037157495.1 Lathamus discolor
TCCAAGCTTCTGGTCCACAAAAGTCAATGGGAAGCACTGAGGCATTGAATTAGGTCTAAAACTATTCAACTAGCGTAGCTGCTGTACCATTTCCTCTACCAGTCTTCTCAGTAGCAAGAGTTGAGTCTTATCTGATCATGCATCAGGGTTGTGCTTCAGACAAGGAACATATAAGATTTTAGGATATCATGCTCATAATCACATCCTTGTTAAGAATCACATGGTGGTTGCGGCTGGACGGCCTCTCTAGAGATCATCCAGGATAACCTGCTACTCAGAGCAGGGTCACCTAGAGCAGGTTGCTCAGGACCACGTCCAGACAGCTTTTGAGTATCCGCAAGCATGGAGACTCTACAACCTCTCTGGGCAAACTGATTCAATGTTTGATCACCCTCAAGGAAAAAAAGTGGGGTTTAATTATCTTCTTACATTCAAATGGAACTTAGTGTGCTTCAGTTTGTGCCCACTGACTTGTATCTTTTCAAGAATAAAGTGCTTCACTGGCATGGTTCTGAAACAGCAGATAAGCATGTAAACGACAGGACACCAAAATCTAATTCTGGTTTCATAAGTCTTCTTACACACAGCTTTGAACAGTATGCTGCTTAGGATGCTGTATCTAACCATATTTTAATTCGAAAAAGAATGCAAAGGGAAAAACAAACCCAGAAACCGCACTCCTAAATCTGGTAGATTTAGTAACTGATCCTCCAAATGCTTTCAATCACAATCACACTGTGTAGTCTCTCTTAGCATTATTAAGAAGAAGAAATTAGCAAGGAGGGTGAGAGCACCTGAGCTCTCCTACAGGCCAATATGGCACTAAACCTGTTACTGTCATCATCTGAATTATAAAAAAAGGAACTTCCTACGGGACTCACACTTCTGTGAAACAATGTTGGAAGACAACTACAAATTCAGAAAGGGCATTGCCAACTTTAAAGGCTAAACTAAATCAATTAAAAATATTTGGGTGATTAAACAGAGACATGTTTTTAAATTAGTGTCTCAAATGTCTAAGCTGTCCAGTAACAAACACCGTGATCCATGAATGTAGTAATAGAGGACTTGCAGAAGAACATACCAAAGGTCTCTTTCATCACTACAATAATTCAAAAGGTCTACAGCAAAAAGAATACAGGAAAAGGTACATCACATAAAGGGAGAATAATGGCTTTACAGTTCTGATGGGTTACAATTACTTCTTTTCTTCCCAACACTATGCACACTTTGTCTTTTTTGTGGGGTCACAGGAGACAAGCTGAGAATTATTTTCATCGTATGTGTCAGACAGAAAGAAATTACCTAGGGAAAAGAAATGCTGCTTATATGTGTGTAAATTTATACCATGCTCCTTAAAGATACAGATATTTACAAATATTTATACAAATGAAACCGACAAATTTTCTCATTCTAAAGCAAAATGGACACATTTCTTTAACGACATTTTAATAAATTTTAAGTCATACATTAAAGAAATTAAGAAAAAATTACAGTGCCAATTAGCTAATTATAGGTGGTGCTAATGACAGGAGATGGTAAGCTGCAGTATTAGACATGAGGCCACACACGTACATGCTCTAATTCCTAGCAGTAATATACAGCAACAGCCTTGTATTTCAACAGTTAGCAACTTGATATGACAATAAAAAGCACCAAGTAATCTTCTCATTAAAATCATACAAAATTAGAATGAAAAGATAGCACATGTTTTTCTAAAGAGATTATATTTTATTATGCATTATGTTCCTGCCAAAGAATACAGAATCAAGGAAATACTTTCATGGCTCCACTTTTGGCATGCTGAATCATAGCTGCCACAGAGAAAGTGTAACAGATTCATGCGCTCAATTGTTTTCCAGAAACTGATGGATAATTGGAAGTATTAAAAATTGCATCCAGTATTCTTTCTAAACATATAAAATGCTATTGCTACCATGTTATATTGAAACCAAATCACAAAGAGATCAGATTAACAAATTTGTCTCCATTACAATTACAAACATGTAAAGACAACCCTTTATGTTGTATCTTTACTCTGCTGTATGTGTGGGACAAACTGGAAAAGTTGCTGATTCTTAAATAAGAGAGTTAGAATACAGAGAGAGAATAACTATAATAGAATTGCAATGAGGGTACCAGCAATTTTTCGTCTATGTAAGACTTCTTAAGCTATGTTTAGCATTTCTGACTTTTGCAAAATGCAATTTTCTAAAAGGGAAATGTGAAATTCTAATAACTCACAAAATTATGAGGAAATAGAAATACAGCCAATAAAACATATTTGCAAACAATCTTTTCTCACATTAATAGCTAGTTAACTGTTTGTATAGTAATATTCAAATATATTTACATATACTGCAACATGACTTCCCAGAAGAGGATGCCATTTATCTATCAAACAATTTAACCGACCTCTTATTCCTATGGCAGTTATGCCTATTCAGATACAAAGACTCCAAGCAATACAGACAAACTTACTAAAAACCCACCACTCATTTTCTAGAAGTGTTTCCTCCCTCTTGTCTATGTCTTATACCTGACTGAAAGATCTGGGTTTCTGGAAAGCGCACTTTATCCTGTCCTAAAATGAATATCAAAGATGATTGATAGTATGAATATCAAAGATGATTGATAGTGACAATATCTTTGCCTCATGAGGTGCAGTTTTTACTCTCTATAGGTTAACATACAACCTTTAGTTGCTGAGTCTTGCTGAGTCTAAAGCAGGTGTCTTAAGTCCAGATACCCAACTTCTGATTGGTAAATTGATCCCACCTTACTAATTCCATGAAATAGATCAGAAAATAATCTCATTTCAAAGGCTGTATTCAGAGTGAGTCTTACAATAAGTTGTTTTGCTTGTGTTTCACCATCACACTGACGTCTTAACATGTCCTTTAACACCCACCGCTGTCACTGTTACACCCGCGGTCTAAACCCACAACGAACTTCACTTATGTAACATTCTTTTGGTATTACTTGAATATAAATCAGCATCATGCTGCAAAATTTACCACTAACATTCAGGGGACCACTGAAGTCAACATTCTTCTGTGAATATTTAACTAATTACAAGCATGCACTTTCATACTGTAGAAATCTAAACCTGTGTTATTCAACTCCAGAATTCTTAAACACTGATCTACAAGAGACACTCCTTGAGCAAAATGCCATGTCTAGCACTTTTAAAGATGTAAAGTGCTGACAACATGCAACACCAAGCTGAAGAATCTAATGTTGGAATAGATTTTAATGGCAAAATACAAAGAGCTTCCAAGTACAATCAGAGTAGTTGTTAAGTGCAGCTCCCCACTGAGGCACAGACGCAGTTCACTGGAGTGTAGAAGGACATCATCTTTCCAGACCTGTGCATACTGGCAATTATAGGTGATGTATCTTTGACTGACCAGCAGGGTTTTGTGTATGTTCTTACAGACAGAGAAATCAACAGCCTGAGTAGCATCCCCCACAGACACAGAGACGAAAACTGCAAGAGGCATAGGTTAGAAGATCTGGAATACAATGGATAAATCTAGTCAGTCTTTTTCAATCAAACCTCTTATACAAGGAGGGTAAGAGTGATCTGCTGATTTGGCGCAGCAAAAACAAGTCAAAGGGAGTATGATCCATATGTATAATACACTCAAGGCAGAGAGGGAGGAGAGACGAGAGAAAGGAACATGTCTGGCACAAAAGCAAATGCATATAAACTGCATATAAATGCACATAAAGCAAAGAACTTCAAGTTTCAAGTTAGACATCTGTTTGTAACCATAAAAATAGCTGGATTTTGGAACATCCTTGTGCAAGGTTGCCCAAGGAAGTTGCGAATGCTCCATCCCTGGCAGTTCAAGACCAGGCTGGGTGGAGTTTTAGGTGACATGGTTCAGTGTGTGGTGTCGTTGCCTATGGCAGGGGGGTTGGAAATAGATGATCTTAAGGTCCCTTCCAACCCTAACCATTCTATGATTCTACGATTCTAATGGGTCATTTAGTTCAGAGAGAAGATGGCTTAATTCAGATATTCATCATGCACAGCCATCACCAATTGTACAAGAGGACTAGATAATTGTTACTTTAGGATGGTAAAATCTCTGTAGCAAAAGAATGCAAAAAATAGAAGAGTCCCACAATTCATGTTTCATGCACATAGGGGTTTTTTTGTATTTACTATTTTAGGAGTTGTTTCTTTCCAAAAAGATGTTAAGCAGAGTTTATGGAGCTGTATGGTTAAGATGAAAGACAGCATTCACCGAACTAAAAAAAAAAAAAAAAGAGTTAAAAGAATGTAAAATTAGAACTTTAAATAGTTGTGATTTCTTTTTTTTAAATAAACAGTGAACAAGAAAATCTCCATAGGCATACTGCACTGCACTGACAGTATCGAGAAGATAACAGGCCATTGGCATTTGTTTTCACTAGACATTGACAGCACATTCAACTTCAATTATTATCTTATATTTCAGTTCATTACAAACCTGATGACAACTGCAAGAAATCAAGGTCCCTCCATGACATCTACAGACATCTGATATAACATTACGGCTAGGGGAATTTTCCTTAGATCATTATTTTACAAAGATAAGATCAAAATTAAAATGTCAGAAAAACACTGAACATTGTGACATATGAAACTGGAGGAGACCCTTTCTATTGAAAGCATTCTATATTTACAGTTGATTTTGATTAAGATACAAACCAAGTCAACTTTTTCAGTGTGAACAACTATAAACTCAAGAAAGGTTTAAACTGCATTGACTAAAGCTTTGTCTGTACTGCAAAATCTGGTAAAGGATTTTGGAAGATGGCTACATTTTCACCTCAGTCCATGAAAAGTCCAGAAAATTGACTTTCTGCAGTTACCACTCTCTCCTCTTCCAAATTTTGTTTCAGCATCCCCAATAGTACCGTTAGTTGGACAAATAAGTTGTAAAGTCCTGAGTGAATCATGAAGTCTCACATGTGGCTAGTGTATTTTTTTAAACATAAGTACATAGATTTTTCTATCAATCCCAGAACTTCCCTGGAAAGCCTGCTGTGCAAAATCATATAGCAGTTAGAAATGAGAAACAGTCAATCACAGGCATTGCTTGGTCTCTTCTGGCAGTAACTTCCACAGTGGAGGCTCTGATTCTCAGGGTGGTTTGCACAGGAAAGAAGCCAGGATTCTCTTCTGCTGTTCTGTGTGGTACATGACAAAGAATGGCATGTTTAGCTTTTCTAAAGGTAGACATTTACAGTCTATCAGATGGTTTTGTAGGTGGAGAATTTTAGTTCTGTTCTGATGAGCACAAACTGCAAGTGAAGTCCACAGAGGAAAACTGTATGTTCACTTGTCTGTTCTGCTGTCCATGAAAAGCACTTGCTCGTGACTTCAGGGTAACCACGGAAATCCACTGGAGCACGGGATTCTTGAGAGTGCTCAAGTATATCCTTAAGTTAATTCTTAGTATATTTTTTTTTTAGCTATGTAAAGCTATTTTTCTTTTCTGAGATATAGAAAATGAGTTTCATTAAGTTACAGTTATTAAAAATCGTGCTTACCCGGGCTCAAGTTCCCTAGATGATGTGTTATGTGACACCACCAATGCAGTGAACATGTTGAAGACTGGATCCTTGCTACCCAACCCAAGTAAGTACTCAAAACAAAGCAGAACATTACAGGGCCTATAAAAAAAAAAAAAAACAAAACCAAACAACCCACCCTAAAAACACATTTGAAATGAAAAGACTTATTCTTGCTGCCTTTTTTGACTTTAGGTGGGGGACCCTGCACACAATATTTCACTAAGTATCACTGACAGAGTCACCTTAAGCTCATGCTTCTATGAGGCATGGTGTGACTCTTCTTTATTGCCTCCAGAATGGAAAGGGTTTATGATAATAAAAGCTTACAGAAAGTGAAAGCAGCAGCTTGCTTGTTATCTTGCTGCCATCCCGCAGAAATCTTCCGCCTCACAGAACTGTGACGGGAGCTCACAGCCTTTGCAGAGAGCAAGAAAGAGATCTCCAACATAAATGTAAGCTACAGCATAAAGTCAGAGCCATCTTACTGTTTATGATCTCTTGTTAGTCAGACAACTGGATTTGTTTTCTTTGGTAAAATTAGCAGTACATCGGCTGGGAGAAGAAAAACTTGTATCTTCAGAACAAATCTGATGAAGAAACTACTGGATTTGCCTGAAAACTCCTAACAGCAGAAAACAATCTTGACTGCTCAGCCCACCAAGTCACTTATAGAGATCCATACACCCAGCTTTTGCTGTATTTCTTAGAGCAAAATCATAAAAAACAGTTTCTGAAAATCGCATCAGTGTATGTAGCTGCATATGGTGAAACCCTTACTGAGAAATTATTCAGTGTGTTAACTGTAAGAAATCAAGAGCTTGCATCTTTTGATATTAAATGATATGGGTGATGTGTTTGCATCTCCCTTTGCTCAAATATGCTCAACAATAGACATCAAGTTCTGATGGCATTGTTCAGCATTATCGCTGAAGTATTTTGAAAGCTTCCTTCTGCCATAATGCCCCAAAACATCAGCAGCTTTTCTGTGGGACAGAGATTAAGACTGCTTCCACATCTGAATCAAATATCAAAATAATAAGTTCCTTCCACTATATATTAGATACAGAGAGGTTTTTCTCATTCATTTACACAAACTCTGCAAGAATTTTGCTGAGAAATTATGAATTCCAACAGTAACTCCCACAGCAGCAGCTAAGCCTCTTAACCTTAAGCCTAAAATATGAAACTTCTTGCAATCTCAGTAACCATCGTTCTTGGGCAAAACTCAAAGTAATTACTTCATGGACAACGTTGTGCTTCCCTGCCTCTGACTTCCACAGCTTTGTATATTATCCAGGCAGAGGCAGAAGTATGGATACCATTCAGTGTATCAGCAGGACTGAGAGAGCCAAGCCCCTGGCTGCAGAGCAGCATACACAATCTGCGTACTAGACAATTACTGGGGCAAAAGGCAATAAACCTTTCTGAATTCTGATTCTAATAATCTTAGGTTTTCTCTCTTGATATCTCACATTTATCCAACTTCCTTCTCTGCAATTTAGCTCTTTATTTAGCTCACAAAGTAGGCATTATCCTAAGTAGGTAGAGTATTCATCTTTTGGCGTCAGTGCCAGTTACCCCTGGCAACCACCCTTTGAAGGGAAACCTTATTTTCAGCTGGTAATTCAAAATAGGACTATAAGGTCAACTGCAAAGCAAATGCAAATGTTGAAAAGAGATTCAGTTTTTTTAAAAAAGTATTATGTCCCATGACTGGGGGAAAGCCCCCTGAAAAGCAACATGCTGGAGCTCTCTTCAGAAATGGATGCAACAATGTTCCGTTTCAGGAAGCGCATCCACTTGGAAGAAGCCTCAAGGATGTACGAGATACATACTGACCTAATTTAAATAAGACAAAACCACACGATCTAATTACAAAAGCTAGAAACAGTGACAAAGGTTTTAAATCTAGCATGTCTGAGACACATCAGTACCCATCCACAAATATACACACACCATATATCTCACCCTTCTCTTTGGCTAAACCTATGTGTGCTACACTTGCTGAGTTTAGACATGTTGCTAAGTTGTAGCCAAGCAATATAAATGCTGAATTAAAAATGGGTCCTTTAGAATACTAGCAAATGAAAATGATAAAATAACTGACATAGGAGTTATCTGAGACTCAACCTGTCAACTTGCAGGGCAGTGGTGATTTCTGCAGACACAACATGTGAGTCTCCATAATGACATGAAAGCAGAATAGACTTTCTTTTCTGTCAAGGCTGGTAATGAGACCTTTGCTTGGTTTGGATCATCTGAAGCAAAATCTCTCAGGATCAGGAAAACAAAACAACCCTCCTTTGATGACAGTGGTACAGTTAAGTTTTGTCATCTATTATGCACTCGGTGGCCAAGGCAGAAATAGCTGACGATAGGTAGTAGTAGAAACAACTCTACATGAGTGAACAGCATACAGGATGAGATTCACCTGACAAAAGACAGATACTGCCTGACATGTCGCCTGACCCTTAAAATCAGTGTCGAAAAGCTATACTCTTAAACTATTTGAAGGCAGTTCATCTCGTTAGAAACTAGTGATCTAAAGCAGGCCAGAAAAACTGCATCCTAACACCTATTTCTCTCCACTGACTATTAAGGGAGTGTAGGATGACTGCCTCCCACCAAGACATCCACAGTGCAGCATAGTGTCCAATGCTAGAGGACATAATGCCCACTCCAAAGCCAGAGTAAGGATGGGTTCACCTCAAGGAACAGAAAATCTGCTCTCTCTTCTTGCAATTCTCTTGAAACCTAAGTTGAAAGCCCAAATGGATGTTATTCTTTTAACTAGCTTATGAGGATCACATAAATACATTCCTGACGCTTTATATATGGGATGTGGGAATTTCAAGTCAACTCCAGAAAAACCACTTACATTCATTCTCACTTTTGTGTACTTCAGATACACTTAATCATGGCTAACAATTGAAATTAAGCTACCAGACCTGTAATTTTGTCTTGGCTTTGTTTTTGTCTGGAGCAGTTAGGTTGAAAGTCAGGAGCTTCTAATTTATACTTATCAAAAGGACATGGAAAAATATAATTTAAAAACTGCTTTCACTCAAAGAAATAGATTTAGTTAGTGAGCAGCACTGCAGTTACTGACCAAGCATGCATAGGTCAACATTGCTCAGCAAAAATATCAGCTGCTATGTTTTATTTTAATTTGCATATATAAAAATAGAATCAGGACATGCAGTTATTTGTTTCAGAAGTGTTGGAAGAATGCAAATGCTGTATTTACCATTTGGGCATAACCTGCTTCTAGTGAAGTCAATCCACTGACACTGACTTAAATGGGAAAAAGACCAGTTTGTAATACCATCTACTGTGTATTACTGCTTCCATAAGCAAATAATGGAGGACATGTGATGCTTTTATTTTCACTGCTTGGATTTCTTCCCTCTCAAGTGCATTAGGATAAAATTAGTAAGCTGTATTTCTACCTACTTGTGATGCAATAAATACTCGCTCTCGTAGCCCTTTGCACTTTTCCCTGGTGAAACCTAATCAACACCCACTTTTAAAAATTCAGATATGGGGATTCACATTTCTTCTTTTTGTGTACAAAAAGAACAGGGAAAAATGATACAGTGGAGTTTGAATGATAACAGACTAGAGGTCTTTAGGGTGGGGGAAAAGCTGACTAAATTGGGCATGTCTACACAATCATCAAGTTAAAAGGAGACATTTACTATTTCTCGCAGCTCAAAAATAAGGGGCATAGAATGAAACTATGCAATGGAATATGCTTTGAATCTACTGAGCACAACAGAAAGAATTCAGCTTCCAGTTCAGAAAGCCCTGAACCCTTCTTTATCAGAAATGAAGGCGATTACTAGGGGAAGCATCAAGGAGGACCTTGGCTTCTCTACTCTGAGAATCCATTACTGGCCTGTACTGGGAGATGGGAAATTAGGGTCCATAAACCCCTATTCTGGTTTCAAAAGGCTATTTTATAGTGGGTTTTTAAACTAGTATTTTTCATCTGAGAAGAATCTGCTTCTAGAATACTATCCTTCTAAGCATTTTTCCTAATTAGAAGCACATTTGTGCTTCTGACTGACCTTCCAATTAACTTTTGGTGAATGCTCATTTATCTTGTTCCAACTGAGAAATCACGTTTATGTGATCGATAAATAATACTTATATGTGACAGACAGATGCACGTGATAGATAAGTGTATTTCTGTAAATTTGATTATAAATTCCTGACAAGACCCCAAACTAACACAGTGTTATCTACTATATAAAACTGTATCTCATAATCCTTAAGAAAATCCTGGGGCAGCCAGGGTAAAGCCTCTGCCACAGGTGTCAAAGCATTATAAAAGCACAGGCACAACGGCCAACATTTTCACATTATATCTCTGCACTGGTGCAGAATTATTAAAACCTGGGTGGATGGAAATCAATTCATCCCATTTGTGTCTAGGAAGGGAAACAGACTTATAGATGAGCACAGAAACAGCACCAGAGACACACAGAAGACACATTTACATATACAAGCTTTGGACTCTTATTAATATGAATAGGTAAGTCTAGGGCAAATTTTGTCCATGTGAACTGCTGGACTGAAAGTGTAGACTGCTTATTCTAATCTTATCAAGGCATATTAGGTTCCCATTGGCCAGACAATTCCTTTTCATGCAAATATTTGCTGAGTTGACATGTTTTTTACGAAGTTTGGTTTAGATGACTGAACAGCTTTATATATAGACTGGTTTGGGTTGGAAAGGACATCAAGATCATCTAGTTCCAACCCCCTGACATGGGCAGGGACATCTTTCACCAGACTGGGCTGCTCAAGGCCTTGTCCAACCTAGCCTTGAAAACCACCACGGATGGGGCATTCACAGCTTCCTTGGGCAGCCTGTTCCAGTGCCTCACCACTCTCACCATAAAGCATTTATTCCTCATATCCAATCTTATATTATTCCTCCTTGTTGTTCCATTAATCTTAAGAATATATCTATCAGTGTTACTCCTTAAACACTGACCTGCTAAACAAAAGCTTATTGTAAAATAGCCTAGATTTGATTCAATGTGGTTTCTCCTTCTCATGATGCTAAGTCATACCCGTAGGCACAAGCCAATCTGTGTAAAAAAGGGAAAATTTGTTCTCTCTCTCCAGAGGTCTAAGCCAATTCTCACAGAAGGTGATAAAAGCACTTCTGTCTTTGGGATAAGTTTATCCAAAAGCAAAATGGATTTTCTTTGTGATGTTTTTGGAACAATTACTTTTCAGGAAAGCCAATTATGGAAGAGTTTCCATATCTCATCTAATACTTAGAATCACAGAATCATAGAACAGTTAGGGTTGGAAAGGACCTCAAGATCATCTAGTTCCAACTCCCCTGCCATGGGCAGGGACACCTCACACTAAACCATCTCACCCAAGGCTTCATCCAACCTGGCCTTGAACACCACCAGGGATGGAGCACTCACAACCTCCCTGGACAACCCATTCCAGTGCCTCACCACCCCAACAGGAAAGAATTTCCTCTTTATATCCAGTCTAAACTTCCTCTGTTTAAGTTTTAACCCATTACCCCTTGTCCTATCACTACAGTCCCTAATGCGGAGTCCCTCCTCAGCATCCCTATAGGCCCCCTTCAGGTACTGGAAGGCTGCTGTGAGGTCTCCATGCAGCCTTCTCTTCTCCAGGCTGAACAGCCCCAACTCTCTCAGCCTGTCTTCATACGGGAGGTGCTCCAGTCCCCTGATCATCCTCGTGGCCCTTCTCTGGACTTGTTCCAGCAGTTCCATGTCCTTTTTATGTTGAGGACACCAGAACTGCACACAATACTCCAGGTGAGGTCTCACAAGAGCAGCGTAGAGGGGCAGGATCACGTCCTTCGACCTGCTGGTCATGCTCCTTTTGATGCAGCACAGGATACGGTTGTCTTTCTGGGCTGCGATGGCACACTGCTGGCTCATGTTCATTTTCTCATCGACCAAACACTTCTATGTTTAATCTGACTGCTTCCCTTACGTGTTATAATTAAAGTGTTAAAGGTAATACATCATTTGTGGATCAATTTAAAGAACTGAGTTTAATAATTGGAAAGAGTATGGTTCTGAATTAATAAGAAACTTTTTCTAAATGTATTTAAAATATGAGTATTTGCTCTTTCATTTTGTTTCTTAATGAAAGATCTATTTTTTGATTGCTACCTACAAAAACCTGTTGGTTTCCAATTAACCACAACTTTTCATCACTACTTGTTGGTAATCAGAATGCTATACAAGTTATATATGTTTTCACACAAACTACATAAATGAAAACATAGCTACACGGTTTTCTATGAAAAAAATTATTAATTTGCTGACATTTTGCATTTTAATTTATGAAACAGTGAAACAGGTTGTTTCAGTAATTTGTGTCGAACTGCATTCAGATTGAAACTAGAAATGTAGAAAATAATATCCTAAAAATAGTTATGCATGTTTATCAGAGTTCTGGATTCGTATACACAAACGTAATCTCCTCCCTCCCTTGATCATTAAGCCGCAGTTTGGGAAAATTATCTACAAATCAAAAGGAAGTCATCTGTTCAGCTAAATGAGCTGAAACTCCTGATGATCACATCTTTAACGAATTCAAGATTAAAAGATACTTTTTCTTATATGTATAAAATTGGAGGGAATGCAACTGCATTTCAATTCCAAATTAGTCTCTTTATCTACTGAACTGAACAAGCTGAAAATACTATTTCTTTATCCACAGAACACACTAGAGACTACTACAGAGGAGTTGAAAATTTTCATGTCTGGTGGTACATCAAACATGCTGGCTCTAAAATTTGCAGCACTTAATTTTTTTTTTTTTTTTTAGTAAAAAGAAGTATACCATAGTAAATATTGACTGATATGTCACAATTTTAAACAGGAAGAAAAACCTTATTAAAAAAAAAAAACCACCTTACTTGAATAAAGCAGCCAGTGGAGGCATCAAGATGGCATCATCCAGTAAAGAAAACAGTGACGGGAGGGAAGGTTTAAATTGGCTATTAGGAAAAGTGTCTTCACCAAAAGGCTTGTCAAGCATCGGAACAGGCTGCCCAGGGAAGTGATGGAATCACCAAGACATATAGATGTGGCATTTAGGGACATGGTTCAGTGATGGATTTGGCAGGGCTGTGTTAACGGTTGGACTTGATGATCTTAAAGATCTTTTCCAAACTAAATGATTCTATGAAAACCAATACAAATTGTTATACACCACAACTCATATACACATACAGAGATTTTTTCCAACTCCTGAAAAAGATGAGGGTGTGATGTGAATCCTATGGCTTGCCAGCTTTCCAGCACTGTACCAATCAGTATAGTACTTTCTTTTCAACAAGGAAGAAACTATACAATAGTTTCTCTGGTGTCAGGAATAACTTAACTTTAAAACAGCCCTAAAACCAAAATAGGCAAATTGGGTCTCAACTGCCAAGCACTGCGTGGAACAGCAGCTTCTGTGCTCTGTCCTGAGCCACACAAGACCTGGTTACTCTGAGCTAGCCTCACTTAGCGTTCCAGTATCTTCTGCTTGCCGCAGCAACAGATTCATCTCCTGGAAGACCTCCCTGGTTTCTGACGTTCTTGTATTCCAGTCACAGCCAAATATGCATTCAAGATAAACCACAAGAAAAAAAATAATAAAAAAATAGAGTGATCCTTCATGGAATCAGGGTGATATAAAAAAAGTTTATGAAAATAAGCATGACATCCAATCAGTCTATGCATAAGGGAACTGTACTATGTATAGACAACAAATTTAGCTCTATCTGCCATGAACAAGAAAAAGGAATTTTTCTTTCTAAACTTTGCTTAAATGCTAAGAGTTCTAATTTCATAATGAATTAAGTTTATTGCAAACTGGAACTAGCTGAAGGCTGTCTCTTGACACAGATTATCCTTCTGTTAGTGGGTACTTCCATTAATGTGGTGGTATTAAGAGGTTACCAGACACTGAGGATAAACCTTAGCCCCATTTGCATGGATGAGTCTGACTTTACAATCCATTCCTGAAATAGCATTTGGGCAAACTATACTTCTCCTGTACCCCATCATGTCCAGTTCTGTGCCTGGCACTGTATTTTTTCACACACAATTTTGTCTAAGGCCATTTTTGCGTAAGAACCCCTCACTTCTGCAGCCCACAGACTAACATTTTTTAAATTTAAATTATCACAACTGTTAATAATATCCTACTAAATTTTCCATCCAGAATAGGAGTCCTCATTCTTAACATAATGTGAGATGTCAATTTGGTTGGAAATGAATAAAGGAAGAACAATCCGACAATGCTGCAAAACAATGGTTGAAGCACTCAGTTTCCAACCTGATGCTTCATCTTCATGTAGAACCATAGAGAAAATAAATTAACTTTTAACCATGCACAAGCATGATGGGCATTTGGATACAGCCACTTGCATCTCCCAACCAGAGTACCAGCTCCCAATGCTGACTGAAGATCTCAAGAGTTCCTCTTTCTGCCTGCTAGTAAGCTACGATGCCAAGAAAATATTAGTCTTTTTTGCTCCACAGACTCCAACTATAATCTCACAAAATGCCTTTTTTCCATAAACAAAGCCAAAAATAACTCCTTAGTCATTTGATTGTGAACAGAGTAGCCTTTTATCAAAGCACTGCAACACTGCTGACAGATATGGCAGTAATTATCACCCTCCCCAAATATGTCCTAGTAGGACACATAGTCCTTATCAGAGCAATAAAAATTCAGCTAAGGGGAACTATACTAATTGCTCAGTTCTTGACACATTTTATAAGTGTGTAATAAGTCTTTTTAAATATAACAAATATATTTAGTTAATCTGCCTAATAAGCCTTAACCAGGAATACCATGTGGATACAGCACAAACCCTCTTACACTTTATCATAAGAAGTAAGGACTTGGGGTTATTCTGATATTTTAATGCCTGTTGGAGGCAGAAGGCCACAATGAACAGATGTATCAAATGGCAAATAACCCCACAGCAGCCAAATGCTGGCAGCAGTAACCCTGCCAGCACCTGCAGAAAGGGCAACAAATCCCCAGCCTTCTGGGCTACGCTTCAGAGCAAAACTGCTCATAAACATTTCAAAACTATTTAACTGTGACAGACTTACCTCAAATCTCATACTGATGATAAAATGCTGGTTACATGAGCCTGCCGCATATGCACAAAGAAGCCACCATATTTATCAAAGACTTCATGTTCAGTGAGAATGATTTCGAATAAACATAGCTGCCCACATTGCTGGGAAATGGGAGGAAGCAAAATACTATCATATTTTCTATCATTTCAGGCACATATCACATAGCACAGCAGGACCTAATTAAAGCTAGTACGACATTAGTATGACATTTATGATTATTAATGCCAATTTCTTTGGACAAAATTAGACCTCTCGCAAGGATGTGATCCATTTATTAATTCCCATTTTTCAGGATACCTTCCAGAAGCAGAGCAGACAAAGTGGTTTTGCCATTGCAAACATTAAAAATACATGTATATTATATTTTCTTCTAGTTTATGCACTTCACTGAAATTATATGTTTCAAGCAGTCAGGCCACAAAATCAGGATGTTCATTATGAAAGTGGCCTGGAACAAAGGCTGCCAAAGTAGTATTCAGGCAGATACTTTACAATTTGAAATGATAAGCTGGAGATGAGAAGGCATATTCTATACACAGGTTCAGTTTCACTCTCTGATTTCAGTCACTGACTGTTTCTTGTGGGGTCAACTGGAAAAAGAATTTTTAGCTCTTTGCTCAAAGACAATTACTTCCAAGCTGAGCAAGAAACTCAGCACTTTCTGTTTGTGGACGTGTGGAAAGCAAAAATTCTTGGGACAGTAAAGGTCTAGATTTTTAAAATGAGATAAAACGGTAACAGTTTTCCACCTGTGCAACAGCTTTGTGGCAAGACCACCCACGGAGGATACTAGATATTAGGCTTGAGCTTTCCTAAAGTCAGAATGAATGCCCTAGTAGTCAGCAGAGGCAACACTATCATGGAATAGTAGAATAGTTTGGGTTGGAAGGGACCTTCAGAGATCATCTAGTCCAAACCTTTTGCAATGAGCAGGAACATCTTCAAGTAGATGAGATTGCTCAGAGTTCTGTCCAACCTGATTTGCCCTTGGGCGTTTCCAGGGATGGGGCATCTACCACATCTCGAAGCAACCTGTTCAAGTGTTTTACCACCCTCATCACAAAAATGTCTTCCCTATACCTAGTCTGAATCTACCCTCTTCTAGAGGGTAGAACACTTCCACCCCTGGAGGTACTCAAGGCCAGGCCAGATGGGGCTTTGAGCAACCTGGTCTAGTGGAAGGTGTCCCTGTCCGTGGCAGGGGGTTGGAACTATATGATTGTTAAGGTCCCTTCCAATCCAAACCATTCTATGATTGTATGATCTTTAGCATGTCCTCTAATTAGAAGATTTGTTTTGTCTATGTGGTAATAGTTCCTTAAAATTAGTAAAATAAAAGATTATCATGAAAACACAGCCTTTGTTTCTTGCACCGGCTATTGGGGGGTGGCGGGGGTGGTGGTTGTTTGGTTTGTGGGGTTTTGGGTTTGTTTGTGGGTTATTTTCTCTTCCTGGGTTTTTGCCCCAGCCCCCCCCCCCCTTTTTTTTTTCCTCCCCCCATTTGGATAAAGTGGGAAAAGAGAAAGAAAAGGAAATCAAGAACGTATTCTTGCTGCTCGCCTGCAGAGAAATGTGTACTCCAGATTGGACAGTGAACTCAGAGTTGTTTTGATTTTAATACTTAATTCATTAGTAATGGAAAAACTTCACATCATAGTAAAAGAATAATCTGGTGAATTTTTCAACTTGTAGGACATCATTTTTGATAATTTGCCAACCAGAGCAGGAGATTTATTATGCAGAGCTTGCCAAAATGGTGGAAGGCTTCTCACGCTGTAGGTTCAAAAACCAGTCATTTCATGGGATTGAATTTACTGATTCTTGTGCTTTATGGCCCTATGCTGCCAGGCAGAAGGTGTTAAGCCTGCTGTAGGTCTTGTATCACATCTCAACAGGCTGTGCAACAGGATGGGACACCTGATTTTGTTCATCTGGGTCACCACGACACTTTTTCATTGAAAGTATGTCCTGACACTTTTGTCAACTTGATGGCCAGAGGTTCAACATGCATTTATGCTGTTTCGTTACTTTTCTGTGAGAAAAAAATAAAAGTATTTCTTCTCTTCTAGAAGGTGGATTAGTTTCACTACCTTTGGCTATAGTACAGATGGTATCTCAACTTTAATGTAAAGTTTATTTTTAAAGTTCAGGTATTTTCTGCAAAATATAAGCATCTGTCATAGAAGAAAGTCCTTTTTATTTTAACTTCATATTACTCTTTGTAATTGTAAACAGAACAAAACACAATCCATATCAATTGATTGTATTAAAATCCCCAACATCTATATACATATACCTTAGGTCTAAACTATTGGCCATAACATTCATAGAATTGAAAGAAAAAATCTAGTTCTAAAATATTTGATATAACATCTAATAATATCAGAAAAATACACATTTTGTAGTTTGTCGTAGGATCTGACACTATGACTAAGAAATAGTTCTGACACTGACAGGAAAAAAACCCACAAAACAACTCCCCCCCAAAGAAAAACAAACCATACTTGCTTTATAAGTATAGGAATATACCTGAAGGGACATACCCCTAATCTCACTTGTAAGTTAACAACAGCATGATTATTTTTCCTACTGCTTGTACAGTAGTCCCTGATACTCTTTTATCAGTTAAGAAAATAATGCACATGCTCAGATACAGCAAACGAACATGAAGCCTGGACTGTTGTCATGGTTACTCTGAGATATCCTAGTATGCAAAGTATCTTACAGCTAACTCTCATTTTTGTTTAAAAACATATTACCTTTTCACAAAGTTACAATTCTTTACTACTGCACATTTAGGTGCTAATACATCCATAATTTAGTGGCTACTGTTTTTCCAAGTAATTTAACTTTAATGGCCTCTGTGCAGTGGAAAAAGCAGTATCATAAGTGTTTCCAGAGCAGTTCCAAGCAATATTCAGCAAAATGTTTTGTCTTGACAAATTGGACAACCCAGCCCTAGCATACCACCTTTCAAATATGTGGCTTCCCAAATGAATTACATGTTCGTTTCACTCCAGTGCTTCAGCTAAAGGCTGGTCTATTTATTCTGGAGACACTTCCTTATGCTATTGCAGTTAAGTACTTGCCAGCAATTTTATTTTTAGTCTGTGCACTTTGGTGATAAAAACTGAGAAATAGCAGTATTTCACACTGAAATCTTGATTTGTATTGTTTAAAAATGATCTTTTCTGACAACATCTACCCTTCAAACACATGTAAGAGCTTGAAGATTTGCTGTACAAGGATGCAATGCCCAGGTCACATTTCATGTGTGCATGAGAAAGGACTACAATTTACATGTGTAAACAGGAGTCGCTAAAAGATTTTCACAGAATTCCCAGCAGCATATGAAATTGTTTATTTAAAATAATGTTTATGTGCCCCAGCTCAGCAACTGATGCAAAGCAATACAAACTTTTACAAACACAGTTAACCTCAAATTTTACAAGTATGCTAATGTTCTGGCAGTTCAAGCATGTTCTTGAAAACTTGGGAGCCAACTCCAAGTGTCACATTTCTCTGGGGAGGCTCTGTTCAACGTAGTCGTGGCTAATTTTAATGCAGGATCCTAATTTTGGCATGATTAGAATGTCTTAATAGGAGGTCAAAGGTTTTAAGGAACTACTGCTGTATAAAAACAGCAATAAAAGTAAGCAAAGTTGTTAATGCCTATTATACAGGAGTCAACATTTCTGTATAATCAGCAGCAACAAGAAGTGAGAAGAACCCTAGCAGGTGCCTTTGGAGGAGGAAAGCTCCCTGAGTGTATCTTTGGGTACAAGTTTAACCCAGCTGCTTTATTTGGATGATGTCTAAGTTCACACACTCATCTGCAATGGGCCTGTTTAAATATTCATTTAGGAAGCACCTTTCTGAAGGTCAAAGGAAGGTAAGAAAGAAAATAAAAGAAGGACTACTGCAAAAGGTTAAGGGGAAATGAGATTGAGTCTGCAGGCAGCTGGAAAGGAGGTAATTCGAATTAATTCTTACCCATTAACTACCTAATATGCTGCAAGCACAGGCACAGTGACCCAAATTGCTTCCAACTTTACAGTCTCATCCTCCCCTTTTGGCAAGGGTGAATGACAAAATGAGGAAAAGGATGAAAGCAGAAAAGTATTAAAGTAAATGAGCAGACTTTCCTCTCCCTCAGCAATGTAAGGATGAGGACAAGTGTAATTCACACACCTTATATGCTTATTTTATGCATGACAGCAAGTGTAGAAAGCAGGGAGGAAACTGTTTCATCACCTTTTTCAGAAGCAGATGGGTTTCCTCACATCACCTGCATAATCAAGTAGACCTAGAGAATCATCTTAGATAAAATTTCATATTAATAATAATAGAATTTAAGATGTTCCTTTTCCAAAACTCCATATACTTTAGTGGCATGAAGCAGTGTATTCTCTTCAGCAATTCCCCTGCACAGCAAAAGAGGCAGCAAGGCCCCTTCTGCCAGTGCTGAAGGGGTTAATTCTCAGCCCCTAATCAGGTCACGTCAGAAGAAGCCTCCTTACTGCTATTACCCTGCCCCAGTGGCAAACAGAAATCAATTAGGTTGAGCAGGGTCAGTCAGACTGGATGGAAACAGCGTTGTGAGCCTGGGAGCATCCAGGTTTTGCTAGGGAGAACAAAACCTCACTCAGACTAATTCCTGTAAATAAAGAGAAAAGTCAATTTATCTTAATTAGGGCATGGTCTAATTTAGATGGGAACTAAGTATGCACAATGTATGTCATTGTTTTAAAATTGTTTGTTTAAATCATTGAACAACTGAAACGATTTTGTTACATTAATTTGTTTCAAGAGGGCCAGTATCATGCGTCACACATACCCAGGGGAGGAAAGGCAAAGGCTCAAACTCCACTTAAATACATCAGCCTGGACCCTGCTACAGCCTCAAGATTTGAAGGAAATGCAACATCTCAGCCTAAGAAACGTGAAGGAAAAGGCTGTCATGCCAGAGGAAGTGCAGGAAAGGGAAAGAAATTCAGCCAACCTCATAATATCACTGCACTATTAATTAATTGAGAAAGCAAGCCAAGGTAGACATGTGCAAATGCCATTGGCATCACCTTTACCCTCACACAACATAAAGGTCTGTGGTCACATTAGCCCCTTTTTCTTTGGTTATTACCTTTGGTAATTAATTTTAGTGAGAGAACTCAGACTCACAGCTATGCCCCAGCTGCAAAGCAAACATCTAGAGGCAAGTTGTATATGAGCTTTAGGCTACGGAAAGGCAGGAGAACCTTCAAAAAAAGGGTGGAGGAAGAGACACCTTGCTTGTACATCCCATTTGGCTCCTTTCCCAACAGCCAGACCCATCTACAACTGCAAACCTCTGCTCTGAAGCAAGTGACAGCTTCTTTCCTGGTTACTTGTTTTCATTTATTTCTGGTAGTGAAATGTAAACAAAAGCATCTGTGTTTCCTTCTCTTTCCTTTTTTTTTTTTTTTAAGTATGCTGCAATGCTTTAATTGATGCTTTTGAAAACAATTCAGGTGAAAGGAAACCTGGTTAGAAAATAATCCCAGCTAGCTGGCCCCTATCTAAAAAATTACTAAAACCACATCTTTGAGATATGGATGGGAAACATTAGGCAAACCTGAGATCAGGCAATGACACCTGCTCACCCTATAGTTAGAAAAGACAAAGAGCACTCATCACCCTTAATTTTATGCTGTAGTACAACTGAGCCATATGTAGAACAACAGACATATGAATACATTTCTGTATACAGAAACAGACAGTGAAGTGTTCAGGACTGTTCACACATTATCACAATTCACAGGCATCTCCAGTCCTGAGAATATTTATGTCTCCCCCCACTCCATATACCCCTGCTAGAATGAAAGAATGAAAATAAGTAACTCAGAAGCAAAGCACACAAAATATAATGTGACATTAAGCATCTTTCTCATAGGTTTGTTGTATCATATGTATGAGAAGCTTCTTCCTCCAGAGAAAAACCTCAGCCCACTCAGCCTTTCCTAAGTTCTTCCCAGTGCCTCACACCAAAAGGCTAAGGTTCCAATCCACTCTTCCTAAGCTTTCAATTTATTACCCATCTCTCAGCAAAGCTTTCCAAGTGGCACTGTAATTGCAGATGTCTGTTCAAGCATGACATCAAAGATCTATCTTCTGTTTAACTACAGCATTTATCTCATTTTCAATTTAACTTGATTTTTAAGAACCCCAGTCTGTTTACCTTCACTGAACCACCAAATAGTAATCTTTTCCTAAAAATAATTCTCACAAAGTCTGAGAAATCTGCAGCAAGCAAAAAATCTAGCATATACGCATATTCATCAATAAAGAAGACAAAGGTGAATGTGCAGCAAAAAGAATCATGGTTCTTCAAGCGAGCTCGAGTAAGCTGAAAAACTCCTCAAAGGTACAGACTGCAATCAATTAAAGCTCAGCTCTGCAAAGCCAAATTCACAGGAGCATCCTTACTCCCACACTATTCTCTGATTTGAGTAGAACTCGTATGAGCTGGGGACTACAAGGTTTGAGTCATTAGCGGCAAAAAGCCTTTTCCAACAAAGTATTTAATACAGACTGCACAGTGAAAAAAATGATGTCGCTCAATTAATAATAAATTGAACTCGGCACAAAATTTGCATCCATGGGTTGTTTTTTTTCCCCTACACCAGCAAACATATCCTAACTCTGACAATCATACTGTACTTCGAACAACATTTCAGTGCCAGTTCTTAGTATTAAGTGGTGTTTTTCAAACCAGGTGTGGATTGCTGCTGAACTAAAACCTTCTCCATGTGACTGTAGGATGTGATACTCAAAGTCTGCTTTGCAAATCAAAATGTTAAACATCCTGAATTCTCACTGGCCCTGCCATTATGTCTTAGGCTCCAGAAACAATCTATACAAACATGAGAGTACAGATGGTTAAATCTCTCTGCAAGTTACAGGCAGTAACGTGTTGACTTCAACTCATCAATCCCAAATGCAAATGCTAGACAAGTGTCACATAACTTTGTCTCCACTGTCAAGCTTGGATTTTTTAATGTTTTTGAAATGTCATCCTCAAATGCCTGAAGTCTGTACATATTTTCTGACTACTTACCTCTTGTTGCCTGTCATTTAGGGAGATGTGGTACAGCAAAACTTTGCCAGGAGTCCTGTTTCCACAACTCTAGGAATTTTCACTTGCAAATGAAGGCAGCACTTACTCTCCAGCTGCACATCTGACTGCGAACTTAAATGTCAGCATGTGGTTCTGGTTTATTTTTAAATATCAAAAAGGGAAAAGAGCAGTAGAAGAATGCAGAGGTTAATTAGGTCCTAACTCAGCATACATGCAACTGGCGTAGAAGGACAATTGCATCAAAACCCCAAAACACCCCCAAAATACACTCACTCCATCCTCAGCTGTTTCAGGAGCTCTCCCATGTGTGTTCATGGAGAACAGTTAGTTTGGCAAGCTTTGCACACCAGGCGAAAGCTGGAACCACAAGATACGGAGGCAAAAAAGGGGTTTATTATTACAGAATTGGAAAAAAGGCACTGGGAGCTGCAAAGGAAGAGAGAGGGAGCCATCAGTCACAGAATCAGGCCATGACACCCCTCATATTTGGGACACAAACTGCAAGTTATCTGTCATACTGGAAATAGAGAGTATAGCTTCCCAGTGACACTAAGACTGTATTACTGCCACGACAACCCAGGGACTGATGCTTAGAGGGGAAATTCGGGTCTATTCCGAGGCTGCCATAGTGTTCAGAGTGCACTTAAGCAATGCAAAAATGTGTATCTGGAGATCACACATGAGGACTAAGAAATCACCCTGGACAGAAGGAGAGGATCTGTGTGTAGGCCTGTTTCATCCAAACTTCATGTGTGTAAGTGAGCAGAAAAATGAAAAACTAGAGGAAGGGAATTGCAAACGAGCTCTTTTAAAACATTATCACTAACTTTTCCATAGTCGCAAATGTTGTATTTTATTGCTCCTTAAGAAACTATGCCGTCCTTTACCAAACAATTGCTCTAAAGGTCCGTAACATGTAACAACTTTTTCTCCTATTAGCCCATAAAAAAAAAAGAAGTCGTTCTGCCATTTTTTTTAGAAGAAACATAAGGCAAGGTGCAGGGCAGCCAGAAGGATAACAGCTGCATAAACACTACCAAAAGTGTTTATTAACTGAAAAACAGAGGATTGTATAAAGCACGGAAAAAACATGAATAAAATTAGCTTTAAGACATAAAACTAGTAGGCATATTTCAGAGCATCCAGAGACATTTTTGTCTGTCACATTTTTTCTTTGAGTTCTGAAATTATCTGCTGAACTAGAACACCCCTGTGTGTGAGAATCCATCCTATTTTCTCTTCTCATCAGGTCATCAGTCTCATAAGATGACACCTTCAGCATGGCAAGCTGATAATATGAACTAAGAATTTTGTCCTTGCATCTTTTTCCTGACCATTCAGAAGATTATACGATTTCCTGAACAGGGAACACACTTTTGTGTGGGTTTAGACACAATTAAAGAAAGCTTTCACGAAGGCTGTGCTGTGACAAATGTTACAAATCCACCCCAAAAATACAGAGACAGAAGCTGATGCATGTGCACCCCCACGCACAATCACAGAGTAAGACTTAAGTGATGGCATAAACACGAACAACAAAAGAAAATTAGATCGTCTGGATTCCTAGACCAGAGATTTATCCTGATACGTCTCCATGCCACTGTACATACCAGACAGGAAAGCTTCCACACTAAGCACATGTTACAGTCCCTGTATTCTGCTCTGTTAATTAACATGAGTTAATAAAATTATTAAATTATAAAGTATATACAGCTTTTGAGCAGACTTCACCTCAAAAGCTTTCAGTACAGTACCAGACATCTCAATTTGAAAATGTCTAGCTCCACTGACACTCAAACCCATTATCTACTGATGTTTAAAATTCCTAATTATCAGATAGCAGGAGTACTTTTGTACTCCTCACAGATAAATACACTGCCTTGTCATAATATGGCTCTCAGTTCAGCTGTTAATGGCAAAATCTTTCCAATACAACTTGTTAAGCTACAGAAGTAGACAATTTAATGGTACAGCTCTAATCCAAGACGAAAGAAAAGAAATGACAAAGTGATTACACTGAACAGCTAACTTTTAAACCTGACCCCACCCATGTTAAAAGTCAAAGTATCAATGAAGAAGCGAAACTCTCCACACAGCAACATAAACTTCAAACATGCATCCACCACTCACCCCTAAAACATGCAGAAGATTATCTGTAGATCCAGAAACTCTTTGCAGTGATTTGCATCTATTTAAATTCATTTGTTTTGTTTTACACTCAGAACTGAGTCAAGGGTAGAAAGCCCATTTTCCTACAAGAAATTATACTAGTGGGATTCATGGCATTGGGTACTAGTGGAAAGGCAATCTAGATTAACTAAAAGGGATTTATCTAATTTCTTTAAAGAAAAAAAGTATAAAATGCAATCCTGGTTTTCAAAGGAGCAAGACTGCTTCACACTCTATAAGAATTTCTTAAAAATGCAGGGAACACATACTCTACATCAGCAGTTACAAGAATACTCATAAAAAACTTAATAATACTTTCTGTTTGGTTAACCTAATCTTATACCACTGAAAGAATAAATATCTTATTAGTTTGACTATGATGATTTCTTTTTTGTACATGTGATCAAACTGAAAAGAATATAAAGCTGAAGAAAAACGTATTTTTTCACCATGACACTGATGGTAAAGGGCAACAAAGTTTTCAATTAAAAAATATCTATCTTCAGGAACATTATATTAGCCCTGCTGTGTGTTATTACTATGGAAAGCTTTTCTCAAGCAAGATAATTTTCCAGCCTTATTATGGCATGTATTTATGTGACAGGTAACACTAATTTTTCATTAATGTCAGTTTATACATTCTACTGTAATTCAAACGTGTTCTTTCATCATCTTAATCACCCCATCCAAAAACCTTTTGGCATGGGGTAAATGACATGATTAAAATTTGTACAATTAATCCCTGTTATTTCTTCCCAGGACATGAAATGTGTGTCATTTGTTTTCTTCTGTTATGTACAGCATTTGTACAGAACTACATGATTTTCCACAACGTGAAAAATGACAATCTGTATACAACCTAGACGATGCTAGCGTGCCAATTTGCTGGATGTTTCTTGTAACTACATTGCAAATACTGGGAATTTCTGTTTTGTTTT
The DNA here is from genome assembly GCF_037157495.1 of Lathamus discolor. NCBI lineage: Eukaryota > Metazoa > Chordata > Aves > Psittaciformes > Psittacidae > Lathamus > Lathamus discolor. The sequence goes on from NC_088888.1 coordinate 80,302,794, forward strand.
TCACATGGCCTTGACTCATTTTTCCTGTTCTGACATGATCTGCTAGGACAAAAAGAGAATAAGTGCCTTGTCTCAGGGAGAAGAACTAAACTCAGGTTTACACTTTGAATGCGCAGTGACAGCTTTTAGTAGTTTGTATCTTTCTTTATCTTCAAAATACATTACAAACCCTATCGTTGGATGCTACCTTGACAGCTTGCTGACATGGTACACACAGTGGGCTAAGGAACAGACCTAAAGGTTGAAACTAAGAGCTTTAAGGCATAGGAAGACCAAGCTGAGGACAGGTGTACTCACACCAGCCAGGCAAATGCTGCCAACAACTGCTCTTTGCATGAATGACAAGTGCCTCACATTTTTCTTTCCTAAATGCCTTGGCATGTCCTATTTAATCAATGACAGCTTCCTTTTTTTGAAAAGAAATTGTTTCAGTAATATTGAAGAAACACAAAACACAGGAAGGTCTGTTTTAAAATCATTTGCTAATTTGTGCCATTTGGTTATTCAGAACAGAGTTCTGATTTTCAAATTTAGCAGATATTAAACAAATAAGCAGGATGCACTTCAAAGCTCTTCTTTTGTTTTTGGAGACAAGGTTCAACTCTGCTGAACAAACATGCTGCCAGAAGTACAGGACCGGCGACTGAGCTCACAGTATCACCAACATCTTCCTTACATCAAAAGTCACTAATTCAAATTATTGCTAAACACCATTATATGTAACAAGCTACGGAGAAGTGCTAACCCAATCATGGAGCATAAATGAGCTGAGAGGGGGACACAACAAGTCACCATGGTCTTTGAAAGTAAATGTCTCCGTTTTCTTGGCAATAGACCCGCTGAGTTTGCCTGACCTTTACACTGTTCTTTAGCAACACGCTCTGCACGCTTTGTCTGCTCATCATCAAGGCAGTAGTTAAGTTATGCTGCTGTCTTTCCAAGGAATATAAATGGACTGTGAATCGTGCTGCAGCTCATAGCAGGAACCTATTTTATCATAAGCCTTTAATCCCATTTTGTGCAAGAAGGAGCCCTCTGCTCCAGTGTCCTCAGGCTGGGGATCACATCAGCATTTCCTCCGCGTGGTCTATTTCATGGGACTTGGAAAAACTTGCAGCCAAACATCAGTATGATAATAAAGGTGTGCTGCTCTCACTGTGACTCTAGGGTAACTTCATCCATACTTACCTAAGGTAAATGGCCACCTCCAATTTCTTCCCTGGTATCTAGATACTCCTCCAGCAGATGCCTGGGATTCTATGAACAACTACAAACCCCATAGTGCAGGTCTCTTCTCAGCCATGTGACACTTACAAAAGCTGATGTCACTGGCACAGATGGCACTAAATGACACATGAAATACTCAACCACTGCCTACTGACGCTAAGATAGCCTGAAAATAAAGTGGGAAGAAAAAGATGAGAGTCATTCAGAGGAAAAAGAAATACTCTTGGTGAACACAGGAAAGGAAAGAAAACAGGGAGGCAGAGAAGCACAAACAGGCAGTGAAACTGTAGGAGAAATGACATGCCTGCAGAAAAAACCGTGGTGGGTATAAAAATCCAAGGCTGTAAATATGAGTGAGTGTTACAAAAATGGATATAATCCCTGTGGTCCCTGTGAGAAGCATAAAACTCAACACACAGCTTTCTGAATGAGAAAACAGCTATAGTGATTTTGGTAGAAGACTTACACAAAATGCTTCAAAAGAGAAAACATGCCTAGAATATACAAAATGACAAAAAGCACACCATACTCAATATGGCCTCAAATGTTACTGACATGAACTGGCGTTACTGTTTTCAGTAAGGAACATTACCATGAAATTTACCCAGTTAAGAGGAATAGCAGGAATAGATCCCACCAGCAAGCAAGGAAGGGGAGGTGCACCACGCTGCACTGTGCGATGCAGACCAGCACTTTCTGTTGATAAAGGAGTGAAATAAAACCAAGCCAAAGCACCCCACACAACATCACTCTGCCTCAGCACAGAGATTTGCTAGCTGTCAATGAACAGTTTAATCTGAAAAAGTGTCTACAGAGAGCACACATCTGCTGTCTCAAACATCCATTGTTCTAGTACTTGATATTCAACTGCTATAATTGCAACAAACATCACATTTTTAATCAAACTGACCTTCTTTTCCTTATGGTTTTTCTACATTCAGCACGCTTGGAGCTTTGAGCCAGATCTATAATCTCAGCTCAAACCTTCTTTCAATGGTTTTAGCTGTTACCTAATAAAGACTCAGAGTCCATCTCAACTCCTAAGGTTCTGTTGACTATTCTGAAATAAATTCTTTGATCGAGTTTGCCAAAGGACCAGAACAGCCAAGAGAAATAAAATCAGAAGTCTGTCATATATCCAGTGTGAGTGTATCTTGGTTATTGTGAAATACACTCCTGTCACAAAGCACGATTTTTCCTCTGCCATCATCTAAAGTTACTTTTTGTTGATATATATATATATATGAATTATTAACTGGCACTGTGAGTTTGTTTGAATGGATCTTTCTGCATCTGACTGGGATCTATGCCCTAAAGATATATAAATTATATCCAAACACTGTGCAACAGTCTGCCCATTTCCTTCTATTTCCAATTTTAAAATCATAACTTCTGTTATCTCCACTGATGAACATGCCATAATCAGAGCTCTCTAAACAGTGTTTTTGGTTCTGGTATACACTTTTAAAATGTTAAACCGATAAGGATTGCAGTGTTTCGGCATACATAATTTAATTAAAAAATCTAGTTCAAATCACACTGTTCTCCTAATGACTGATTTACTTTGAGATACTTGAGAGTAAATCTCTATCTACGGCATTAATTCTTATAGATTAAAATCTAGACATCACTTCTTCCCCAGGGTCCCACAGCAATCATCCTTCTACAGATGAGTGGAAATTGTAAGAATTTCACTCTAAGGAAGTTCATTTTCAGTCCTTTCGCTGGAGTTTGGGTTCAGGTCCCTCACTACTCCAGCCCATTGAGACAGCCATGAATCTCAGACAGCTCTATGGAGACACGAACAAATTCTTTCATCTTTTACAATGTACAGTGTATTATCTCTGTCTCTTGACACCTTCAAAGGTGTCTTGCTGCCCTAAAGACTTCAAGGGAACTGACAGAGAACAATGTCCTGCGACAGGTCACCAACATCACTTCATCAGTAATCTCCACACTGGGGCAACAAGCTTGAGACAAACCTATCAGTAAGGTCTTCCACACAGCACACCACCCAGCTCACTAATGCACAGAAATTAATACCCTAATTACACTTTGTCTTTCATTTTAAACATTCATTACGACTAAAATAAAATCACGTGTTTCAAACTTCTCATCACTTCCCTCTCAACAACACAGCTAGACTGGAATGTATCTGTCTACGCAAGGAACCTGAACTTATTCTAATGAAATCAGGCATACCCATATTCCAGTTTTTAATTCCAAGAAGAAAAAACACCCATGAATTCTTAGATACAGTTAATGGTTGCTCCGCAATTCTTTGCACTTGTTTTCAGCTTAAATTGCTTTAGAAGTCCACAACATTAAATAATCCCTGGAAACTTCTAGAGGTAGAAGCATATGAAATGTTAACTGCCAATATAAATTATATTGGCATATGTTTACAGTTTTTAAAATATTTTAAAATAAATGGGCAAAATGCTCATTTTTTACTTTACAGATGTATGTCGACAGAAATGAACTGCATTCATTCACAATATATTTCTCAATGAATCATCCCATTTCATCAAGATAACCATTTTTATAAATCACCTCCTGTACTTCATGTCTTTAAGAAGGATTTTTTTTAGTTGCATTTTTGCTGGCACAAAAACTGCATTTACTCTCTAACTTGTGGAAAAGTGGCTTCATTCCCATTTCTAATTTCGGAGTGGAACTGATTATGGCTGGGTTATGAACCCATATCCTACAGACAGCCAATAAAAACATAAATAGGAAAAAAAGTTTTTATAAGGAACTTTATAATAATATTTTTAATAGGATTCTGTTGGCATTCTGCAATTTTGCTAGAATGTTTACAACTCTACAAATGTTAGAAACCTAAAAGGGACACAGACTAACTTCTTGGACATTTACTGCTGATAAAAGATGTGGCATTTACTTCTTTCAGAAACTGTTCTTGTTCTTAAAAAATTATCAGTATCTAACAAATAATTCTTGATTAAACAATAGATGCTCTGTCATAAATTTATTTTCTTTAATATCTCTAAAATGCTACTAACCAGCTTGTTAAAATAGCAATATTCTTTTATAAAAACGACAAGGAAAGTATATGTAGAATAAAAAGGAATGCTAGGCATTTGTCCTTAGTTGCTTGTTTTTCTTCTTTATTTTAGACAGGCAGATACACTTTCTTTAGTGGGGAAAAAAAAATCCCAGCACAAAACCCAACCAAAACCAGTACAAGCATCCTCTTTCCAAGAGCTTCTTTTCCATCCAAGCCTTTCAATGACCTTTTCTTGCAGAAAAAGGCATTTCAGCTTTTATAACTTCAGTTCTTAACCTCTCTGCCTAGAGCTTTTAGCCATCCTGCCAACTAGTGACAAATATGGGGGGTTTTGTGATGTGGACACATGCCCAGAAACAGGTATCATTTAGCACAGACAATCTTTAGCCATTGAATAGGTGACATTTAAACAAGGAACCCTGACAGGGGACTCACCTTATCATGTTGCCCATTTCCACAAGTACTCAGCGGGTGTAGATGGAATGGCATTCAAATACACAGGGCGGGATGCAGCAAAAATATTTCTGTTTTTTTGAACTGCAGGTATGTGATTTATGCCAACAAAATTTTATGATTAAATGACCTGCCAAGTTTAGAATTGAAGTAGTTTATATACATATACACAATGTATGCCTACATACACTCAGTCTCTCCATTTCTGCTCTCCATTCCTGCTACCAGCTAGACTGTGTACCTAACATTAAGCATGCTGTTTCTGAGGCATTTGGTCATTCTGGGTTATTGATATGTGCCTCTTGTTTCAGACCAGTAATTTTAATCCCATCCATTGCTTTTATATGTATTTTTATAAAGCTCTCACTAGTCTCGTCCACCTTAACCAAGAGGTTAGGACTTTTTCAAATCCAAGGCAAAGCTGGGAAACAAACAAACACCTAAAAACACAAGAGAAAAAGTTTTTCTCAGTTACAGCTACAAAACAGCAGTAGAAAATAAGGGAGTTTGAAATAATCATTCTCCTGAAAGCCATGAAATGAAAAACAAAGCCGCTCTGGTTGGAACCTTCTCTGCCACCACTATGTAATTTTTTTGCCACCAACATTGTGGATTACACTATAATAACTGACAACATGTGCACAGCTTTGATGAAAATTTAGTTGAGATATGACTATGTAATACCTGCTAAAGCAAAATATTGCATTTTCTGTGTGGTGCAGATCAGCAAAGTCACTTAATGCGCTTGATATTAAAACATGCTAATTTAAAACTAGAATGATTTATTCCAAACTGAATTCATTCAGCAGAGTTCAAACACTACCAAATGAACTGTTATTTTACAAAGCAGTTACCCTACAGAAAGTCTCCATTCAAAATGAATTTTTAATCAATAAAAAGATACTACTCAGTGACAAAAACAAACAAACAAAAAGTAAGTGGGATGCTTATGCTTTTGCTGTCAAAGATGAAGTGAAGAAGAAACATGTAAAAGTGTTCTTTTATTTTTACTATAAAAATGCTGAGTATATTTAGTGGGTTTTTTTTTTTTCTGTTTTCCAACCAATCTCAAGTGTTTGTCCTATCTAATTTAATGTACTTCCCACAGCAGGGTTGCATCACCTCCCTAAGGAGTAAGAGCATTTCTGGAAGCTTTTGAAGGTGCAAAGGCCTTTTCTCCTATAGCTCCTCCATCCACTCCATACATCTGGTCTGGTCCAAGCAGGGCCCTGTACTTCGCTTTCTTGTCAGCCTCCCTCTGTTTATTCACCCCTTGCAGCCCAGCAGGCACTCAATTCAGAGTTTTCTCTGGATAACACTTTTAAATGCTGGCAACTATGCAGAAAGCACTATTATTTTTTAACACCAACATCTCTTCAGGCTGGTAAAAGGGTGTGACTTCTCATCATATCAATCACCTTTTTTTGCCCACAGGAATTAAGCAACAGGCGTAGGGGTACCAAACATTTATCTTTCCAGGAAAACTCTCATTCAACAGGAATGCTGTTCTTCACAGTGAAAAGACCTTGGGTGAAATCTGTCACAAGCTAATTTTAGTATGTTGTGATTTGCATTTTATTTAGGCTACCTTTGGGAGAGAGGACTCACCTTTTCCTTGCAAAGCACAATGCATGTTTATGGCACACGAAAATCAGTGTTACTACTAACACCTATTTCAATCACCCATCCCTGGACAAACTAAGCGTATTCTCACATGCCACACAGTCTTGAACTGTTACTGTATGTTTCTGGGAATATGGTCAGTTTAGCCCTCTTCAATAACAGATGGGCTAGCAGTGGGATTCGAGTCGGATCCTTAGGGAAACAAGACTTCTGCAATAAGGCAGTCTGCGTCCATGCTTGTCCACCCCAGCCTCCCCTCAACACAAACTGACTTTTTAACCCAGTAGCTGATTTTGATCAGAGTTGACAGAGGGAAGAAGTCACAAAAATGTCACCTTTATACATACTTCATGAAAATGAATGACCTGGAAGAAGAAAGAAACTGGGCAAATCTTGTGCCAAAGAAAAGGTGCAGAATGCGATACAGCTCTCACTGCGTATCAGGAATGCACGTAAGAGAAATCTGCAGCATGCCTCAGCTGAGGGAGAAGCATCAGACTGAGCTCTGATCATCTTAAGGCACCAAACGAGGAAACAAATCCAGAAATATAATGCCCTGTTTTATTAATTCTGCTGCTTATGGGGCCACCTGTTAATTAAAATCACACTAATTCTCGTCTCACCCAGCATTTTATGCATTTTTAAATTGCTAACAGTATATACAAGGAATGGGACTTGGAGAAGAGAGTAACCACTATTACCTTGGAATCAGTCAATATATATGAAGTAAGTTTGTGGCTGCCAAATACCTTTGCAAAACGTGAGACAATAACTGCTTTCCAATTGCAGTAGAAGTTGCAGCAGAAATACCTGTTTGACAATGAGCGGACTCCCCAGGATGTCCCGCCAAGCCCAGCAAGAGGGTTTGCTCTTCCAGAAACTTCAGGGGCCTCAACAACTCACTCCCACTGAATTTCCATACATTCTCTGTGCCTTGCATGCTATGAAAATTAACCTGTGGAGGCCACGTGGTAACCCAAAACCCTAAATGGTGATATCTAGCACTAGCAGCTAGCCTCAGCTTTAAAAATATGTGCAACCTAGAGTTGTTAGCTGTCATTGCCCCTCAGTTCTCCTATATATGTAGAGAGGGGATCATTAGGAGACATCAGGAGCAGCAAGGGAAGAGTCATGTCACAGGGTATCAGCTACCTTTTTTTCTTGCACCCTGAAACCTTGAGTAGCAGGTTATTGAGGAGCTCCAAGCTACTCCATATTGAACATTCCGCACAGACCAAACATTGAAACTACGGAAATGGTCTGGGTCAATCTGTTTCTAGCATGTAGCATACTTTTATTTCAAACAAAACATTTAGATGTTTATTTAAACTACAAAATATTCAAGATCTGGAGGAGACATAAAAATTCCCACAGAAATAATTAAAAAAAATCAAAATATTTTTCAATTCTTAATTTAACGAGCAGAAATATTAAGTAGAGAAGCCTTCCTAAATTACGTAACTTTGAAGAAGTCTGTGGGAATGTGGTAGGATCTCCAAAGCCCCAGCTACTGACCTCATGGATGTCTCTGCTCAGTGGGTTTCTCTTCAGCTTGCCTACAGAGAGGTCCACTAAGGAAATGCAGATGGCAAATGGCAAGCTGGAAGCGCAGGGAGCCGAGGAGGCAGGCAGACAGCAGGACAGACTGGTGGGCAGGAGTGCGAAGCAAAGCGGTATGGAGAGTCATCAGCCATCTGCCTCCCTTGCAGCTAGAAGTGCAGCATGATCAACAGGTTCCTGTGGCACTTCCCTGTGGTTCTCCTCTGGAAATAACTATTAACTGAGGTTAGTAAGGTTAGCAATAATACAAGCTGCTAAACAAATATTATTTTCCCAAAACTCAATGCTGAATGACTCTTGATTGGTATTTCATCACGTAACATAAAAAAAAAACAAACAACCCTACAGCTTTTAGGTTATTTTCTGGATCTAAGAAATCCTCAATGCTGTTACAGCAGTACCTGGCAGTACAACATAAGCGCATTTAAGGGCACATTTTCCTATGAATATTTTTCTATATCAAGGGTATAGCCTCAAAAAGCTCCTTCATGCTTAAAAATGTGACTACTTTATATGAATCATAAAAGTTAGTGGTTGTTGCACTGGCTTCTCAAGATGTTATTTTATGCCTTAAGCCAAATTCAAAAGAAGTAACACCAGAGTGTAACATCAACTTGTCTTCACTTACTGGCTTGCCTCATTTGCAAGCCATATTCTCTCAACAAGGAGTTGTGAAATGTTAAAACAACCTGGAGAATATTTCTAACTTGTAACAGCAACTTTGCTTTGAATTCTCCTCTGATTAAGTGCATAAAAGAAAAAGCTTCTTTATCTTAAAAGTATTTCAGGCACAAATCAAAATAAACGGGTTAAAAATACTACATCATACTACTAAACACAAAAATACTATTACACTCATTATTTATCAGTCCAAACATTTCATACGTTCATATAAAGTCTGCCGCATCTGGTATCTGAACTGCTCATTTGGATAAGAGGTCTTTAAAAAAAAGTCAAGATAGAAAAATCATAATCAAATCTATATGAAGAAATACACATGAAGGGAGTTACCTTTTTTTAATGTGTGCTCTGGCTTATAATACACTTCTAAAACATTCTTTAGGTATATGAGACTTCAGGTAAAAGCAAGCAAATAAAACACATATTGCCCAGAGCAGTGATAGATGCCCCATCCCGGCAAACATCCAAGGCCAGGCTGGACAGGGCTCTGATCTAGCTGAAGATATCCCTGCTCATTACTGAGGGGTTGGACTAGATGAACTTTAAGGTCCCTTCCAAACCAAACTATTCTATGATGCTATGATTCTATAGGGCAGACTAACATCTCATTTTAGTTGGATCCTTCTGGGATGTCTACACCTCCAGTGGGACAAAAGGTAGTGCCTGGAAAGGCTAGCATGACAGTGCTACAGCTGGCTTATTAAGGGTTTGCAAATATTGATTATTCAACAGTACAGAGCTATGTTTGTAGTAATGAGGGATAAGAGCTGGGCCTTTGCTAACAGTAAAGGTTAAAGTGAGTCTCTGGTGTGAGTGTACTGCAAGCCTGGTTACATGCTGCAGCCAGCAGGGTGCTGGTTATTAAGCTCTGCTGCAGGGCACTGCTGTGTGGTCTTCTGGCTCCCTTACAGCAGAAGCCCTGGAAAACACTTCTTAATCTTAAAATCCACACTGAAAGTATTAACAAGAACACAGAAGTCTGAGTAAAAAAAGGGTGAAATACCTTACACATACATATGGTTACACATACAGCTCCTCCAAGCAGAGCACCCTTGCTCTGCAAGTTTCAGAAACTAGCCCAGACAGACTCACCAGCCTTTTTGCATAATTTTGCCTTTCTGGAGGGGTAGAAGTAGGTGATTAAAGGTTAAAGCTGGGGGTCAGCTTGCCAAATTCTTTTGATAGCTTGTAATGCTTTTAACCAGTATTCAGCAGCACCTTCACGCTCTCTCTCTCCCCCCTTTCTTTCATCTCACCAACTCTACTTTGTAGTTTTAATACTGAACTGTGCTTCCTAAAGCACCAACCAGAGTGAAGACACTCATCTCTTACAGCATCAGCTTCCCCTTGTGAATTCCTCATGAAAAACGCAGCAAGAAATCTCTAGTGGGAGTCTCACTGCCCTTCTGCATGTTGGTCATCTGCAAACAAAAGAGTGGAAGCAGAGAAAAGAAAACGGATGGTTGGGGATATTTAGCAAAACTTTCTCCTGAAAAACCCCACACTGATTCACAAGCACCTAAACTTCCATCAAAGAAAATTATCCATTTTCTTTGTGCTTCACAGTAATGTTGAGGAGTCCCTGAAGCACTTCGATTTCAGGTGAAAAAATCCTCTTACTGAAACTCAATAAACTTAAAAATGTACAAAGTGACTAACACTGAAGCACAGCATTTATCTAAGACACAGTTTTAGATTTGATTTGGAAAACATTGAAAGCCATCTCTCTCGCAATTTAGGATGTACTTTCTTAAATCACGCATTTTCACTGTCAATCACCCCTTCTACACTGTGGCCCAGGGAGGCTCTGCAAAAGAGCTACAGGTATCTCTGGTTATGCCCATACTGCTAAAGAGAAGGTGGCCAGGAGCATGCCTTGGGCTCTGCACTCCTGAACACTTCAGCTGTTCAGCCCCCAGCTCTGGTTTGCTCTTTGTCTTCAGGGACAATTTGCTCCCCAAACCCCTCATTTCTGGGGAGAAGAACACCAGGTGGATGAAGTGGGCACAGATCTGGCTTATGCTACTTCACAGGTCATAAAACATGGGATGTTAACCTTTGTGCTATAAAAGCCACCATCCCAGTGGGCTGCAACAGGATTTTCTCACTCCTTTAGACATTTTGGACCAAAAAGCCCATGGACTATGTGTAAGGGCTAAAGGACTACCATGAGGAAGAGACCCACAGCCAGACAGGACAGATTCAGTCCATCAGCTCTGGTGCAAGTGGTGTGGAAAGGGGAAAGCCTGCAGCATCATTTCACCTCGACATCAAGAGCTGCTACGTTCAACAAGTTTGTTGCTCATATGTGCATGTATACTTTCGTATAAATGCTCTAAGTTCATTGTATGGGCACATGTTAAGGTGGGTCTGCAGTTTGTCAGAACTGATTCATATGGTGGCACTTTTTATGCATTTAGCATGAAGAATAAACTAGCATATTCATTAAGTAACAGTTAAACATGTTCACATTGCACTGGCTCACTTATCTAGTATGGCTGCTAGGTCAAAGAAACATGTCAGAAAGAAAGGGAAAGCTTGTAACACAGAAGAAAAGGCAAAGCTTCAAAAGCAAGGGGTACATGCTCATTCACATTGTTTGTTGTTTTTTTTTTTTTTTATATTACCATGTATGCATTTTAGAAAGTATTTTAATAAAAAATATTTCCTCCCTTTTTAAAAATAAACCAAAAATAGCACAGCAATTTCCCCAAATTTCAGCTTTGGCTGAAATCACTACTCCTTGCATCTCCAATGTCACTTGATTTTTCCTCTCTTGATAATTCAAAATGCTGTCCATGCTACTTACTGGAAATTTAGGCAATGCATTTACCATTGTTATTACCTATTTAACTGGATTTTAAAAAGTGTTTTAAATAAAGAAATGGAATGATCTAGGCTTAACTACTTAATACAGTTTTTCAATATGTAGATTTTAAATTGAGTATTTTTAATCTATAGCAAGGTTTCATGCAAACCAGCCTACACAAGCTACAGAAACAAAACTCATTTTCAACAGCAATGCCCCAAGACAGAGCTTTAGAAAACAAAAATGTGTCGAATTTAATGACAATGCTGGTTCTGTACAGACACTCAGAAGTTTTACAGGACACCTACATTTCCAGGAATGTCCACCTGGCATACTTCATATGGATCCAAGTTGTAACTATTGAAAAAAAACACCCCTATATTAAAAAAGAAAACCCACAAACCCAAAAAAAGGCAGAATTTCATCATTACCAAAAGACTCATCAGAACAAGTGCAATCATGATCCAAAGTTAAATGGCACCATTTTTTTTTTTTCTCCAGATATTTTCTAAACCATCCTTTGTATTTCTGCATTTTGTGTGCCTGGAAAGTTGCACAAAAACGTGTTGCTTCGGTGCTGCACCTAATTATATAGGGCACCCAGAAATAGGTGTATCTGACTCAGAATTTCTGAATGCTTTGCCAACCAATCAAACCATAAGAAATACAGGCTATGGTTAAATTAAGCAATAAAATACCACAAGCTGCAAGTTGTAATGTATTAACATACGCCGCACCACAAGGAAGATCACAACAGGAAACTGTTTTAAAGTAGTAATTGTCCCCAGTACTGCTGAGAATATCATCACAACTGTGCCTTTGCACAATTTGAGTCAAGACAACCAAGCACTTTAAACTGAATGTTACAGAACAGAATTAAACATCAAACAAGGGTAAGTGCACTAAAGCAGTGCTGCTTGCCAGCTGTTATCTGCCATCTTTTTTAACTTTTACAAATGCAAGGGTTTTTTGCTTGATATATCATCCTTCTCTGCAGACAACCTTCAACTGAATTCCTTTAACGACTAACAAACACAGAACTGGTACAAAACCAGGCTTAACTAGCAACTCATGCTGAGACTCTGACATTAATCGTAAGCTAAAATGGTAAGCTTGGGTGCTGTATTTCACAAGCAGTCCAGGATAGGTGGGCAACTGACCAGATGACCCCTCCCAAAACAATGTGCTTCTCCAGATCTTTTCACTTAGAAACATCTCTAAGATGGCAGGTGCAGCTGAGCTGCTTTACTTCACTATTCCAAAATTCGAGTCAAGCAAATTATGTAAATCAACTGGACTAAATATGGTTTCAGAGATTTCAAAAGAAAACATATTTCACCATGAGAATATCAGGATATTTGTTTTCATGTCCCAAGTGTCATTCATCATTAGCAACTTACACAAAGTTGCTAAAGAAAGCACAAAAAAAAATTAGATTAATCCTCATATTTGCTGCCTGAAGTTTAGGAAAGCTAAAAATTAGTAATAACAGTAAGAGAATGGCCTGAGAACTATAAAGCGATTATAATCATTGATAACCACTGCATACACAGGCTCCAGCAATTAAAGGCAAAACCAGTAAGTGATCTACACTAATACTGAGAATTTTCCATTAATAGCTGCTGTTCCATAGAACCATTATAAACTTGCTAATCCAGCCATCTGACTAACTTGTAAAGTCATTTTCTAAATGGGAAGTAATAAGTCTTGAGTTTGAGGTGCAAGGAGTTCTTTTAGTTCATAGCAATGTGGCAATAAATTCCAAACAATGTGGCAACTTAACATCAGCTGCATTATATGAATATATGGGGTTTTTAGATTCATAATACAAAGAACAATCTTAATCTATATTCATCATGAAGCAAACTCTACTGTTAAACACTGTTTTGCACAAAGGCTGCAAACATAATATACAATCAGCTATGAAACTGAAATACGTTTAGGAGTTTTGAACAACTGAAGTATTTCCTATTCATTTTACATTAGGAACATATCCAGACTTCCATATCTGCAAGAGAACAATCATTTTCAGAAATGAATAAAACTGTATACGGCAAAATATTTTGTACCACATCATTTTCCAAGCTCTATGGTTACCTTTGCAGCAATAATTTAATGGCTACTTTTCAAAGAAAAGCATTTTGCCACTTACGGTCTCTGTTATTCATTGCACATTATTACAGCAAAGATCTAAAACACTGTCTACAGCATATTGTGATCCACTGCAGCTGCAGGTGATTTACCATATACCACAGTTCACACAGTGTAAGCGATCACTCATGAGGCGGCACAAGACAGTGATTGTGAAGGGCTCACAAAAACCTGAAGTAGATTTTTCTACAAAATTACACAGAACCCTTAGAAAAATCAAGAATACGAAGATAAAGCATCCCATTACTTCACTGGTATTTTGCTTGAGTAAGAGCTTCTGGACCGCGCCTGGAATTAATAGCTAGTAAACAGCTTCAGGATTTGGACTGCCATTTATACCTGCAAAAGGCTCTGTCCAAAAGTTCTAGTGTTTGAATCAACAAAACATAAATCATGTTCTCTGCTTTTATTAATGGGCACAGCAGTGTATGTCAGAGCTTTTACATATATATATATCTATAAACATCTACATTCTTGAATGCATCAGAGAGCTTTCTGAAAGCAAAAAACAGTGTGAGCTGAATGCCAGGATGGTGCTGAGATTTCAAAGGAAATAAACCACTGTGATAAAAGCCCTGCTCTTTTCACCCCTCAGCAATGTCCACCAGTCCTCTTACAAGGCTGACCATTAGCAAGCCGTTAGGTCCCAGTTGCCTGGTCCTCTGAAGGAGGACTTGAGTTAATCAAAGAGCACAGAGGTAAGAAAAGATCGTTAGTCCCTTAGAAAACCAACTGGGCACAAGCAAAAGGAGAAAAAAATTGACTGGCAGAGTAGCTAAAAATGCACTCAAAGGGAGTCCCGATTTCTTTAATTTGAGTGGCTTTTTAGAAAACACCTGAAATCTGCTAGGAAGAAAAGGAAGCTTTTTGTTTTCTTTTCCATTGGAAAAAGAACACAGAAACACTTCAGACTCAAAAGCTTGCTATTGACTTTCCATATTAAAAAAAAAAAAAAAAAGGAATAACCATATTTTTCCAGTGGTTTGGTTTGGGGGGGGGGGGGTTGTTTGTTTGTTTGTGGTGGCGTGGGGATGTTTGTGTTGGTTTATTGGGTTTTTATTTGATTTTTTTTGTTTGTTTCCCTCAGGGCAAAAGAAGTGTCATGGGACTAGGCACACCTGTACCACCATTAATGCATCTGCATCCTGGTATCCCTGCCATGTGCAGGGAAGTGGCATTGCTATTCTGCTTGTTCTTCCACCAGAGTTTCTCCAACTCAGTATCTTTAGACAAAGGCAAATAAATGCAGGAAGAAAACTCACATTAACCATGTCATAAAACCATCACACAGTGAAATTCCCAACTAACATAACAGCTCAGTATCTGCCTAAAAAAGTGTCACTTTCAAGAAAGTGACTGGAAAAAAATACACTATAGTTGCTGGTTTACTTATAGTTGCTGGTCTAATTGCAGTAAGTTGCAACTGCTGTCAATAGTTTATTTTTGAATGAACAGTATCTCTATCGCATGCTGCTGAGGTTGTCAGACCCAGCAAAAAGAAACAGGTTAATCTGTTCTTTTTCTCCACCTAATGGGTCATGCAACCTTGATTTTCTGTTCTTGTTACTCAGTTATAAATGTAATTTTGAAAGTTAACTAGCCAGATGCTTTTTACAGCTATAGAAAGTTAAGAGAAATAACTTTCTCTCTAAGCAATAGAAGAGGAGCTCTGGGCTGAGGGGCAGGGGTTATACCATCACACGGATGAGCACGCAGGTCATACTGCTGAGTCCAGACAGAGGGAGCTTCCAAGAACTGAAATACTAAGAGTTTGAGCAATAGCCTGAGTGGTGGTGACAGACAGGTAATACACTTGAGATATTAAGTAGACAGAAATCGTATTAGCAATGATAAAAGTCCATCTTAACAGTGACGCCAGGGTTATCGTCCTGAATAAAAGACAGTGACGTTGTTGTGTGTGGTCATTTAGAAAAATGTAGGGGGAGGACTGACATTCTTGTGCGTGGTGCTGACAAAGCCGTTGTGCCGCCTTTCCATATTATTTGAAAAGACAGATTTCTTTTGAGAAGATTCTTCACTGCTTGCAGAGCATCTAAGACACTGACAGATAGCTAGATAGAGAACTAGAACACCAAAGAACAAAACTGATACAATATTTGGTATTACTTAATCATGAGCTTGTATCTCCTGCATTTGTTATGTGAAAGAAGTTGGCAGATCAGTAAATGACATTCTGTGGAGCTGTAGCTGTGTGGGCCATCACTTTCACAAGGTATTCTTATAATTTCCCAGTATTCTGCACTAATTGTTGTTTTTAATCAAACTAAAATGTTAATGACGTTTTAGAACACATGACCAGCAATTCCCAGGGCTAAACTGTGAGATACCAGTTTTATCCTCCTGCCAGAAAACAGCATGAACTCTATGTGGTGATTTGTTGCCGTCACCTGCACACCCTCTAGAGGTAGGCAAGGCAGCCCTCAGTTAGAAATTAATCCACAAATACATACTTGGAACAGCATAACCTGCCAACATCACGTATCCATTACAGAATGCTTCACATTTAACGCTGAAAGACAGAAGTTTATTACTGAGCCATCGCAAAATACTGAAAACAGCAGATACACTGTATGTTTGTAAGACACAGCCCTGTGAGAGTGACTAAGACAAACACTGGTTCATTGCAGGATGCTGAATGCAGGTACTGGGAGGTAAGTGGACCTCCCTAACATACTTATCCCATTCCCAAAATCAAAATACACTTCAGATCTCTTGACTGACTCTTCTAAATGACTTCAAAATCTTTACAACTGTTCATGTTTTCATCCAGGACTGTTTTCATTTTGGTCTTGTTTCACAGAGATTTGCCGCTTTTACACTAAAGACAGAAAAGAATACAATTTTGCCAGGGATTAATAAACCTGAAAAACACAATCAAAATTCTATAAAATCACATTTCATAAATACTGAGCACTCTGCTAGTTAACTTTATCTTCCAGACACAGATCATATCCTAAATGTCACTGTGCTGTCTTAACATATCTGTTTCCAGTCACCATCCATTATATTATTTATGATTAACTCCTAAATCTCATGATAAAGGCAAGCCAAAAAGAATGCTGTGACCTTTCACTGCAGTGAAATCTTCAGATATGGGCAGATGAAAAAATATTGGAGAGCAAAATCATACAAAGGGTTTTTCCAAGTAAATACTTCTCTTCTGACACTTGCTGGTGTTTCACTGCACTTCAGTTTGCTACAGCTACTTCACCTCCAACTTTCCCATTACTGAACAGCAGCAATAACAATATTTAATATTATCATAGTTTTAGATGTCTTTCATATTTCATGGATATCATTAACTGAGCTATGGTTTCAAGGAGAAAAATCCTGGACAGGAGTAAGACTGACTGAATTCCTTCCTGAAGAAAAAGTCCCTGAGGAGTGTATTTCTCGCCAAGTGAAAGCTTATTCAGTACTGGAATTTCAGATGCATATTCACAGGTTTTCCTCTAACTGTAGGTATAGCCTGGTTGGAGGTCAGAGACTGGGCTGCACTGTACTGATCCAGCTGCATCCCTTCCTGTCAAATAACCCACAAGAGCAGTTAAAAAGTGACCTAAGCTCCAGCAGAGAGTGGACACAGATGGGAATAAACCAGCTGAGGCTCAGTCTCACAAGGAAGTTTACATGAACATTTGCCAAAGGAAAACCAATCAGAACCATTTTCAGGTAGTGAATAAAATTTTCATGTTGTAGTAAAAATATTATGATTATTTCTTCAGGTCTGCACAAAGGGTCAAGACCTCAATGGAAGAAAAATGTAAAGATCAATACCATGTTTCATTATATATAAATTAAATAAATTGATTCACACTGCTACTTCAGCTTTATCTCTACAGAAAGCAGACACTAAAAGGGGAAAATGTTAATTAAAATCATAATGTTAAGACAAACACATTTCTAACCTGAAAGCAATATTCAGTATCAGCCAAGTACTGTTCCAGTCAAGCAGACATTCATAAATTTTCCTTCACCTCAATGATTTTGTTCCCACTTCGATAACTTTCCCTGCCTCTGCAATTCCACAAGTGCTCTCACCGTAACTCTCCCTACATAATATCTCCAAATAGCAACATCTCATGCTGTGACTGCACATACATAATGCAGTAGCTTCAAAGATTTCAGGATAAGCCTTTTCCTCATAGAAAAATTCCTCAAGTATAACTTCAGAAGCTTCATAAACACGTCTCTAATTCGGATGAATTTTCGCCATCATCCCTGACTAAAAGATCTTTTATCAACACTCAGTTTGATGATTCTTACTAATTACTATGTAAGTTCCTACAACTATTAATGCTACCACTACAGAGTACGTCTACAAGCATTTTCAGGATGAAAATAAAAATTCTTTCCAAAGAGTATTTATAATTCAGGATCACCACCTCCCTCATCACTGCCTACACCCCTCAATTCTAGCACCCTGGGAAATATGCGGAAGCCAAATCACAAGTTTAGTCAGCAGTCAGTGTGATCTTTGAGGAAGGCTAACTTCTTTCCAGACAGCATCTCCAACCACAAAATTAATTCTATTGTTTCTAAGTTTAAGGGAAAGAAATATGTCTGTTTAATCAAACTGATGTATTATATAAAACTTTACCACACCCACAGACATTAGCAAAGCTGTTCCTCTGCTATTCTGAATTTTGCTTCATCTTCAGTCTACAGATACATTTGGAAAACCTCAAAGAGAAAAACATCTGCAGGTTGCAAGTGAATCCACAGGTAGTGATTGAATAAATCACATTGGAGCACACATATTTATTGCAACTATAGTTGCACAGGAAGCGTACTAGACCCTCCTTGAAAAAAAATAATATTTAGTTAACATTTCTAGTAAGAACAGGTAGGTTGGGCCAAAAGCATGAGAAAAGGAGGCTGGAAGGTTGTAGTGAGGTGGGGGCCAGTGTCTTCCCCCACGTAATAAGCAATAGGACAAGAGGAAATGGCCTCAATTTGCAGCAGGGGAAGTTTAGACTGGATATCAGGAGAAATTTCTTCACTGGAAGAATTGTCAAGCACTGGAACAGGCTGCTCAGGGAAGTGGTGGAGTCACTGTCTCTGGATGTATTTAAAAGACGTGTAGATACGGCACTTAGGTATGTGGCTTAGTGTGGACTTGGCAGTGCTGGGTTAATGGTTGGACCGAACAACCTTAAAGGCCTTTTCCAACTTAAGTGATTTCACGATTCTGTGCTTCTGCTTCCCAACTGTACTTCAGAAGGGTCTGAAGCACATTTCAGTGTACTTCACTGAAATGACAGGAACAGGTATAAGAAAAACCCTCCAACTGCCAGCACAGGCTCTTCTTTCCTCCCTGTTGTACAAATACAAGTAGCACAATGAGCAAGTAGCTCATTCACATGCTGCTTTGCATTTCTTGCCACCTACACACCTCTTTTGCAGAGCACAGCAGAGAGCAACACTGTGCTTCCTGTGGCAATGGTTCATTTGATGCATGTGAAAAAACCTGACTCTGCAGTAAAGCATCAACTGCAGAGAGACAAAAGCAAAAACAGATTTCTTTCCTCCTAATGATTTTAGAGACTACTTCTAACCTCAGCCAGCATTACTTTCTTGGGTGTAAAAGTTTTTCAAGCTGATGAGTTCACTGCATGATTTTCTGGCAGGACAGCACTGCCTCTCCTCCGGTCGGGCCACCTGAAAGGAAAAGGACATCGCCTGCTCACCAGCCTGCAGCGCAGACGCGGCTCCAGCCACACCACATCCGCTCTGACTGAGCCATCACCTGTCAATCTCCAACAACGTGGCAGTTTTGCCACTGAAGAGATGCACTTACTGATGCAGACTTGTCTCCTAGGGAGACCAACCTGCATTTCCAAAATCACTGACAAGGCTCAGTGGCTTTCCACCCCCCACCCCCCCCCCACCCCCCCCCCACTACTTACAGAAACGCATCCAAAACAATATTTCATCTTTATTTTCCCACAAAAGAACCTTTCAAGTGTGTCAGGATCCTTATGCTTAATTAGAAAGGCCCCAGCAGTAACTTTTAAGTGCATTCCTGCCACGAAAGCTTGGAAGAGGAAGATTTGTGCTTTTGCTTCTAATGGGTAGTTCTCAGCTACCATGGTTATGGATGAGCTTAGGCCGAACAAAGCAATTAAATTTAATGCCCTAGGAGAAGTTAGATGCTATTTCTGACTGAATGACCTCAAAAGGGTGTGTGCAGATGCTCTAGTCTATGACAGCAGTGATCTAGGGAGGCATCTGAATGTGTTCAGCATCATTTTTTCCCTCTCAAAGCATGAAGTTTTTACTCTCTTGGTTTGGTCACATTTGACTCCTGGCACCAGCATGTTGCTACCATATAATATCAGGTATGAGTACAGTAAAATAATTAAAACTCTGCAGAAATCCTGAAAGGTGTAATATGTTTGCTTTGTTGAACCAGGGAGTCTCAAAGCAAGAAGGAAGCCAAGACAAACAGGAATATATTGCTTAAATCAAGAAGTGGGCAGGTACAGAACTTCCTTTCTTCATTATTTCTAATCAGTTTAAGAGCATGATTCATTTGTTAAACTTCATTCTATACAAGTGGGGAGAAAAAACTGAATTACCCATTGAATGCACAATAGAATAAGGAAAGGAAACTGCAGGTACTCCAGGCCTTTGAAAATCATTCACTCTTCAAGAAAATGCTTACATACATATTTATGTCCACCTCTTTTGAGGAAAATAAACAGATTTATGTTTCAAGATTTTCTTGGGTGAAGGCCAAACAGAGAAATTCATGTATGTCTAGCTGGAGGACTGTGTCCACCTCTGAATCACTGGACTAGTCTGTATATATTAAGTAATCACATAATCTGTCAAGTAGAAGACACTGTCTGAGACTACACTTCAGCGCCCAAACTGATGAACGTTTTGCTGAGCTTCCTGTAACGCAATTACACTGCAGCTCAGACAGCTATCACAAGATGAATCTAATGCTTAACAGAAAATTGAAACTGTTTCTTGATTATGTGCAGCTGACCTGCAAGACAGCCTTTGAACTTCTAATTAATGCCTCTGAAGGAAGTTTACTTCACACAGGAGCACTGCAACTGCATAAAATTATTTTGCAATTGATAAACTGCACAGCTGATGACGAACTTTCTACCTTAACTGACCTGTGGTGGCAATCCCTTGGGTAAGCTACATCTGCTCTCTTACAGGAAATATGCAAACCGAAATTAAAAATAAACCCCCTAAACCAACCAAACTCACAGAGAAAACAAGAAAGGAGAAAAAAATCAATACAAGCTTCCCCAGACTCAGTGCAGTTTATATAATGCATATTTAGAAGTGAATCTCAATACACCAGCATTAATTAAAAACCCCAAGAATGCATGTTGTGTTGTGTTAATGGTTTGCAAGAGGAAAAAAACCCAACATTTACTGTTAAGAATAAACATCTGTCTCATTAGTAATAATGTAGCAAATGATGTCTGTTATGTGTACATGTTGAAGATTCTTCATTAGATAGTATTATTTACGCTTTCTACTCCATCTTTTTTACCTGTGTGTAGAAGACTCACATTTGCTTCAATTAAAATCAGTGGCAAATTTCAGTAATTTTCATCAGACATTTATGGTAATGGAAATCTGAACCATATAAAAATGCTTAACACTTGGCAAGTTTTACCTTCGAATTACTAAGAAACAACTACCTGACAGCAGTGAGTTTTATTTGCAATGTCAGGAGTTTACATTGTCTAGGAACAGAAGTTTTCCTTCTATGTATTTTCTCTATAAAAAAAATTAACAAAATTACAAGCTGTGTACTTTTCCTTTCCACTGAAACTATTATGAAAAATTTAACTGCATTTTTGAGTATTGGTAAATAAATTAATTATGTTTATTCTCATGAGTAGGGAAATGCTATTAATGACTGAATGATCATTGGTATTCCATTTGGTTGATGCTAGAAATTATTTGCAACTAATGCAAAATTATTTGTTCAGTTGTACTTTCATCCAATTCAGGAAGCTCAATTAAGCTACCAACAAGAGTAAAACATGGTGAATAGCTATTAAAAGTACAATCAGATGTGGAGCATGGAAAGAGCATCAAGTCTGTGCAGATACCATGATTTTTGCTTTAAAAAGTCAAAGCAGAAAATTACAAAGTATTGGAAAATAAAAGATGTCTAGTTCATGAAGCTATCATCTAGAGCCTACTCTGAAAATCTGTCACAGAAACACTGTCACAGGCAATTAAAATCTTTCTTGCAGCCTCTAGAACAACTGCTCCTTTAAGACAGCACGCATTTGATGCCACATTACATATTCACAGAATATTTGACCCCTAAAAAAAAATAAAATCTATAATTTCAGGTAACTTCTTTCATCGTGAGACCACAGAAAGTTCACAGAGTCCCTACATCAAACAAGATGCTCAATAAGGAAGACATCAAATGTCATGCCCTAGACTGGCACACCAAGAAAAACAAATCTAAAATGGGACTTTCACCCCAAATATAATACTAATTGCATGATTTTTGCACGAAGGGAAAAAATGTAACAAAATACAGCAAAAAGATAATTACAAAGAAAGGTCTTAACTTACTTCTTGCTTTACAACAGAGAAAAGACCCCGCTCACAAAGGCTGTACTTCTATTTCAGTATCTGAAACCCAAACACAACTTAAGATACCACCCGTCTTCCTACACACAATTTCTAATCCCATTTGAGAAATATGACAAATAGAAGAAAGTCCTCATGCCTGAACTTTCCCCAGTCCAGGTCTTGGTGATTCTTTTTCAAAGAAAGCCTTTTGTTCTTTCTAGAAAGTTGAGGATTGATTTTGACTTTTATGGCAAATGACTTGTTTCCCCTGGAACACTACTCTTGAGTCGGAAAGTAAGGCCAGTACAAATGAGAAAACTTAGCAGACCAAGCCTCAAAAGATAAAATGTTAAGCTGTATTTTACTAAGGTTAGTATGCATCACATAATAAACATTCCTGATACTTGTCTACTGAAAATCCTGAGGTGGGCAATGGCTCACCAACAAAAAAACAAGTGAAAAAGGAAAGGTAGTTGGTTTTTATTGCCCTTGACAGGGTTCCAGGAGAGGACTGCTGACCATGAACAACACAAGGAAAGATAAGGAATTAAGCTTTGGTGACCATTTTACGTTCTCTGCTAATCACAGTGAAAGCGTAAGCAGTTTTAAAGATTGCTGTATCTCCACCTTCCTGGTCAGTGTACAGTGACTGAGATAGCACAAGAAAATACAGGATATAACCATAAAACCTGTGAAGTCCAATTAAGAGAAAAGCACAGATCTGCACCTGGTGCAGAACAATCCCACGCATACATACAGGCTACGAAACCACTGTTTGTGTGGCAGCCCCACTGAAAAGGCCTTGGCATTCCTGTGGACACAGGAGATGGAGTACAAGCCAACAGCATGCCCTAATCGGAAATAAGGCAAGCAGCAGACAACTGCACCAGAGGATCTGAATGAAAGGGCTGAAGAAAATGTTCTCCTCTATTCAATGTGGCCTCGCCCTACGTCACCTAGTTGCCCCCCCCCAGCTGAACAGGGATGTGCAGAAGCTGGAAGAGATGCAGGAGAGTGTCGTATTTACACAGAGAAGCTAAGGGAGCTGAGCTTGCTCAGTCTGGCAAGAGGGTGATCTAACAGGTGACATAGCAGCAGCCTACAGTTACTTAAAGGAAAATAACAAGGGTAGAGAAGCCAAATTCTTCTTGCTAGTGCCAGATAATACATAAAGGGGGAATGACCATAAACTGCCACTTGGAAGGTTCAAGTTGGCTCTTCTGTTCTTCCCTCCCCATGCCAAACCCCCTTTTGTTAGCTGGGTGTTACAGACCTGCAGGCTACTCAGCAAGGTGGTTGGACCTCCATCCAGTGAAGTTTAAGGCCTGTCTAGAAAAAGCCTGGCTGATACAACTGGGAAGGGTGTGTCTTCCAGTTATATTGGACAACTTCTAAAGGTGCCTTCAAGCAACATTTAAGTGATTACTATGCACACATACAGAATCACAGACTGCCTTAGATGTGGCAAAATGCTGCCGATTTATACTGAGGTGCATCCAAGTATCCACCATCACTCACTGTCACTCCCTGAAAGAAAATGCATACTAAAGTTTAGTACCTAATGTGATCTGCTTTGCCACGTTATTTAGTCAACCCTGTTATTTGTTATTTGTAAGCATCATGCTGATATTTGTTTCTTAAAGCATGTAAAAAGGTACTGTTATCCTAACAATATCAGACCCTGATTCTGAAACAATGCTTGAAAAGCTGAAAGCCATAGATCTACCCACAGAGCACCTGGAGCTAGTTCATTAGATGGCTGAAGATGGATAAAATAAAGAGATAAAATAATTTCTCCTACTTTCTGACAACAGGAGAAAAGCAAGTACTTAGACTGTTGCACACTACTGGTTTTTAAATCACAGTGTGGAACCTCCCTAGTTATACAAATGGCACAGTATGATGCTGTTAGCTCCCATGCAAAGACGCTGCTGCTCAATAGCCATCTGATCATTAGTAAGCTATGTCCTTTCCGGCCAATCTGGAAAACTAAAATAGCTAGTTATATCTCTGATGGCATCATTAGATTTTTTTTTTTTCCCCTGAAATAATTTTTTCAGCCTTTTTCCATCAATAATGCAAAAGACAAGAAGAACATCACACAGGCTCTTACATTCATCTAGCACAGTATCTTATCTCTAGCAGCAGCAACAGAGGATGCCCATGGAAACCTATCAATACAGGTCACACAAAGTGATACAGCCCTCTTGCACACATCCAGCCCTCGTGCACACATCCAGCCCTCGTGCACACATCCAGCCCTGCAATTTGTGATTCAAAAGCACCCAGAACAAAAGGTGGTGGCTTTGTAAAGAGAAGACCATCCCCACAAAAAATGGTACAGATTTATGCATGGAATATATTACAAAGAAGCCAGTAAGAAACAGAAACTTTATTATTCCTGAAATAAATCCAACACGTTAAATTAGGAAACTTATGCAACTACTTATATCCAACCAGTATAAATGGTATCAAAGAGCAGTATTTTTTTCTGAACATCTCATGCCATGTCTTTTTCAGCGTGTCAATTAAGAGCAAAAATAATACAAAACCCTTATGGCAACTCAAGATGAAACCCAGAGTTAAATCTGCAACAAATCTGGTATTCTCCCTTGATCATTCTAAGGCAATGTCTATACATTTTTATCAAACCAAACAACCAAAAATAATCTAACTAAACAGCAACAATGGAAAGAAATCCTATGACATCCCAAGACAACCCTTTTGAAAAGTTACAATATCACAGCATTCAATGTAGGCACACGCGTGTTAAATATGCACATGCTCCATGTGTAGGTGATGTGGTGTGGCATAAATATTTTACTAGCGGGAGTTTAAGTTACTGACTCATGACTCACAAATGTTATGAATGTTCTTTTCTGATTTTATAAGCATTCATACTTTTGGTGTTCCTGAATGATTAAGAACAGAAGACTGAGGTATATTTTTTTCCAAAAACCTGCAGAAAGATCTTACATTTTTAACTAGGGCTTCCATGCAAAGAGCTACTGAGGTGCACAAAAAGGAGCCAAGAAATACATGATTTACAGCTCTACTCCCCAATACAACCATAGTGAAGTCAAAGGCCCGTGCTCAAGAGTAAATTCTTCCTCTAGCAGCAGAAGTTTGCAGAACAGCTGTGTTTTCCAGCATTTGGCAAGTTCATATTTACAAATAAACTAACCAATTGACTTCTCAACGTAGGTCACAACACTTGTTTCTCAGGTGGTTGCCTGGTTTTTCTCTTATTTGAAAGGGCAAAAAGAAAAAAAGAGTGAACTGTGCATAATTCTGAGCTTTAAAAGTGCTTTTTACTATGGAAATGAGGAATGAAAACATTACTGCAGGGATGGTTTCTTACTTGTAACTTAATGCTTAACTCCCCACCTCTTATTTCAAAACCAATCGACAAAACTCAATAAACTTCTAGATCAAAGGCTTTAAACATAAACTCTGAAACCACCCTTGCATTACTTCAACCCGAGTATCAGAGTCAGCTTCACTTCTGGAGACCAATGGTCTTCACAAAAAGTCTCACCCCAGATAGCCCAGTCCTGTCACCAAAATACTAGAGTGCTGTAACGGGCTCTGCTGCAGTCAAGAATAGCTCACCAGAGGTAGGAGCAGACATCTCATCTATGGACCTAGTAACGTCTTTGCAATTCTAAGCTACTTGTCTCAAGACTTTTTTTCTTAATGATTCTTTATTTATAAAAAACAGTTGAGGCTTTTGTGTTTTGTTTTCTTTTTAATTCTGTAACAGAACATTTTTTTTTACAAGATGCAATTGCATTTGATCAGGTGGCTGGAAAAAAACCTGAGCCTGAAGCACCAAAAATACTGAGTATCTGGTAGTCATTAAATCAGAGTTACATAAAAACATTAAGATAATTTATAGAATGGCAATGAGGATGGCTGTCAAATTGAAATCCAATGGAACTTTAAATGTACCTTCAACTCTGTAGCAGTGACAGATCCTTAAAGGTAATATTATTACTAGGTGTCTCTATATTACAGTAGTTTCAAGCTCTTTCACACAGATCTGCTCAGATGAAAGATATAATGTTGGCATTTGCAGCTGCCAGAATTGCCATTTGCAATTAAAAATTAAAACTGGCACTCTTTCTATGCAGGCAATTATCTAAACGCAGCTGGCAATCTTCCTTGTTTACAGCGCTGCTGTGTCATGACTTCACTCTGTTTGGAAATTTACTCTTTTTTGGAGGTTTAAACTTGTCAACCTTACTTCCCACTTGAACTTTGCTTGTTTTAATGATTTTCACCATAATCTCAAAGAGAAAGCTCCAAAACTACAATATACAGGTTCTGTGCAGCAACTTCAGACACTGCAGTAAGATAATTCCCAGTAAATACTTTGGTGATTCTCACAGCATTCATTTAAATCCATCTATGCCGCAGGATATCACCTGTAAGAACCCAAACAGCAAAATACACCAAATAAGCACCCACCAAGAAGAAAGTTCAAGCTGTAACAGTTGATTTTCTCAGTAAAACAGAAAATAGGCAATTTAAAGTGGACAAAGACCCTTTTCCTCAAAAAAATACAGTATTAAGTAAGTTTCTATCTATTGCCATTTTGATCTACTAAATGCATCTATCCACACAGTGTATAATCAGACTGCCATGTTTTTGGCAAAATATTTTTTCACTTATAAAAACTTCTACTAAAGTAGGATCTGGGGGTTCCCCTGCTGCTGGAGAAGCAGCACTCTTCACGCTACTGAACAGGGAGCAGTTGCCTTTTTACGGAAGCAGCTGTAATCGCTAGCTTGGTCCGTGCAACTATCGTGGAAATATAGTTACCTATAGCACATAAATTAAATGTACTGATCTATTTATGATACATTTTCTGTAGTCAGAGAAATGCCTTGTGTTATACGCCCAATACAGTAATGCCTGTCACCCTTCCTCTGTAATTTATCACAACGTTTCTATCTAGAGCTATGATCCATACAACAGCTCCTTGCCAGACTGTATTGCACGTATTGCTCGGCCACCCAAAAGGCTTTTGAGTCGGGCCTTTCCCTCGAATATTACCAAAACCCGTAAAAAGAGGGGCCTGCTAATGAACTAAGGCACACCACCGACCACAGCTATACTTTAAGCAGCCTTGGGTGCCCCTCACACAGCTCTCCCAGGCGCTTCTCTTTAACTAAAGCAGCCCAGGTTTGGCAGAGCGCTGACGGTACCGCTCCCCACATAGCGAACAGACGGGACGCTTATTTTAGCCATTGGCTCTTTCAGAGTGAGGGCGACGGGAGGATTCACTTGAGAAGAGAAAAAGCGAATGGAAATGACAGATGCCGGCGAGCCGGCTGGCTGTGCCCAGGCTGGGTACTGCGCCCTTCCCCGGGGGGCTGGCCGGGACACCAGCTCTGAGAGCCGCGGGTGGTCGCCCTGGCTCGCAGCACCCCGCGGCGAGGACACGCGTAGGAAGCAAAACACGCGGGAGGCAACGACGCGCCGCGCCACTCCAACTTCGCAACCGCGCAGGGCCCGGCGACCGCGGAGCAAACCGCACGCCGCGGAAACCCCCGGGGTACCCACCGCGCCCCGCCGCCACGGGGAGGGGCGCCGGGAGCGCCAGTACCCCTCGCCACGTCTAACCTCGGGGCCGGCTAGGGAGCGCCGCACAGCTGCCCGCGCAAGCCGGCGGCCTCAAGCGCCCGGGAGGGAAGCGAGCATGTGGTCCCCGCCGTACCCTCCTCCGGCGCTTTCTGCCGGGTGACCCCAGCCTCCCCCCCATCACCTCTCACCGCGGGCAGCGCGGAAGTTCCGCCGCCCGCGGAGCGCCGTGCCGCAGGTGGCAGCGGCTCCCCCGCCTCCTCTGATGCCTCCCGGGCACTTTTCGGCGCGACTTGTCCTCCCCGTGGACCAGCCGCCGGCAGCGGAGCGATGCCCGCGGAGTGGAGGAGGAAGAGGGAAGGTGCGCGCCTCGCGGTGCGGCTCTGGTCGGGGCAGGTGCGGCCAGCGGCCCCGGGGACGGACGGGACGGGAGGAGAGGGGAGCGGGTCGGTACTCACACGAAGGCGTGGTAGACGAAGGCCCAGCCGCGGGGCCGCTCCAGCACGTTGTACAGGTAGTTCTGCAGGCGGCGGTACTTGGCGTTCCGGCGGCAGCTCGGCCCGCTGCTGTAAGACAGCGGCTTCCCCAGTAGGCTCATGCGGGCGCCGTGCTTCCCGCGGCGGCCCTCCCGCAGCCCGGCGGGGGCGGCCGCGCCGCCGGTGCCCAGGAGCAGCAGGCCGTCGCCGCGGGCCGCCGCGCTCGCCAGCGCCCTGCCCCGGCCCGACTCCACATCCTTCATGCCCGCCGCCGCTTCGCTCTTCACCCAGAGCCCCGCGGAGCTGCCCTCCTCCCCGCCGCCGTGGTTGCGGGGCATGGCATCACCCCGGGAGCCGGGGCCGCAGCGGAGCAGGGAGCGGGCGGCGGCGGCCAGGCACTCCGCGGCGGCGGGCCGCAGGAGGCAGCGGGGGGCGAGGGTCTCCGGGCGGCGCCCGCGGGGCGAGGGGGCGCGGGCCACTTTGGGCGCCCGGCGCGGCGGGCCGGCCTGCGGCAGCTTCGCGGGGGCCCCGGCGAGGGAGCGGGCGCCCCCCCGGGCGCACTCTCCTCCCGGGCGGCGGCGCCCCGCCGCCGGCCCCCGCAGCGCCGCCCGGCGTGGTTCCGCGGCCCGGGACTGGGCGGAGGGAAGAGGGGGCAGCTCCGCGCAACGCTGGCGGAGACGCCGCGGGGGCGAGGAGGGCTGCGGGCCGCGGCTCGGTGGTGCCTCTCGCCTCCCTCGTCCCTCTGCCTCCCGCGTCCCTCGGCCCGCCTGGGCCGGGCAAGCTGTTGCTCTCTCTAAGCGGCCGAAAAAGTCAGCAAGAAAGGCGGGCAGGCGGGGGCAGGCGGGCTTCGCGCTGCCGGGCGCCTTCGCGTCCCGGGACGCAAGCGGCAAAGGCAGCGGCGGTGCCTGCGGCTGGGCGGCAAGCGGGCGGCGGGACCCGGTGCCCGTGGGCTACCCGTGCTCCCGGGAAATGTCCATTTAAGTCCGAGAAAGTAACAAAACTGCCGTAAGCCGCGGAGGAGGTGGCGCCGGGGAGGCTCTGCCGGCGGCGGGACCCCGCTTCGGGCGGGGAGCGTGGCCGTCCGGGCGGGGCAGCGCAGGCGAGCCGCTGGGTGTCCCCCGAGGGGGCGGCGCAGCCCGACGAGCTGCTCCGGCGCTTCCGCCGTGCACCCAGCCCCGAGCGATGGCGAGAGAGGGCTGTCTACCCTGTGGGCTGCCCGCTGGTCCCTGGCAGCTTTGGCTCTGTGCCGCCGGAGCGCAGCGGTGCCGCAGCTCGGTGCCGGAGCAACGCCGAGAAAACAAAGCTCCCCCTGCCGAGAGCGGGCCTTTAGCTCCCGCTGCATCAAGGTGAGCTTGCGGGGGAAAAAAAAGGCATCCACCACGCCGCGCCTCCCCGCCCGGAGCCGGCGGCACCCGTGCCCCTTCGGCCGCCTCTTATTGCCAGTGGCAATGCTTATGGCACCCCCGGACACTCCCACCACCTCCCCTCCTGAGCCCCGCGGCTGCCTGCTGCTGGTGCCGCTGCCCGGTGCTGGGGATGCCTCGGCAGCCGCGGCTGCCCGGGCGCTCCAGCACCGACTTCATGAGATACAGCTGCGTGTCACTGGTTCTGCGGCTGGAGCGCAGCGATGTGAAAATCTGACGCTAATTCGTGAATTGTTAATGAAAAGTAATAATGTGGACGCTAATGTTGCCCGAAAATCAATAGAGGCGTTCAGAACTGCAATTCAGTTTTCTTCGCACTGGCTAGTAAGAGGTCAGGCTCTCAAGCCTTTGGTAAACACACCATCTCTAACTTCCAGAAATGAAGTACGCGGTGAAATACATCTCACATTCTGGCTGTAAGCATTAATTTGTGCCTCTACTCATGGAAACATCAATAGTAGTAATTTATTTCTAAGGCGTCTCTAGGGCCATTCAATCAGTTGTTTTTAAACAAAGAGCTTAATCTTCTCCCTTTCTTCACTGAACTTCCTCCTCCGCTGCAGGCAGCTTCCAACAAGAATTTTCTAACATGGGAACTGCAGAGGCCACTCACGCTGGTGTTAAGGGATGGCAGAAACAGCACACATGTCAAAACAGATGTTAAGTAGTTGATACAAGTATCCACAGCAACCCCATTAATATTTAAGCTTTCCAGTGGCACATATCAACTCCTCTTTCTTTGAATTGTAAATTGAGTTAGTTAATCCTTCATTTACTACTTGTTTGCGTTTCCCTGGTTTGAAATGCAAGTGTTTATACTCTTCATTTTTCTCTTCCCGATGTACTCATTTACAGCATGTGTAGCATGCCTTTCACATCAGCTGGGCCACCAGATCCACGCTGAGATTTATACTCTACCGGCCTTAGTCACCTGGGTACAATATTTGAGGGTTGGTGTTCAAGTTCCAGAAAGCTGGAACCATGGTCTAGCCCTCTCAGTTGGGCCCCTATCCCACAAGAACTCATGCCCAAGCTTCATTTAGTTGCTACGGGTAGACAGTGGCACAGCTTGCAGCAACATGCATCCATCACTCTTGTTATGATCAAGGCTTTAAACTAGAGATTTGGACGCTGGACTGTGAAAATTACTGAACTCCTGTTCCTGGTGTACTTTTTGTGACCCACTAAGAAATATTGTTATAATTCTGTGCCCTCTAGTGGCGCTTAAAATCATCTATTAATTTAAATAATAGTAAGGAAAGCAACCTGTGAGCACATAAAGGATGGGCCAATATTGAAATGTAGCCACAGGTGCCAGGACAGTGAGAGGTAAACATACCGAATACTCTTGGTGATTAAATATTGTATTTTCACAGTGTGTGAACAAATGCATTTTTCCCATTTATTATCTTTTATTGTGAAAAGAGATTGATGATCATTAATCTAATCCCTACTTGTTAATATGTCAGATAACCAGGGCAGGATATGCTGAGTAGATCACTAGCATCCAGGCAGCTGCCTGCCATATACCAGGTAGAGGGGCTGTACCATGTAACAAAGCTAGTCCCCCTTAAAGTATTAATTGAAAATACAAGTCTACATTTATATGACAACAAACTCCCCTGATATTTTGGCTTCAGACTATATAATACCTACAGAGATGAGTCCTGTGAAATTCTAGCATGTCCCCATGGTCCAAGGTCAACTTAAGTTCAAGTATCAGTAAGAGGATCTACCTGATGAAATCTCCAAAGCAAGAGCATCCCAAGGAATCTTGACTTCTTGAGGCTGCAGGTGGGATGAGGAAAATGGCACACCAAAGTGCATCTGGGGAGTAGCTATTACTGTGCTTTATGGCAAATGCTAGCAACATACTCTTTCGAAATTGTAAATCATGTTTTTTAAGGTCGCATTGCTGTATTCCAAATGCATACATAAAATGTTATATATCCTGATTTGTGGAAGGGTCAGATGATACATACAATCCTTTCTCATCAGGAACACAATGTTACATATGTTTGGGTTTTTCAGTGTTTTCTTTCCAGTGTGTTACTTGTGATATGCTGTCTTAAATCACTGTTCCTGGGTTCTATTCTAATAAAATGGAGGAAAGAATTTCAACAGTAGCGATATTAATTTATTCCCTTATTTAGAATATGGTTTTATAACAGCATGTATACTTCTTTTCTAAGACATTTACTAATGCAGTTTTGGGGTTAGCCGCACTAGAAGTTAAAGCAGGACTTCACAAGGACTGAATTTGCAGATAAGTAATAGTAATATTGAAATGCACTGCTGTAATTGTGGTACAGGGTAGATAGTAGTGAAAGAAGAACCTTGTTACGGGGCAAAAAAGAAGGAAACAAAGAAGATCAGTTAGGCTGGAGGACACTGGCTGGAGTTCAGGATGTCCAGTTCACTGCCTTGCTCTGTACTGCAGGGCCAGACAGCAGCTGGAGCCCTGCCATGTCAAGCCCAAAGTACCTGAGCATGTAGCTGCTTCAGATCAGACAGATGCTTACTGAGAGGCAGAAGACCAGTTGAGTGCCTATATGCAGCTTTTAGTATTTACATGGGTTTTAAAAATCTTTCTTTGTGCCTCAATTCCATCTCCACCACAGGGGGTGGTAACAATTTGTTCACAGAGAGAGGGCTGTTAGCGTAAATTCATGGAACAGTGTGAGGTGCTGTAATACTGCAAAGGGGGAACAGTGCAAATCACGTGCATACACTGGCTGTTTTAAACAGAAATGCAGTCAGAGTGCAAGCCAGAGGCCCTTTGTAGCAATGCTTTGCAAAGGTCAGTTTACCATGGTATCATGTTTTGAGTTCATTTGAGTTGCTTGTTAATAACCTTTTTTTGTGTTACATAATACTTGTGAGGTATCATGTAAGCTCTAGTTGTGCATCTCTTTGTAAGATTTTTAGCTTTCTGCCTAATTACATGGAGGAGGGGACACACATAGCTATTCTTGGTGACAAGCATACGAGAGTCACGAATAAGTTTTCAAAGCACTTAGGTGTTAGGAACAATTAATTTGCTATGTGAACGTATTGTGTGGCCTGTAACACATGGTATGCATCCCCACGAAACCCCAAATGGAACATTGCTATTGCATAATAAATCATTAGCAAAATGTTAGATGAGGTGAATAGCATATTAGGATGCATATTACAAGCTGTCTAGTCAGTGTGTGTAACATGCTAGCAGCTGTAGCTGGGCTTTGATATTAATATTCCAAAATATTGGAATATTATATACATTACATCAGTATTCCAAGACGTCATAATATTTTACTGCAAGCTTTTTTCTCATAAATGAAAGAAGCAAGACTCTCAGTAGCATCAGGCATTCATGTACTGAGTGCAGCAGAAAGGACTACCCAACCTTCCCAAGCATTCTTCATGAGGTCTCTTAACCTTGAACTTGAGGAGCTACCTTCAAACGTAATTTAGTTTTGATGTCCCTTTTATGTGTTAATCTTGCTGTTAGACTGCTACAAGGTTGCTAACTCCGAGGAAGACCTGTCTTCACAAAAAGCTGTCCTGACACCACCCATTCATTCCAAGCAGACCATGGCTAGCACTGATAATCACTCTGAGTTACTACCATCACAGGCTAAAGTATAATCGGAGTACAAGACATGGATGCCTTCCTCGCACTACCTGTGCCTTCTTGTCCAGAGGTGTGATAGAAACAAACACTTCTGCCTGGTTATTACATCTGTAAAAACTAGGGCCAGATACAAAACTGTTTCTAACAGACCCTTCCTCTTCCAGGAGCTGTTTACTCCCACCCAGCTAGAGGACCAGTTTGGCCTCCTCTCCTTGCCTGGTCCAGGTCAACAGCAGAAATTCCTGGCCTTGCTTCTGTACTGTCTAGCTGTCCTAGCAAAATATTCATTCTGCATCCTGACATCTAGTATTTCCCCTCACTCATCAGATATCCATCCCTGATAAGAGAATTAATTGATTCCATTGATTCCTACTTAACTAAGTATCTAAACATCACTCTCTGTTAATAAGACACACCTCTCCATAATGTCATTGCCAGACCCCTACACTCTCAATCCTAAATGACTCTTCTGTTCACCTCTTCTACTTTCTCTTGCATTTTCTGTTGGTTTGGGGTTTTTTATTACAGTCTGTGGTGCTTTTCTTCCTTCCTTCCTAAGCCTTTTTCCTCCGTGATTCAACCATCTGAACTCCTGAGCAATGTCTGGTGAATAAACAAGACCGTATGTCTTGAGTGGTGCAAACGAACCCTCCCACAGGTGCAGAGCCTGCTCCATAGACCATTTCCTCTCTGTAATCTAGTAAAATCAAAACATTTGACCATTAAAAAAAAAAAAAGAAAAAAGAAAGAAATAAAATTAAAAAAGCTATGAGTCTGTACTGAGAACTGCAGAGCAGTTAACCATGGATGCGCTGGGAATACAAATGGAATAGAATATGAAATAATTTTTTTCAGATATAAAGGCTTAATATCTCAAAGTATTTGGATTTTCAAAATCGTATTCCCCAAAATACATTGATGTTTTGGAAAAAAAAATTACAATAAAAAATGTTAATATTTAATGCAATCTTTTGTAGCCAAACACAGTTTCTAAATAAGAAAAGGGAGCTTTGGGGACCTTGGGACATAGACTTCAAAATGTCTTATTTTCAAGGACTAAAGCACAATTTGGCTAGCTTGCAGGTCAGCAGTTCCTTCTAGCAGGCATGATAACAACCCACAGCAGGCCTGAAGAAACCAGCAAGGTCAGAATATGGCTGCTTAGGAAATCAGCAATAGGACATTCTTTTTTTGGGGTTTCTAGTGTGAGAAACAAGTAAGGACTTTTTTTTTTTGTTTGGGTTTGTTTCTTGTTTCTTTGGGTACGGAGGAAATATTCTGTGAAAGCTCAGCTTGATCCTTAGGGTTAACAAAATTCCTTTTAGACACAGCAATATATAGTCTTACTTTATGCATTACATCATCTAGAGGTGTACCTGAAAGAAGCTGATGACTGATATTCTGATGTATTTAATTATGATCTTTTCTTTTAGTCTATAGTGTCCTTTATTATCTACCAGACATGAAATTCTGGCCGTCTCTTCTTTCCCCTTCTCTGTTCATCTCTTCCACTTGTATAACTGCAACTCTGATTTTGAAAATTCCTATTCAACTGCGGACTAATCTTTGAAACACTGACATTTTTTGACATTGATATTTCAGAATCACCTTAAAGTTTTCTTCTGAAAACACCTAGCAGCACATTAGTCTTCACTTGAGCTAACTGGAACATAATTTGCATTTCTGCTGTTTGTTTCCACAGACTAACTTGTAGATACAGGAGATGTGCTCACCTTTGCTCTCTCTGTCCCAAATAAATGTAAAAAAATATATGCATAGCAGCATGGAGAGAGCCAACTGCTTCAGGTGGTCTTCCCTCAGGGTGCTTGTACTTTAGGAATGCTGAACACCTCTAGATGCTGCTCCTGGACAGCAGGGACATGCTGAGGCTCTGACCATTGACCAGTAGGACAAGCTGGCAGCATCACAAGGGACACAAGAGGAGGTACCACCTACATGTTTCTGGCCAACTAAAATGTTCATTTTTGGTGACCTGGCTTTTGTAACCCTCATACGGATGTGCCTATACACTTCATACATTACTGAGGTGTCCTAGTCCTAGTGTAGGAGTCTGGTTTCTGCTTTTGGAATAAGACTTGAAATTTTAGAGGCTAAAGCACAGTTTCCTGGCATCTGAATTCTCTGTCAAGATCTAGAAGTGATTTAATATTTTCAAAAGTTCATCAGCTGTTCGTCTTGCATACAAATGTTCTTGTGTCTTAGGCTTTATTCGTAGCATAAATACAGGACTCCAAACTAAATGACTGTAATTCACTGTAACTGGAGCAACATTCTTTCTAAATTAGATGGTTAATCACCAAACTAATATATTCTGCAGGTACATTTTAAAATAAAAAATCATTTACTGCCATTTTTCATAAAAAATATGAAAATATTTGTCCTTTTCAATATGCCTGTTCAAATAATTTGACAGCATCTATGATCCTCAAAGAATTTGAATAATATGTGCCCTCTGAGTTATCCAAGTGACATAATGAGAACTTACTCGTAACCTAGAGGCACCACAGAAAGCTGGCATAGATAAGAACTCTTGACAGCCTGTTCTTCCATTAGCGTATCAGAGGACAAGTAGTAAATGGAAACCTTTTGTAGGAATTGTATGCTTGGGGTCCTTCCTTTCTCCTACCGCATTCCTGTTGACTTCAGTGAGATTTATTCCTGTCATTAGGTAAACCGTATAGGTGGAGGGGAGAATGTCTAAGGTCAGTAGGGCCCTCAAGAGCTCCTGTTGGATGAATAAAAAGATTCAGTTGGAGCTGTCAGAGCTGTAGCACATCAGAAAGGAATTCCTTAGGCTTCTATAGGCATAGTTAGGCACTTGACTTACCCATGTTCTGAAATCTCATCCTAAAGCATGCACTTGAAAAATCTCTTAAGAGGAGAAAGATGGAAAAAAAAAGAAAGTGGATGTTAAGAGGAATATAAATCTAGTGAGGCTGTGAGACAACAACAATAATAAGACAGAGTTTACAACAGCAGGTAAGCAGGAATCATAAACATGGGAAATAAGGTGATAGTAGAGAGCAGGGTTTGTTTTTTTTTTCCCAAGCAACTTAAAGGGATGGTCTAAGGGCTGTATTCCTAGAGGAAAGCTAGAGGTAGTTATTTTATGTCAAAAGTGGAATAGAATAGAAGCTATGATGTATCTAAAGCTGATTTGTTTTATGTCTTCACATATATCATTGTCTGCAAGAAAATGTATGAGCCAAAAGTGATTTTTAATACCCTTGTAGGGCTGGGGAGAGAATAATTAAATGCCATAGGCCAGATTTACTAGGGGAGTATTTACATGAGAAACAAGATGTACAAATATAGATACTAGGCAAAACCCATCACCTTTTACCATGAGGTGTGATCGAACACTGGCATAGGTGCCCATATAGGTTGTGAAATCTCTGTCCTTGAAGTTTTTCAGACCTTATCAGGCCTCAGGGTTCTTGACGTAACTTTACAGAGAGCCAGGTGTTGGGCAGGTTGGAGAAGATGACCTCTAGAAGTTCCTTCCAACCTAAATTATTCCATGAGTCTAGATGACCTAGGGCAATGAATACTTTATGACCTACCCTGTGAAATAAAAACCCATTGATAAGTTTGACCTGGTCAATACTGCAAGGACACGTAAGCATCTGTCACTGCTGATATCCTGCCCCTGCTGCAAAATCACAAGCCTTATGCGCAGGGGGCAGAGGGTTGAAAGGATAGCAGTGGTTTCTGCCTTTGGTGTAATAGCTCCTCTGATTGCTTCTCTAAAAAGGGGAGGGTGGGAGAATGAACAGAGAGAATCATCATAGCACAGTTCCATGTGAGCATAATCATGAGGAACAGCACAGAAGACATGGTGGGACCCATGTCTTCACCATGGGTCCTACCAGTCTGCAGTCCATTGACTTCCATTTCCTTTCTCCAGCCCCCTGTGCCAAAGCAAACACCTTTCCTTTTCTCATCTCTTGCTTTCCCTGTGACATGGTTTGAACTTGGCTAAACCTTTTGCAGCAAGACTTTTCAGTGTCAAGAGATAATGGGAGATTAGTTGAACACCACATTTACCCCAAATAAAAAGGCAGCATTTAAATTTCCTTTTTTTTTTTTCTTTTTAAAGGGGGCAGTTATTTTAATTACCCTACAGAAGGGACCATTTTAAGAAAGTCTTGAGTTCTCTTGTTTTGAAAATCATGTTTCTGTTAGCATTCCCCTACTAGGGTGTTGAAATCTCTAGCCCTTTTTGAACATCTTGATCAAACTTTGCCTCTGGTTAATAGGACTTTCACATTAAACCCATTTAGGCTGTTTAATTTAAGCAGGGGTCGAATTCTGCCTCTATTTTGTTATTCTGCCTGAAGATTTTTATTCTACAAGGAAGTTCATTGGTTCCAGCTAGTAAAAAGAAGAAAACAACCAGCTCAAGTTAATGATACCATAAATGCTTGGAATGAAAATTAAACATTATTATTAGCAACTTTCAGCAGGGTTTAAAGTGTTGAAATTTAACCTTGTCATGTGGATCCCTATCACTTAACTTTAATGAGTAACCAGTAGCAGGAGAGTTTCCTATATCATGTGTGCAGTAGCTGCTGAAGAGAGATATGACATATTATCTAGACTGGTTTCTAGAAGGAGCTATCCTATCACTGCAATAAGGAGAGAAACTAGAAATCGAAGCCATTATCTTCTAAAAGGTGCACTATAAAACTATTGCTTTAAAACTGTTTTGATAGTGTAAAGATGATGTCCTGGATGCAAAACTCTTATATATTTCAAGAAGAAATTATGACCTTGGTGATAATGATGAGTGATAAATAAAAGCAACAAACTACCTGCATAAATCAGTTGGAAATTATTATCTCTATTATCCCACTTTCCTTATGTTAGATCTTGATAGCAAACCTTTGTTTTGGTTTGGTTTGGTTTTTGTGTTTTTCAAAATGTTTCACTGGAGCAGAACTGAGAAATAGTTGAAAGCTTAGAGATGAGTGTTTTGGAACATTTTGCAGAGAACACTATTTGGGGCCATGAACACACGATTCAGTTGTAACTTAAAATATCTGATTAAAGTTGTTCTTTCCATTCACTGTCTCTTTCCATATTCAAATCCATACAGATAAGGATACCTCTTTGTTTCCAAAGCGAATCTGTACACTTGAGTAGCATAACAGTGAAGGAAGTTTCCTGCTGAAACAAATGAGCCCTAGATACTAACAAACATTTTATTGTTTACTTCTGCTGAACTAATGGAGAATTACTGACTTTATTTTCCAAAGAAGGGAGCATTTGTAATGCTGATGATAACTGCAGAAGAGCGGTTTTGCTTTAGACCTCAGCAATATTGACTACGATCTTACTCCCTGTTACAAAACAAATAGCTTTTCTGTCTTTAATATAGTGTATCAGAGAATCATAGAATGGTTTGGGTTGGAAAAGGACCGTAAGATCATCTAGTTCCAACTCCCCTGCCATGATAATCTCTTTCATATATTACCTTTGGCTGAGGAGACTCATTAAAGGCATTTTGGTTTCATGCGCTGCATTAGTTAGGAGTAATAATTTCCACCCTGTAACCTTACCTCCTCTTGCATAATTATTTGCTGCTCACTGAACCAGCACGTTCTCTTCCTAAAGCACACCTCCAAAATCAAGCAATATGCTTGATGAAAGGAAGAATTCACAGCAAAACATGCCTTGTGGATATGGCCCACAATCATGAGACCACTAACCATTATTTCTTCCCACTTAATGCCTCTAACAGGCTGGTTTAGGAGCTCGGTGCTAGCAGGCTGAGCTGATCGCGTGCCTCTCCGCATCCTTCGCATCCTCCGCATCGCCTGGGCCACCGGCGGTCCCCTGTCCCCTGATCCCCCAGCGACCGCGGAGGCGGGTGCGGACGACGGCGGCCGTCGGGGGGCCGAGGGCCCACCGGGGGCCTGGACCGTCAGTAACTCGCTGCCCTCAGCAGGTGGCAGTGGCGGTCCGCGGGGTGCGAGGAGTTCCCCTCGCTCTTGCCCGCGGAGACGCGGCTGCTCCGCGCGGCTTCGCGGAACGGGGCGGTTGCAGTGGGTACGGGGGAGCGGCATGGCAGGAGGATGGCTGGGCATGTCCTTCTTCCCCCGTACCTGCAAGCAATGTGGCTCTTTGAATAATGTTAAGTAATTCCTTAAAGGAAATTCAAAGAAAAATAAGGGAGGGTCGAGGAGGGTGGGGAAAACAAACCCCAAACCCACCCCTAAAATCTCCACAACCAGCAAACTCCAAATCATAAAGTAACATCGAAAGTATTGCTCCTCTATCCATTCAGTTCCTTCACCATCATAGCTGTGATTGTGTGTTGGTGATGGTAAAAACATCATGGTAAAAACCACACCTTTTTGTTAAATGTGGTCGATGTGAGTTTAATGCTGTTGTGATTAAATATTTCTGTG
This sequence comes from Lathamus discolor, assembly GCF_037157495.1. NCBI lineage: Eukaryota > Metazoa > Chordata > Aves > Psittaciformes > Psittacidae > Lathamus > Lathamus discolor. The sequence continues at coordinate 80,342,454 of NC_088888.1, forward strand.
ACTGCTTACACAGTGATTTATAAATGTTGCTAATCATAAGCTATTCCCCGAAGGGAGCAGATATATAAAGAAGTATTCATGTAAAACTACGTTGAAACAATCAGATTTCAGAGAAGGCGATCCTTCTTTACTTGGATTTCCAAAGTATTAATCATGTCAATGTGTTGAGTTTATACAGACAGCCATGGTAAATGATGTCTCTCTTTGTTTTCCATTTCTTTTTGATGTTTCTGTAATATAATTTTTATTATATCTGAAGTGTTTTGAAATAGCCTTAAGTTAAATATATCTCTTTCTTTAATGACTACCACAAGTGATTACATATCAAGAGGATTAGGGTTTGAAGGAACAATTGCTGAATGGAGTTTGTTTAATTAGTACTCATCTAAATAAGGGTAGTTGAGATGCCGATCCAGAAGCTGTTCCCTATTGTCTGTGCTAACTTCAATGGAATGACATTAGTTATGAATACCACTCATTATTTTTGGTTATTTTAGGTTTTTATGTAACACATGTGGTTCTCTACACTTTTTAACTAAAAGACAATAAGGCAAGAGCAATGGAGTGTTGTGTTTTGTAGGTTCTATTTATTTGAAAATAATAAACTAGTACCTGTTTATAAATTATGAAAATAGGTATTGTCTGTGTTTGGCTCATTTGCACATATTGCCTGAGAGCTTTTCTGTTCACTTCCAGAAGCTGTGCACACACTGTTTAAAACTGTGGCAATTTGGTGCAGTAATTTGCTGGCCAGTTAATGATTTCAGGTGGGACTCAATTTTTTTAAAGAAATAATAGGTCTTGTTATTTGGGGCTTCAGGTGACTAGGAAACAATACATTTTCTGTGAGAGGAAGAGCATGCTTATCTTTATTGATGAGATCTTCAGACGCCTGACTGCAGCCCGGAGAGGCATGCTGATTGACCTCTTCACCTGCCCGCTGATGATGATTCCTATAGAAACAGAAAAGGAAGTAAGCGGGAAGCAGGGAAAGGAAGGGTACTTCTGTGCATCCCTCTGAGGTTCTGCATCTTCCGTCAGAGGAGGCAGGCAGCGCAGTGTTTTCCATGGCTGTGATGCTCTGTTTAACACCTCTAGCACTTGATAACACCTAACTTTTCTGTATTGTTCTAATTGCTTCCCATTGAAGAACACTCCCAGGCTTTTGCTGTTTTGAAGCCAGGTTCTATCACTGGCTCTAAGTCTTCTCAAACTGCAAAGCTTTCTTCATTAAAATGCATGCTCCAGTGAAAGGCTGGTACAAAGGCAGCAGAGTAGTGGAAGCCTGGCTGCTGTTAGGCTGTGGAAACACAAAATCCTGCACATTCTCCGTGCTGCGCTTATCAGCTGTCCAACTACTGCACTAGATCAGATGCTTGCAGTTACTTAAATGAAATCTGCAGCTTACAGAGTTCTTGAAACACATATAGCTACAGGTAAGTAATTTAAATTATGAAGCTCACATTTACATGCAGTACTCTTTCTCCTGCCAAAACAGTATAAAGGCCAACCTCACGTATTTGCTATTTTAAATGTAGCCATACCTTATGCACTTATGCCAATAGCATATAGGAAATACTCTCCTTCTAGATTTTTAATTATCTGTGTAACAGTGGGTACTTACATTACTTACCCCAGGCACCAGAAGCATGCATCTGCTTTGGGAGCAGCACTGCAAAGATCAAGCAATTCCACAGGATTGGGGCAGTTTGGCTCCCTGAGGATCATGGATTTTGTAATGTCTAGCACAATTATTTCAGTGACTGCTTACTGAGCTCTGACAAAACAAAATGCTTAATTTTTTATTTTTTTACATAAGATACATATTCCCTTGATACTTTTGTGGTTGCTAAGAGTGATGGCTCTACCACACTGTAACACCTTTACACTCGTTTTCATGTTGTTTTACATCCTGAAAATGCCTGAGACCCCACCTGAAGTTCAGCTCTGGGACCCCCAATGTGAGAAGGACATTGATCTGTTGGAGCAAGTCCAGAGGAGAGTCACAAAGATGATCAGAGGGCTGGAGCACCTCTCCTGTGAAGGCAGGCTGAGAGCTTGGGTGTGTTCAGCCTGGAGAAGAGAAGACATTGGGGAGACCTTAAAGCATCTTCCAGTACTTAAAGGGGGCCTACAGAAATTTTGGAGAAGGGCTTTTTGTAGGAGCAAGTAGTGATAGGACAAGGGGGAATGGCTTTAAATTGAAAGAGGGTAGATTAGATATAAGGAAGTTCTTCACTAAGAGAATGGTGAAACACTGGAACAGGCTGCCCAGAGAATCTGTGGATGCTTTATCCCTGGCAGTGTTCAAGGTCAGGTTGGATGGGACTTTGAGCAACCTGGTCTAGTGGAAGGTGTCTGTACCCACGGCAGGGGGATTGGGAGTAGATGATGTCTAAGGACCCTTCCAACACAAGCCATTCTATAATTCTATGAAAAGTTCTGCTACTGTCTTTCCAAGTGATATTATGGTATCGAACAGCAATTGTCTTTTAAAGTTAAATAGAGAACTTCATGCCGGTTATTGATCCTGAAATTGTCCTTCTGCAGAAGAAAGAAGCCCCCAAAAGCTTTCACTTCCTACCCTTAGCTTTGCTTATTTTTTTTAAGTGCATAAACTTTTTCTAAGGCAACACAAAGGCAAAGATCTTACCTTCAGGAAATACCTGGAAGGGAGCTTAATTTGAAGTGTCCTACTAAGTTACCCAATTTTCTACTTTCTTTTCTCTAATTATTTCTTGATTGGAAGTTATGCAGGCAGTATGATGCATTGCAGAAAGACCCCCAGAATGCACAATCCCCTTTCCTAAGTTAACTGGGGGACAGGACATAAAAGCAACTCAGATCTTGGCCAGAGTTGTGTTAGGATTGGCCAGGGTTATGTTAGGATCTCAGTTCTCAGATTAAAGTACTTTCATGTGATGAGGTAAGAGGAAGAATTAATTATTAGTTTAGAAAAAGGGAAGAAACCATGAGAAAGCATTGGAAGGAAGATTACTTTCTAATCTAGCTGCTGCTGATTTATCTTGGATGTGGAGTTTATGAAGGATGCTACAGCAAATTCATTAGTTTGCCAGGAGCTTGGTGTTCTCTTATCAGCAAGGCCAGCAGTCTCCCTAAGCAGGTTTGGGGAAATTACTATGCCTCAGTTTCCCAACTGTATAATTGGAGCATGATTTGTCACCTCAGATGGTATTATAACCATATGCCCCTCAATTTTTGGAAGGTTGCTGCTATCACCCTGAAGATGGTTTAAAAGCCCATGGTCAAATAAATCTACTATTCCTTCATATTCAAAACCAACACAGTTTGCCCATCTCTTCAGTCATCTACTACAGATGGAGAGGGCTGTGCTCACAGCCAGGATAGCTCTGACACAAACGGATGTTGCTTAGTCAGTGAGATGTTTTGCACATTTTTCACTGTGTAAAAATACATCTATTTTAATGCATGACTAAGAGTAAAAAATTTATTATCACTGGCTAAATCAACTAAATGTTCTTATTCTTATAACAAATATGTATTTCTAATGGAACAGTTGGTTGTGATACTGCTCTGCAGTGCTAACAAACATCTGTTACAACCAAGCAAAATCTGACTCTGTTACTCTGAAGATAATTTTAAAATGCCTTAAAAATTTTAACCTTGAAGCACTCAAGCACCACTTAAAAAAAACAAACCCAACAACAAACCCCAAACCAAACCCTGAATTGAAGCATACAACTAGAAATAGCAAGATGACAGCTAGTGGATTAAACCCACATTGAGGCCAAGATATGCTGCTGTTTTATTGTGAAATATTACAGTCTGAAGTGTAATCTTCTGAGTGTGTGCTCACTTGAGTGATATTCCTCTCTCCTCCAGTGGATGTTGACATTCCCTTATTCTCGCCACCGAAGTAATTTATCTACTTACTAACTAGTTTAATACAATAACTGAAAACCTGCAAGCAAAATCCAAGGTTCCTCCATCGCTTTGCTCTTTGTTTATCCCTTTTGTCATCACTCACCTAGCAAGATGGCTTAAGCTGCATGGCTGGAGCTGTAAGAGGCAAGAGGATTTGCTAGTCTTACTGTTTGGGAAAGGTAGGATAAAATCTCCATGTAGATGGGAGGGGGTGTGGCCCTTGTAGAATGTGCCTCTGGCTCAGGGTCAGGCTGAGTAGCTGGCCCTGTTAGTTTTTCTGTGCCACAGATGCTCAGCAACTTCCTTCTGCTTTGGCTGCCTTAAATTATATATTAAATCAAAATTCTTATGGATAGCAAGGGAATGTTAACTTTCACCAAGTCAGTAGGAATTATTGGCTGTGCAGCACCTCTGCCTGTTCAGAGAGTTGAGAATATAGACCTGGAGACTCATTTCTGACCACAGTCCGTTGTCAGGATACTGGGATGCAAGGTTGTGTTATTATTATGCAGAAATTGTTGAGACACTACTTTTGTTACAAGCCTCAAACCACAGTTCATGTACAGTGTAACATGAAGTATGTAGTACCTACATCTTAAAATAACTTTTAATGCTAATTTTTCCAGTGACTTGGTATTTTTTACTAAGTTGGTAGCTACATTTATGAGATGGGCAAGTTTAGAGTTTTCTGAGCACAAACCTGTCAATCCAATGGAATATTTCTCCAGCTTTTCATCTCTGGAGATACAGCTCTAAATGTAGTCCATGTAATAACGTATACTCCAGTTTGTTTGAATTGCTCTGGTAGAACTGAATAGTATTAAAAATCAAAGCCAAAAATGGAATGATTGTATAGAGGCACAGTTTGCAGTCTCTCCCCACACTTACTCCAGCAAGGCTTAATGTTAGAGATAGATTATGGAAAATCAGAATTCTGATTTACAGACATTTACAGATTTCCAATACCTGAGTGTAATATAGCAGGACTACTATAAACAACAAGTCATATAGAAGTTTTTAATTGATCCTCCTGATAGTTTTCACTACCGTACTATAAACTTCTTCTAAAATGGAATTTAACTGTGCCACCCAAATGGTACGAATTCCATGCACACTCCCTTCACCCACCTGAAAGTATAAAGGTACAAAGATAGACATTTCACTTACTCTGTAGGCTTTTTATTGTGTTTTGTAAAGGTTGCTTAAAATATTGATGGAAAAGCTTATATACATATATTATATTACTGTCAGAGTTGTGTTTATTTAGCTAGGTTATTGGGAAAAATAGTGAAAGGAAAATTTGCCATGTATTTCATAATGAATAGAAACCAAGGAAGTCATAGGGGTTATCTCAATTTGTTTCTATATTTGGTTTTACATAACGCTTTCTAAATCATTCTGTTTTGTCCCACTGGTAAGATGATACTAAGCCTGAGGATAAACTATTCTGGGGACATAACTGGGAAGACTCGCATTGCAAACCAGCACCGTACAAGCCTGGATTTATCCCACCTCCCAGTCTTCTGGGATTTTCAACAAGTCCTGAGTACCTGTTTGTTCTCTGAAAACACTAGGGCACAGAGGCTTGCACAACCGTGGCTTGCTTTTGGAAACCCTGCAGTGGGTGCTGACATGATCAGCACATCAGCAACTTCTATTTCCCCTGACCAGAGCTTCATTTGGGCAGACAGAGTGCCTGAGCCATTCTCTTTCCTGTGAGAAATGTCCTAGTGGTAGCATTGTCTGTCACTCAACACCTCCAAAAGCCCTCTGGTCTTCCTACCTTGGCATCTCATCCCTTCCCCTTACCCATTCACTGTGAATGCAAGCAGCTGCTGCAGCAAGAAGAGCATGGGCTGTCACATTTTAACAGCCGGGAAACATGCAAGTATGCGTCTCATTTTTAGGTGCTGCACATATGATTATTCATTGCTGGCTGTAGGTGTAGGTCCAGGAGGGCAAAACCACATCAAGAAGAACATCTACACCCTGTTTGACTTGCATCGTTGGCCATGGTCTGTGTTGGCCTGTTCTGACTCAGAAGTGCTTCCACAGAAAAGGTTAACGATGGGGACACCAAGTGTATTCCCCAGCCACACTGTAGGCAATCATGATGGTAAAAAACCTAAAACTATGCTTACAGCTGCTCTGCCACTGACTCTGTCTTACTCCTTTTCCCTGTTGTGTGAAAGAGGCAAGGTAGCAGGTTATGCCAGCAGCTGAGCAGGCAGCTTTTCCTCTCTTCTCCTGGCAAGCATCTGACTGTCTAGGCAGTACAAGGCCCAGGCAATCAGCTGAAGCCAGCTGCAAAACAGGACCAGGCTTGGTGGCAGCTTGGACCACAGCCTGCTGTTACCATGGCCAAGGAGCCAGGGGACCCGAGTCTCTTTGAGAAGTCTGGTCCCTGGTGAATCCACTATGCCACTTCTGAAAATTGTAATCTTGCCACCCCAAAGCTTCAGACATTTGTTTATTTTGCTTCCATTTTTAGAACAACCTCTTTGAATGTCACTTATTTCTGCTTCCATTCTTTGTTGTTCCAAGGAAAACTTGTGGGAGAACCACTCTGAGATAGCTCGGCTCCATTTTGAACAAGCCAAGGACCACAGCATGGTTTGCAGAAAATCTGGAAAGTTAAAAGCAAGGCTTGAACCCTTCTTAGGTTTCAAAAGGTTAATGTTCCTTTTCTCCAAAAGGTCATCTCCATCATGCAAGGGTGGATGCTTCTTGTTTGAAGAAAATATTTGGAGAATGTGTTTCTTCTGTCTCAGCTGTACTCTTTAAAAATTTGCAAAATGGAATCACCAAAGGGAAGTGCATGTCTCTGAATTTCTAGTTAACACCCCAAAAAATGCTTTGATAGCTGCTTCCCTGAAAGCTCTTATGTTTGTTCACACTTCCAGGGCAGACATCAGTGTAGACAGTTATTATAGGCCATTTGACTTGTAACTCGTGTCTGTTCCATAACTTACAGCAAAGCTAGAACTATGTGGAGAATGAAAATGTTTCCAGAACTTTGAGGTTTTAGAGACATTTTTATCCCAGTTCAAGATAACTTCAATATAAAGTGTTCTGTAAAATGAAAAACATCTAGTTTCAGATGAATCAATTCTATCCAATTTAGATTTTTTACACATCTCGCATATGTCTGTATGAAACACAAAAATCAAAGTAAAAAGCCATTTCAAAAAGGGAAGTATAAGACTTTCATTTAAAGATGTCAAAATGAGCTATTTTGATGTTGCCAGAGCTTTTCATCCTGTTTTTTCCTCACGTAAATGAAATTTCAGTAAAAAAGACAAGATTTCACAAAGCATTTAAAGAGAGCTGCACTATTTTAATGAAAACATGTTCTGCTAGTGGCTTGCTTATCAGCTGCAATCAGAATAATAGATGGATTTGTTTTTTGTTAAAATAAAAAAAATGAGACTCATAGGTAATAATAAGATACAGCAGCACTCAGCTGGCATAGAGTATATAATAGCATCTACTTCAGAACTGAGTTCTCAAACAGTCATTTGTATTATCCATCAAGTCACTGATTTTCCACATACAAAAGATAAATCCTCTTGACATTCTTCAGCTCGGGGGGGGTTGCAAACAAATGTGAATCCAAAATTTTAAAGGGATTTTTTTAGGAAGAAAAGATTTCTACTGCTGAGATACTGAACTATATTTAATTTTTTTTCAGTGGATTTTACTGGAATTTTACAGTTTATTTATAGTAACACCTGTAGCTTATTCCACAGAATTTGATGAAACTATGAGAATTGCCTGCATATTTGAAGGGTGGAGGTTTTAATGACTAAAGGACTTCAATGCATTTGCTGTAGCAGGCAATTATCCTTTCTGAAAACTGGTTTCCACTTAGGTTAAAAACAGCTCCCTCGTAATAGCCACCTTCTTGTAGAGTGATACAGAAACATATGTAATTGTCAAACTTGGCATCATGCTATATTAAGTAAGTAATCTGCTTTACCTTATTAGATTTGTTGTCATATCTGATTTTCAAATCTGATTTGGAGACATGAAGGACACGAAGATCAGCTGTAGGACCCACTTGCCCAATTGTGAAAATAAACAATAGGAAAAAAGACTGTTTTCCCATGCCACAACACATCTAGTTGAATACATGACACCTCAGTGATGTAATTGACATTAAACAGCACATTAGGCTACTATAATTATAGGGTTCTCACTGCATCAAAATGCATCTCAATGATTAGTCTTATTGTGTAGGCTTTTTCCATATAATAAGTTTCTTATCAGTGAGAAACAAAATGAAAAAAATACACCAGTGCTCAAAAGCCAGCTTCTGGAAACTCCCGTTAATAAGAAGGAGAGGTGGATATGAATATCATTTCTTCAGGCAGTAAAAATGTTCTTCAAATTGAAGCCTAGTCCATCCTATACAGTTAAAAGAACAAAAAAGGGATTCAACCCTAAACCAGGTATTTCTGGAAAAAAAAACCCAAAACATGTCTGTTGAAAGGTTAACAAAAAACAAGAAAGACATTTAAACCTTTTTTTTCTTTTTCACCAATTCCAGTGTTTTTTCTGCTTTTAATGGGTTCTAAGTGAGCAGGTTTTAAAGGGCACAGAAGAAATATCAGTATAGTTTCTTCTACGTCACAAGTTGTCTTTCATGGCTATTGAATCTAAGAAAATGTTCATTCCCACCTAGGTGCGAGATACAAACAAGACTAAATTACAAGTAAAAGATTACTTCATTGAAAATGCTCTGAGATCATATATAAATTATGCCAAAATATAAAACCTCTATTTAACTTCTTACATGAAAACCTAAGCTGTAGAAACACAAGTTAAGATCAGGGCAACACTGTCATTTGTTTCTTGGGCTTTCCTGCTATACAGAATATTCATTTCCAATACTTTCTCATACTTCCACTGATCTTTTTTCTGCAGTGATTGTAAACTTCATTGGGTCTGATGCCAAATTTATTTTAAAAAGCAGTGCAACTTTCTGTCAGTAATTCTCTTCCAAATCCCTGTTTATGCCAAATCTGGCACCAGTTCTCCACAGCTTTTTTGCACTAAACAGCTGCTGAACTCTGAATATATTTAAATACTAGCAGAAGACATGTTAATCCACTGCAATGTCGCTTCTACATCATAAATATCCATGCCTTTCCCAAAACACACTGTCTGACCTGCTGATGACCACCCCTTCCATGCCACAGCAGAAAAACACCACTGCCAATCACAGAGGGCTGGAGGCTGTGGGCAGGGCTCCCTGCATGCACCACCTCTGAGTAGGTGGAAACCGTAGATACCTCTTATTTCCAAGCACAGAAGAAAAGAGAGACTTTTACAGAAGCTTATCCTTCTCCTCCTCACTTCTCCTTTTCTCCTATTTCCATCTCTAGAAAGAGCGCATCTTGTTGCTGAGGATCCCATTGACCCAGGAGTGTTTGAATAAGTGGATATCCTCCTTGCTTTGATCAGGACAGGGGAAACGCAATGTTCAGGACTTATCCATGTTAGATCCTGAATGCCAGCCACACTATTATGAAGGGGGGGGAGGTGGAGGATGACCCGGCTTGGGACCTGGCTGTGCATCAGGAATTAGCAGCTGCAGAAGGAAAAAATAAAAGTGAAAAGCATTGTGTCATCAAAGAAAGAGTGTCTTCGTGTCATCTCTCAATGGGAACAGTGTCCTTTGCATACTGTCCATATCCTGAAAACTGGCCATAGGGACAAAGATGGTCAGAGAGGTTGTTTACTGGCAGCATGTCCTCAGTCAGGCCTTCAGTGAAATAGCCCTGACAGAAAAAGCAGTTCCCTAAACTCTTCTGTCCACATGGACTGACCCTGCTTTTTCCAGAGCTGACACTGGTTGGGGGGTGCTGGGAAGCATCATGGGCCTCCCAGGCCTTTTTGCAGAGAATGACAGTAATTCAGTGAAGAAGCGCAAATGGGTGCACAACTGGAAAGAGGTGAGAGAGCGAACGTGCAGGTCTGTGCATGACCTGCCATCACATTGCAGCTATAATGCAGTCTCCATGTAGCAATGAGCTGGGGAAAGCTGCCCCTCTCCAGCTCCCACTTAGAGGTTTGTGTGCCTGTTAGCGTGCACGAGGGAATCAGCCACCTGCCTGATAGAAGTGTCAGCCTTGTCTGGGGACAGCATCTACCTACAAAACATGTTAGAAAAACGTCAGTTTGGGATGTATCACTCACCTTTTTAAACTATTGAAGAATAATCAGCAATGATTCACGGGCTGGGTTTGACAGTTTCCTGGGATCACATAATGCCTTTCATATGTCATGCACATTGTAAATATATACGTTATATATTATGCTTTACTGTATATACTGTATATAATATTACACATTATTACACATGTAATGTATGCACACAAATATAATCACACTCCTGTTAAAAACAGGTATAGCATTTTTATTTAAAAAGTATGGATGGTATAATCAAATATCAGACACCAAACAGCCCATATGAAGAGGGAATGCCACACAATCCGCAATCCCTGTTTTGTAGCAGGTGGTTTGGAGGGGCTCCCAGAGGAATCTTGTGATACTGAATAAAGCTGACTGCTCAAATGAAGAGTTTAATTCCTAGGGGGAGTTAATTTTGGATTTTGAGTTGCTTACTTGAAGCACAGTCTCCAACAGACCATATTTCTGTTGTTGTTGTTCTGATTTCTTTTGCTCACTCTTTTGCATTGCAAATCCTTTGTTCAGAATTGATAGCTAGCAGACAGCCCCTATGGAGTCAGCCCACTTGTATGTCAACCTGGTGAGCTGGCTAGCAGACGAAGGCACTGTCTTCTCCAGAAATAGCAGCCAGATTGAAAATTGCTTTTCCTCTAAGCTTTTGTGCTTCTCTTGAATTAGTTCCAACCTCCAGGCTAGCTCCAAATCAGGATGCGGAGACTCCCAGTCAGACGAGCAAGCAGAAGAAAGACCCCTCAACTCCTCTCATCCCCAGTCACAGAATCACAGAATCCCAAGGGTTGGAAGGGACCTCAAAAGATCATCTAGTCCAACCCCCCTGCAAGAGCAGGGTAACCTACAGTACATCACACAGGAACTTGTCCAGGCGGGCCTTGAATATCTCCAGTGTAGGAGACTCCACAACCCCCCTGGGCAACCTGTTCCAGTGCTCTGTCACTCTTACAGTAAAGAAGTTCTTCCTGATGTTAACGTGGAACTTCCTATGCTCCAGTTTACACCCATTGCCCCTTGTCCTATCACTGGATATCACTGAAAAAAGCCTAGCTCCATCATCCTGACACCTACCCTTTACTGGTTTCTTTTCTGTTAAGAGGCTACCACCAGTTAGGTGTAGCTCCTTCTTCCACAGAAGAGGCCTGTGTGAATGTCTTAGGCATCCTCCTGCACTTGCTGCAGGGACAGGACCCCAGTACTCTCACCTCTTATGGACAGAATTGCATGCTGGATTTACATTTTCACTTTCAACCAAGCAAGCATCTGGAATGCATTGCTCCAATCTGCAATCTGTATTTAAACCTTTTGTAGTTTTGGGGTTTTTTTTAATGGATACAGAAAATATCAGACGTCAGTTGTCAGCAGTTTAATCTTGCCATGTATTTTACTGCTTTCCCCTGGATATTTAGTCTATTTGTTAGAGCTTATTTGTGTTATGACAGTTTCACTTTTTTACATTAAGGAGGTATAGCTTCAGTAATTAATGGCTGAACACTGGTAGCCTTCATTCATGATGAGTAAGTCTTTACTTCATGGACTTCTAAAATATTTTCAGAGTCAAGAAATGCTCAGTATGGAAATTCTTCGTTCTCCTGAAGTGAACAGCAACATATCCATCTATTTCAAGACGCAGGATTTCATCCAGCTTGACAAAAGTGTACAATATTCTGGTACTAAGATATAAGAAGATATTTCATGCTGAAATATTTCAAGTGTACGATTACCTAAATCATATCCTGGTGGCTTATAAATAAGAACTAAAATTTCACTAAAAGCATAAAATTGGGAATCACTTCAAGGGATAGACTGATATATTTTTTTGAGTGGGATGTGTCCCATCTCTAAAGAAATTATATCTAGTGCTTGCCAGAGCTTTCCTCCCGCATCAGCAGAAGTGGGAAACATTGCAGGATCCATGACATACACAGCTTTGTAGCAGGAGGAACCTAACCTTGCAGTATTTTGCTTATACAAAATATGTATTTACAGTTTTTCTGTAGAGGACAATAACACAAGCTAAGTAGTTTCAAAATAAACCTACAATGCCTGCTATGAAGGAAGATTTACCTAAGGAAATTCTCTTTGTGGGTCTTCAAAGTGTCCTCTGGATATTATTACTGTACAACCTATAGCAATTTTCTGTAGGGGTAACACAGGGTTTTGCTCTTCTGTGTTTGAAGAGAAATTATCTGACTTTAAAGTGTTTTTTAAATTGTTTGGTGGGAATGGTTTCAGTCTAACTCAGAAAAGTTAATAGAAGCCTTTTAAAATGGATTTGAGTGCTGTTAAAAAAAACCTGAGAATGATATGACAGATCTTTTAGAAGCTGTAAAGAGGAGATCACGGTCTTTAAAGATTTATATTCAGCTGTTTTTACCAAAATATTCTGTTGCTGGTGAAAAAATACTTAAAGCTAAAGCTGGGTCACCACAATGGCTTGCTTGTTTTCCACTAAGAAACCTACACAGATTAAATTGACAGAAACTGATGTGCATTTCTGCTCCCAAAAGTCTCTAGCTAAGTAACGTATTACATTTATGGTGTTCAGATTGTTTTCCTGACCTAGGTGACACTAGAAGTCTTTTCATAGAGTGAAATTGCAGATGAACTGGCTGACAGTTTCATCCTAACCTTTAGAAAGGGAAATACCAGTTTTTAGAAGTTTTGCTGCCACTAAAAATATTGAAGTAGGCAAATGTCCCTCCTAGGATGAGGAATAGGGTTATGATATTTATTTCTGCAGCCTCTTTAGAAGGTAAGATTATTGCTCAACAAGTAGTACTTGTATTGCATCCAGATCAAGAGGTACAATAAACAATCAGAATTTTTATTTATTATTGAGCTTTATAATTTCTCCTCATACCTATACAAATAGGCACATTGTTTTCAGTAACTCTGAAAATTACTCTGAAAGACATCACTTGGTACCCTCAAGAGTACAGACAGGAGGTGAAATAAAGGTAGCCTCATAATGTAAATAGATTACAACTGTAACCAAACATCAGCAACTTAAGGACTCTGTAAGTTCCACCAGTAATAGTAGACAGTCCAAACTGCTTATTAAGAGAATCAAAAATCAGTCTGATTTTGTTCTTATAATTTTGAGAGGAAAATTGGTTTAGAAATTTTTAAGAGAAAGCTCCTTTCTTATGCCTTACTCTTCACACCACATCATCCTGTGCTTCTTTCATCTACCTCCAAATGCTATCCTCAGATGAAAACACAAAATCTATCAAAGGTCACAACACAGTTATGTATCAGTGGGGTTTTTGGGAAGGATGCTAGATAAATCATTGTCTTTGCACCTAAGGTTGCACTGTCATAACCTCTTGACTTCCCTGGTATTAGGTGCAAGGATTTCAGCTCTGCCAAACCCAGTGGTTTCAACTATTCAGCCCACGTACATTTATGAGTTCAGTACCAACAGGTCTCACCTTAGCAATGCTGTGCATGACCAACTCTTCCCTTATCCTTTTAAAAACTTAGTCTCATACTTAGTGCTTTAAGAAAAAAATCCATTAAAGCTGACTTTTTGCAAATAATTGCATAATCTGGGGTTCAATGTTAGGATGCCATTCACAGCTTTCCAGAAAATAAATCCACAGTGCAGAAAAGGCAAGGCAAACACTTTTCAGAGTTTGTTCTGCTGCATAATTTTCTACTGAGAAGCAGCTTTCCATTGCTAATGTGGCGATAACTTGACATTCATGTAACGTGTTGCATACTGAATAGATATGGGTGACTTTTAAAAGAAGTTTTCAACATTCCCCTGGAAAAAAATGGAAGCTGTTAGAAATTATTTAGTCTGTTCACTTTCCTTAGGCATTCACTATGGAAATAGGAGAAATTGTTTAGTTCTTTGGGAATGAAAATGTGTTGTTGAGGCATTTTCTTAGTTGTCTTAGCCATAATTGTATCATTAAAAGACATTTCTGAGCTATATCTAGTCAGATAAAGGCTTTGGCTTATAATACGTAAGATATTACTGAGGGAGGTGAGGTACTGGAACAGGTTGCCCAAGCAGGTTGTGAATGCTCTAGCTCTGGTGGTGTTCAAGGCCAGGTTGTCTTGAGTCTTGGGTGACATGGTTCAGTGTGAGGTGTCCCTGCTCATGGCAGGGGGGTTGGAACTAGATGATCTTAAGGTCCTTTCCAACCCTAATGATTTTATGATTCTATGATCCTATGAGTTTAGGGCCTCCAAGCAGTTAATAGGGTTCTGACCCTAACTATTCCCCATTTTAAGAGAGAACGTGTAACCAAAAAGTCTATATGTGGTGCCAACAATTTACAATTACTTAGATACGTAAGAGATACTTTAAATTAAAGATCTGTGGGAACTTGTCCTCTTGTCCTCTACCAGTTTTTCAGATTGTGCCAAAATTTAGGTTTCAGTGAAAAGTGTTATTGGAAACTTCAATCTTCAACATGCTTTGAGCAGTTAGCATACATACCTTTGCAGGTCTAGGTATCCCAGTCTCACAGCCTCACTGCACTCGCTGGCATGATTTGTTACCCAAAAAGTAAGAGCAGGACAGTATTTTTGATCATAAAACTACACTGAAAGTACATTTCTGCAAGGAGTCTGGGGTGGTTGTTTTTTTTTGTTTGTTTGTTTGTTTGTATGTTTGTTTTTTGTGGTAATTTTGGTTTTGTTGCTTTTTTCAACAACAGACTTAGAGAAGTTTCAGCTTTACAAAAGAAGAATGTATGGTTCATGGTCTACCTTCTCTCACAAAGTATTGATGAGGATGTGCGTACTCTCACAGGGGTACATGTCACAGATCGAACCCACTCCCTTGGATCAATCTGTGCATGTTGGTTGCTCTCCACTTTGCTCTGGCTAAGTATCCTGAAGAGAAAAACATGCCTGTGACAGGTTGGTGCACACCCCACAGTATTTCCACCTCCTACATCCAGCACGTGCTTCATGCTCATCTCCGACAGCCCCACATGAGCCCTCTAAGTGTGCCAAGGGTACAGCTGCATTCACTGCACACTGGCATAGTCTGTTTAGGACATGCAGCAGCAAGGCTTTTCCTGCTAGCACAGCCCCAGCGCTTCCACCGTCACTGTTGCCACGTACCTAGTGCATGCTGCTGTGCCTGCTGGTGAGGCCTCTGCCTTCCTAGGGACAGTGCTGCTGCTGAGCTGCAGGAGCAGTGTGGGAACCTGTGGTGGCTTGAAAGACATGGAGCCTGCAACAGTCATACCTTGCCATGGGACCTTTCATGATGCACTTTGAGTGCAAAGCCTTTGTATGTCTTTGTACTTTACAGCCCACCTGATACCCAGCATGTGCCTGTCCATGGAAATCCATTTTGTTTGAAAAGAAGACAATTGTGCAATGCCTGTGACACACTTTTAGCTAAAGAGTGATTTCTTGTCACCCCAGCGCAACATACAAGCTGTGCTGCATTCTCTTTATGAAAGTTAAAAATAAAAGTGGAGTGACATGCAGCGTCAGATAGCGTACCTCCAGCTGCCAGTTTGAGATGAGCACTGTTGACTATAATGCAAGCTTGGCACCTAGCTTACATGTATAGACCTATATTTAGCTACCTAACTTCAGGTGTCTTAATCCTGCCTCTTTGGGGTGGGAATCAGTTACTTGAACATAGACATTTAGTGCCATTTCAAGGACCATAGACTCAAAATGCCTTAGGACATTTGAGACATCTGAGCCATCTGATATCTCAGATTACATTAGTTGTTTATATTTAGGTATCATTCTCTGTCTCCAGCCCAAAGTCTGAGAAACAAAGGACATAAATCCTTTCTTGTCCATCCCATCAGTCTCTCAGAAAAAAAATGCAGGCTTGAGTTTATCACAAGTTTAAAATAAAGCACATGCATAAATTCTAAGACAGATCACAGTTACTGAAAATAATTGCAAAGATGGTGAGAATGAACACATAATATCAAGAAAACCTGAAGTTTCATTTCTAGGGGTGAGAAAAGACGAAATTCTCATACAGATTAATGCCTTTGGGGATAAAGAACTTCTATGACTTACACAAAAATTCCAACAAGATCACAATGACAGATACACTAGGGAAGAAATTTATATTAAAGTCATAAATAAGACTATCTAACTGGTAGAAGTCACAGAAAAGAAAAAGCTGCAAATGCAAAGCTTTATAGTCAGAGTAGTTTTCTGTACTTGGGGAATGAAGAATATTTTCAGTGGAAACAAATAAAAACAGATTAAATTCTGGGAAAAAGAATTCTTAGTGAGCTAAAGGACTCAAAATTATACATGAATAAAGTAGTTTAAAATTATCATAGATATATGCAAGATACCGCACTTATTTAAAATCATGCTGCATTTAATTTCTAGCTCCCCATCATCTGAGGCTGATCTTCCTTTATGCTTGCAACTCCAGGAATAGTAAAAAACCAAACCAAACAAACAAAAAACAAATTGAAAAAAAAAGAAGGGAGTTTTCATCATTACTAAGAGAGAACACAACCTTATTCCTGAAACCAAGAATGGTATCCAGGCATTATAGGTAAGTTCCTACTTTCAGTGGGACAGTGAAGATTATTTTATAGACTAGTGATCAATATACTTAACTACCTGGGAGAAAGCCTAAATACTGCTGTAGTTTTAGTTAACATTACTGCTGTAGTATACTTCATATTCATCAAATCTGGCAGCCTTGTATCCAGTTTTCTGGCGGCATACCCTAATTCACCAGGAGCAAGGATGAAATCCTCATTCTGTCTCTGAACTACTGTGTATTGACTTCTTCCAAACAAGTGGAAAAAGAACCTGAGGAAATACGAATATTCCCACCCTGCAGGTGCAAACTGGCTGTGTCAACCTCAGATGCAAGCTGAATTTCTCTCACAGATGTCTAATGTGAGGGGGTAATCCCAAAAATACTGAACAACTGATAGCAACTAAGGGGTCTACATCCACTATCTTTTTTCGCTGCATTTCTTGTGGAGCCCAGTCAGTCAAGCATTCCCCAGGCAAGCTTGCTCACCCACAGTGCACCTCATGCAGAGAGCTAGTGCGGTGTGTTTAAGAAGATTGTATTAGCTGTTCGGCACTTTGGGGCAGAGGGCTTCCAGGGACCTGTGATCTCTAATCCAGGATAAAAAAGCAGCAAAACATTGGTTTTGAGGCTCTAAATTGGGAATTCATTTGTAAACCACTTCCTAATTGCAGTTTCTGGGCCTCCTCCTTCAAGGAAAAAAAATAGATTTTGCATGGAAGAGGAGTTCTAAATGCAAGATGCCAGATTCACAGATGGAATGCAGAACACCGCATGCAGGAGTGCTCTTAACCAGTCAACATGTGCACTCAGAAATGTTGGGAGAGGGAAACTTCTCACCCTCTAATCTTTGCAGAAACTTGTAAGGCTGTAATTTTAAATGTTTCCAGAGAAGACTATGTCTGTTGTAAAGGAGCAAAATCATTCCACAGAAGATGAAAATAGACAAAATAGTCAATCAAACCCAAAAAGTGCATTGTGCCAAGATGCTGTCTAAAGCTGCAATTAGAGCAAGCAAGGCATTTTAAATAGGCAGATGTTCAAATAATAATGCATCAATAGGAGGCCATGGCAGTGCACAATCAGGCACTAACTTTGTACCTGTAATTTAGAGGAGTAGCTGATGCATTAAACAGAAACAGTTAATTTCCATGGGAGATACACAGAGAAAATCAAACACTTTCTAACTGTGAGCAGATCCAGCACAGGCAGCCACACCAGAGTGCAGAACATGGTGTCTGGGAGCCATCTGTGCTCAGGGCTCCCAGCTGGCACTGCCTACGGTACAGCCCCACGCACAACCCCAGCCCTCATAGTGCAGCCACAGCCCTGGACCTGCACTTGCCAGGGTGGTCTCTGGCCTGGTGGACCTCAGAGGACATGTTGGTGCTGTAATTGCTGAACATCACTGCTGAGGAAGGTGGGAGGATGCTTGGAGACCATAAAATTCACACTGGTAAAGTCAGGATGGAAAGTTCTTGTTCAGTGGTTTGGCTTGGGGTAGCAAGGTTTTTCTCTACACATAGGTGGTGTGGAGAGGTAGAATAGCTCCTACTTCTGTGTTATTTGATGCCTGTTTTTTTGCAAAAGCCAGAGGAGAATTTTGGTTGCAGTGAAGGGCTGCTGTATAGGAGCAGTGTTCTTAGGTCAGTATGGGAGAACTGATCTACAGTGAGCACTCCTATGAAGAAATGCTCCCTGCTTGAAAAGGAGGAGCTGTTTTATTGAAGGCATGAAGAAGCACCAATAAATATGAGTATGAATGTCTTCAGTGTAAGAACTGAAGCATATAGTTTGCCCAGAGAAGTTTTGGATGTCTTATCATTGAACATGTTCAAGGTCACACTGGAGGGGATTCTGAGAAACCTGGTCTAGCTGAAGGTGCCCCTGCCTTTGGCAGGGGTTGGACTAGCTGACCTTTTAAGATCCCTTCCAATTCAAATCATTCTGTGACTCCATATTTCAAGTCAGTGTGCGTAGCCCTCCGTCATAAAAAGCTTTATGGGAAGGAAAACTGTGATGCTGAGTGGTGGAAGTTGTATGACTGTCCTTCAGAATTAGGAGCTCATTTATATTCTCTGCAAAGATGCTAAGGCAGGAGAGTGGATCACTTGGGTCAGAACTGGAGAAGAAAGCAGGCAACAAATGCATTCTTCTCCTGTGCATATACTTGTAACATACTCCTTCAACAGCATCTTTTGGTAGCTCAAAAATTAATTTTATTTCATTTTGATGTGTTAGACAAGGAAGTTTAATAAAACACCATTTTTAAGGGACAGTACAAAGAGGCAGCAAATTCCTGTCAGTTTAAACAGCTGTGAGACTAAAACAATTTCTGCTAAAAATCAGCCCTTTCTTTATACAAGTGTTTCTTCATAGATGGCAGAGTCTGGAGGATGAAATTACTCATGTCTTGAACTTCCTGACAGTGATAGTTTTAGGAAATTCTGAGCAATAGTAACCGAAAGAAGTCAGGAAAGCTGAGATTTTTACAGTCAGTGCAGTGTAGTACTATGTTCATTTCACACATTGTTACACAAACAAAAGCGTAGCTATTGATTTTGTATAATTTCATCTTGACTTTGTCCTCTGCTGTTTCTTATCTTTTCTGTGTCCCTACATGAAGGTGAAACTTAGAAGAAACAGGTTGCAACACCCTAAGAAGTAAAAAGAAGCAAAGAAGATGGAACAATTGAAGGCTGCAGTTTGGAAGCTGTGTGGCGCTAACCAAATCATTTATGAAATGACAAATTTGGGTATAGATGCAAGATAAAACACCTCAAGACTGTTGTGAGTTCCAAAAGTTAACCTTTTGACAAAGTCATTGGGTTTTCTCAAAGAAAGGAGCCTACCTGTCCAGGATGATGTGCATT
This sequence comes from Lathamus discolor, assembly GCF_037157495.1. Classification (NCBI taxonomy): domain Eukaryota; kingdom Metazoa; phylum Chordata; class Aves; order Psittaciformes; family Psittacidae; genus Lathamus; species Lathamus discolor. The sequence goes on from NC_088888.1 coordinate 80,361,942, forward strand.
AGGAGTGGACACCTAAGCCCAGCAAGTCATGATGGGCAGAAAAGTATACAAGTGCTCAAAATAAAATTCCACAAGGAAATAGCACAAAAACCTGTGTATCATTTGCCAAACAGCACTGTCAATGCCAAGCATATTGAAAAAGATACAAAACCTTGGAAACACTTCTGTGGTGCACATGCATAAGGAAGAATGATGAAAGCCGCCATATTGCTAGCCCAAACAAGCCTTATAAGACGATGCAACAAATGATAGATGGACAGTCAGCCTGAGAGCTAATGGAATATACGACTCATAATACAGTCAGAGGAGCAGGTACCAAACTAATGCCAGAACCAGACATGATTGCACAGAGGGGAAAACGCCAGCAACGACCTTATGAACACAAGAAAACAAACTGCTATAATCCAGTGCTTATAATCAGGGAAGCATCACAGAACTCAGTGTTGGTGTCCCTTGTATGCCCTGGGTCAAGGACCTGTGAGCCAAAGAAGCCCTTGACGGTTGGCAGCTCAGTCCCATGTGCACCTCTACGCATGGCCCCCTTTGGCTCTGGCTTCCCTTGTTCAGGAGACTCTTGTTCCTGGGGTCTTTGCTGTTGGGCATCACTGATCTTCTCCAGGAGCGGCCTATTCTGCTTCCTCCTGAGCTTGCTCGCCATCAGCCATGGCCTGCAGCTTCTTGGCTTCACTGCCCATCTCCTTTTGTCATGGGCTGCTCTCCTCCTGCAAGTCTGCAGCTTGCCTAGCAACCATCCTTCACCAAGCATTTTCAGCAGATTTTCTAACTGCTCCTCTGGTCTCAACTTCGTATATGTGTTTGTGTGAAAAAGCAAAAAGAAGAGTATGCTAGTATATATTGTGTTTGCATGGCAGGGGTTTGGTAGTGGGGGGGTGAGGAGTGGGTTACTGGGATGGCTTCTGTGAGAAGCGACTAGAACTTTCCCTGCATCCGATAGAACCAACATCAGCTGGATGAAAAATGGAGCTGTTGCTGGCCAAGGCTGAACCCAACAGTGGCAGTGGTAGTTCCTCTGAGATAACGTATTTAAGAAGGGGAAGAAGCCTGCTGCACAACAGCAATTGCAGCTGGAGAGAGAAGTGAGAACATATGAGAGAAAGAGCTCTGCAAACACCAAGGTCAGGAAGAAGAAGGGGGAAGAGGTGCTCCCTGCCCCAGAGCAGAGGTTCCTCTGCAAGCCCCAGAGGAAAACCATGGTTAGGCTTCCAGAATCATGGAATTCTGGGTTGGAAGGGACCTCAAGAATCATCTGGTCCAACATTTCTTGGCAAAGCATGACCCAGACTAGATGCCCCAGCACCCTGTCCAGCCAAATTTAACAGGGTCCAATGCTGCTGAATCCACCATCTCCCGCAGAGACCATTCCAGTGACTGATTGTTTTCCTTGTGAAAAATTTCCCTCTTGTGTCCAGCCAGAACAACCAGGAGCAACCTGTGCCCATAACTTCTCAATGTGACTCTGTGTAAAAAAGGAGTCTCAGTCCCCTTTGTAGCCACTTTTCAAACACTGGAACCTGGTAAGGCAGGCTGTTCCTATGCAGCCCATGGAGATCCATGGTGGAGTAGATATATCCACCTGCAGCCCATGAAGGACCCCATGCCAGAGCAGGGGATGCCGGAAGGAGTCTGTGACTCTGTGGGAAGTGCATGCAGGCTCCTGAAGAACTGCATCCTGCGGAAGAGACCATGTTGCAGCAGTTTATGGAGGACTGTTTCCTATGCGAGAGACCCCACACTGGAGCAGGGGAAGGGTGTGAGCAGTCCTCCTCTGAGGATGAAGGAGCAGCAGAGACAACATGTAATGAACTAACCACAACCCCCATTCGCTATCCCCCTGTGCTGCTGGGGAGTGACGAGGTGGAAAGATGGGGACTGAAGTTAAGCCTGGGAAGAAAGGAGGGGTGGTGGAAAGGTTTTTTTAAGGTTTGGTTTTATTTGTCATTATCCTACTCTAATTTTATTGGTAATCAATTAAACTATTTTTCCCAAGTGGAGTCTGTTTTGCCCATGGTGGTAATTGCTGAATGTTCTCTCTCTGTCCTTATCTTGACCTAACAACTAACCTTTCATTACATTTTCTTTCCTCTGCCCACATGCAGAAAGGAAGTGATAGATCAGCTTTCGTTGGCACCTGACATCCAGCCAGGGTCAACCCACCACATAGTACTATCTTTTCATTAACTTTTCCCAGGTTTTTCCCATATGAGGTGTTTACACTCCTATTTACAGAGTATGGAAAAGATATTCCCTGTAACAGTACTAAGGGAAAAGACATCAAAACTGTGCCCAAACCCTTGGTTTCATCCCACAGATGCATCCATTAGAGATGGCAGAGGAATCAGGTGCGTCAAACACGTTCCAAGGTTATATTCAGAGGGAAAATAAATTCATACATATGTTCTATGTACTCACTTGAAAAACCCCAGCTATCACATTGTCGTGGTTTAAGCCCAGCCGGTAACTCAGAACCACGCAGCCGCTCCCTCACTCCCCCCATTTCCCCCCCGCCCTGGCTCCTGGAGGGATGGGGAGGAAAATCGAAAGAATGTAACTCCCATGGGTTAAGATAAGAACAGCCCAGTAACTAAGGTATAACACAAACCACTGCTGCTACCACCAATGATAATAATGATAAGGGAAATAACAAGGGAAGAGAATACAACTGCTCACCACCCGCTGACCGATATCCAGCCCGACTAAGCAGTGATCTAACCCTTCCGGGTAACTGCCCCCAGTTTATACAGTGGCCATGACGTGCTGTGGTATGGAATACCTCTTTGGCTAGTTTGGGTCAGGTGTCCTGTCTCTGCTGCTTCCTGGCTTCTCCTCCTCCCTGGCAGATCATGAAACTCAGAAAGTCCTTGGTCAGAGTAAGCATTACTGAGCAACAACTAAAAACATTGGTGTTATCAGCGTTGTTCCCAGGCTGAAAGTAAAAAAACACAGCACTGCACCAGCTACTAAGAAGGAGAAAAATGACTGCTACTGCTAAACCCAGGACCCATATAAAACTCCCTAAATCTGGGACAAGAAGATAGGTAAGTATACTTTTGCCTCAGTAACATGCAGCAGGAGAATCAGCAAACATCCAGGCATGTGCCTGGATGCCACACAGAAAAAAAACCCTTCGTTTAGATGTCAACTCCAAGAAACTAAATAATCACACTAAAATTGAACATTTTCTATTACCTGGAGAAATGGTAAATACAAGTGTTTATTTTCCTTGCTTAATGAACCAGGAGGCTGCATCCCACTAAAGACAAAACACTTATTCTAGTCCTGAAAAAAAGGAAGAGATTAAAAGGGTCAATGAGATTTCAGTCATGAGTTGCTATGATGATAAACGCAAAACAAGTCTGTTCACTGATGGCTCTAAGAAAAGCATTGCACAATCTTTTACAATGGTGTGATCAGAACTTAAAATCCCCAACAGAATAATCATCATAGGAATGAACAAAAACCAAGCTTTCAATAAACTCAAATAAAGAATGTGGTTTTGGTCTCCGTCCATGAGTAAAAAATGTTTCATGTTTTATTTATGGGAGGCCACTATTAGCTGACACTGACCATAAACCACTTGTTGACAGTGCCAAAAGGGGCCTGGCAAACCATTCTGCTGCCTCTAAGAATAGAGCTTGTTTTTTTCAGCTACAAATGTATGATTTGCAAATTGAACACAAAGTGGGGAAAGAATTAGTGGCTGGATATGCGTTCAGAGCATTTTGACAGTGCAATGGAGCTAAGTCAAGAGGTATGCTATGTACTATGAAGCTGATTATAAATGTGGTCTGGTTTCAGGTGAAAATGAGGGCTATTATTCCTGGCACTATTGTTAGGAACAAGACCCTACAAAAAATAACCCTGGAGAACCAGTACAGTGTATTCCTAGAGACCATTGTAAGAGAAGGCTTTCAGTACTGTTGAAGTTTCATACGAAAACACCAAGATAATTGCCCAGCTATTATAGAAAAGAAATGTTTCAAAAAATAGGTATGAGGATGATTTATGGAATCAAATACCTAAGAACAGGACAAGATTTTAATGTTGACCTAAAAAGAACAATTGCTTTCATTAACGCTGTTTGGCTTACAAAAAGTACAAAGAATATATATAGCAAGTCATTTGAAAGATACAGTGCTTGAGATATAGAAAAATTTGGTCCATTAAGGAATTACATGTAGAGATCTTTTTATATTATATACATTTGTTTTATATTATGTACATTTGTTTATGATAAGGCTTTTTTATAGTTGTTCTGCCTTCTCTGAGATTACAATACTAGATAGTAACCATGCATAAACAAATTATCATATACATTTATTTTTGTGAAATATAGTATTCCTGGATTAATTAGAGCATGTTTTTCAATAGGCATAAGTGTGCAGTGAAATTTGAATTTGAAAATATAATTAACTAGCTCAAATTACCTATGTCCTAAATAGCTGGAATACGTTAGTAACAAAACTATAGTACCTACCTGAAAAGATACCAAGATTGACATGTGTGTGTATTTAATACTATTCAGTAAAGTAAGAATATTCCTAAGGATGTATAGGATTGTTTCTATAGGATGTATGTTCCCCTGCAGAAAACTGAAACCATATAACTTCACTGCTATACATTGATATCAGGTATGGAAATTTTTGGAAATAAGCAAAAAAAAAATATACCCCAATATAAAATTCCATGTGTCTTGGAATGCAATTATTTCAAACAGCATTGCAGTAACATTGGGGTAGCAAGGACTAGCTCTATCTTTTGATGAAATGGTTATTCAGGATGGGCGAGTAAAATAAAGAATCAAATAAAGCACCTCAATTTACCACCAAAAGGATAGTGGCAAGTTTTGTACTGTGGAGAAGGTGGTTCTAGGTAGGCCACAAAGCAGGAAGAGGTATCTGAATCAAAGCACAGCAAAGCCAGAAAGAGTGAATGTACCACAGCCTAGCAAAACTGAGGTATAGCTGTGGGAGACCATTAGGTCTGGCAAAATTGTAAATTGCAGGTAAGTTTTAATGTAGATGAATGTTAAACACGTGGAGAAAAATAGCTCACTGGAGGCTCTATATCTGTTATTATATCTCAGGAAATGTATCATGGAAGCATTGTGGTTCATTCTAGGAAGGTGTCGGCTCATTACTTAAAACATTACAAATTATTAGAAAAGGGAAAAAATCAAAGAAAAGAAAAGAGAAAAGAAAAATATGATGCTACTGTCTATCCACATCTTGAGCATTATGTATTGTCCTCTCCTCCCAGCCCATGGACATGCCTAATAGAATAAAGACAGAGGAAGGTGAGAGAGGAAGGTGACAATGATGAATAGGGGTGTGAAACAACTGAAAGTAGATAGATTAACATTCTTTAGCACAGAAAAGAATTACTTAGATGAACATTTTAAGAGTGTATGAAATCATTAGCACCATGGAGAACATGAAAAAGGGAGAGATTATTTACTAGGCACAACACAGGAATGAGTAAATGAATCTAAATGGCAACTTTAAAGCAAAGAGATGTACCCAAAAACCTAAGTGTTGTGGAATGATTGCTGCAGAACGTTACAGAAACGAGAAAGTTAAATTGGTTTAAATTTACTTTGATAAATGCATGGGTGAAAAGACCAGTGAGAACCACTAAAAACACAAATGAAACAAATGCCAACTGCCATGTTAAAGGAAGTTGGGACAGCAAAGTCACACAAGGGAAGCTTTTCTCAAATCTGTTACTGAGAACACAGACAGGACTATGGAATGTATACGCCTCTTTCTTTGGCCTAAGTATAAATCCACACAGGTTCTGAATAGTGGTAGTGTTCAGGACCTACACTTTAGAATATATGGAGAAAACTCCACACAATCCATGAAGACTCTAAAGATCACAAGTAGGAGGTTTCTGTGAATATTTTTGAGACTATTTTAAGGGGGAACTAAAAGAAAGAGCTGTAATGCTTTCTTCAAGCTCCACCCATTTTGTTGTCTGTACAGAGTTAATTGAAATGTCAAATTAAGGGAGAAAAGAAGTCATAGAACCACAGAGTCAGAGACCATTTGAGGCTGGACGACACCTTTGGAGATATCTAGTCCCTTCTCATAGCAAGGTCAGCTACAGCCTGCTGCCCAAGACTGCATTCAGCTGGGTTTTGAGCACCACCACAGATGGAGAACTCACAATCTCTCTATGCATCCTGTGCCAGTGCTCTGTAACCCTCCCATTAAAGTATTTTTTGCTATGCTTAAATGGACTTTCCCATATTTTCTTTCATTCCAAATGCATCTTTTCCTGTTACTGAATACCACTGAGAGTCTGGCTCCATCTTTACTCCCTCCCATCACATATTCATAAACATTGGTAACACCCCCTGAGCTTTCTCTTTTCCAGAGTGAACAGTCCCAGCTCGTTCAGCTTCTTCTCATACATTCCTCAACCCCTATATTGCCTTTGTGGCCTTTTGCTGGGCTTGCACCAGTATGATCCAGTATGAACCAGTATGGACCACTATGTCTTGGTTGTACAGGGAAGCCCAGACTTCAGTCCAGCACTCTGGACATGTCTCAACAAAGCTGAGTATAGGTGAAGGATTACCTCCCTCAAACTGATGACAATACAGAGCACTGGAACAGGTTGCCCAGGGGGGTTGTGGAGTCTCCTACACTGGAGATATTCAAGGCCCGCCTGGACAAGTTCCTGTGTGATGTACTGTAGGTTACCCTGCTCTTGCAGGGGGGTTGGACTAGATGATCTTTTTAGGTCCCTTCCAACCCTTGGGATTCTGTGATTCTGTGATTCTGTAATACTTCTCACCAGGCAGCCCAGGAAGGCTTTGGCCTTTTTTGCTGCAGGGGTGCATTTCTGAGTCATATTCAATTTGCTGTCCACCAAGACCCCAAGTGTCTATTCTGTTAAACTGTTTTCCAGCACATTGGCCCCCAGCATGGAGGTATATCCCCACTTGCACAAGGATTTCCTCCCCAGGATTTGGCATTTCCCTTTGCTGAACTTCATGAGATACTACTGGCCCTTATTTCCAGCCTGCCAAAGTCCTTCTGATTGGTGACACAAGCATTTGATATATCAGCAACTCCTCCTAGTTTAGTGTCATCTGCAAACTTGCTGAGGGTGTACTCTGCTCCATTGCCCAGATGATTAATGAAGTTGTTAAACAGCACTGGCCTCAGTATTGACCCCTGGGATGCATCACTAGTGACAGGCCTCCAGCTGGGCTTTATGACACAGACAGATCATAACCTTTTCAGCCCAGCACTCCAGCCATTTTTTTTATTTACCTCACTGTCTGCCTGTCTAACCCATCTTCCTCAGTTTGTCTATAAGGACATTATGAGATGTAGTGTCAAAAGCCTTACCAGAGGTAATGTAAGCAACATCCAGTGGTCTCCCTTCATCCATCTCATCATAGCAGGCTGTCAGGTTGGTCAGAAATTATTTCCCCTTCATAAATTCATGCTGCCTGTTCCCAATCACTGTCTTGCCTTGGACGCGTAGATATGATTTCCAGGATTAGTTGCTCCAGGATACTCCCACAGTCAAGCTAAGGTTGTCAAGACTGTAGTTCCTGAGATCTTTCTCCTTGCCCTTCTTGAAGACAGGAGAGGCATTTGCTTTCATCCGGTCCTCAGAAACCTCCCCTGATCACCATGACCTTTTCAAAGGTAACCTAGAGTTGCCTCACAAGGACACCAGCCAACTTCTTTAGCCCTCATGGGAGTATCCTCTCAGGTCCCATGGACTTGTGCGTGTTCATTTGGTTTGAATGCCTCCTGATGTGATCATCCTTCACCACAGGTAGGTCTCCATTGCTGTATCTCATGGTATTCTTCAAAGAAGATCCTTAAACAGACAAAAATCTGCTCTCCTGAAGGCTAGGGTTATGAGCCTGCTCCTTGCCTTGCTTCTTTTTTTCTTTTCTTTTTTTTTTTTTTTTTTAATCAGGAGCTTGAATTTCACTATCTTATGCTGCCAACTCAGAGGCTTCATGGGCACAGAGCCTCCTCTGCTGCTAGGACATTGACCCCTTTCTGGAGCTACAGATCTGCAGATGGGGTTGGAGCCATCCTAGTGCTAGAACTCACCAGCTTTCAGCCTTTACCATCACAGCAGTCTCCATTTCCCAGTGCCACAAGCATGCTCTCTGCCTTCCCCTCGGTCAACACAGCTGGGGTTCAGGTTCTGGTTACCTGCAGGGCTTTGGAGAAACTCCAGTCAATCTCTTGTTTGCTATCTCTGATGCTGCGCAGCCTGTGGACCACATCCTACAGCTCCCTCAGTTGGCAACATAGGTCATCCCCAGCATCTATGTGCTACAGGAAAGGAGCACATCTAAGCTGGGGCCCGGGTGAGAGACCTCTGGTGTCTTCACAGCCCACAGCCACAGAGTTGCATCCGCATTAGGAGCTCGCTCTAGTCTGAGGTCTTTGCTGTGCCAGGGTTAGATGGTCCATGCCCTTCCACACATTCCTACTGCTGCAGAAGATGCAGATGCTGTTCTGAGCAGAGATGCTGGCTCCCTCTCTCTGTTGTCATCCAAAACCTGTTGTGTCTGGAAGCAGGCTAGCCAAATCAGAAAATCATCACTTATTTTTAGTTTTGCACTGGGCTTGTAAGCACAGTGTCAACTCTTTGGCAGTTCTCCTTCCCAGCAGATGTATGAGCTGTGCACTGTCCTCCAAAACAGCTGGAAATGTAATTAAGTCAAGATGCTTGTCCCTGTGCGAGACCCTCACAGACTAGGAGAAAAGACTCAAGCAAGCCCTTTCCATACTCTTTGTAGAGCACCATAATCTCCTTAAGGTTCACAAGTGCTCATCTGTATTTGGAAGAGCACAGTGGCTGAGAACTCTGAAAAATTCTCTCAGCTCTCTGTTTAACCACATTCTCAGGTGTTTCAGCTTAGACATACAAAATAGATGGTTGCCCTAGAATTTGATTCTGTGCTTCAAATTCCTACTTGTAAAATAAGCATAATACACTTTCAGGCCACCTGTTTTTTGAAATCATGAAATTGTGAAAACAAATCATGTAACTTCACAATGACCGCTTCATTCAGTAAGAGCTATTCTACTTAAGTAGGTCAACTTCTATTATAATTTTTTATTTGCAGGAACATTTTTATATATTTTCTTTATCAGAAATTAAAAATACAAGACTATTCTATGCAATTTCAAATTCCAGTTCCCACACAAGTCTCACGGTCAATACTATTAGAAACCTGTGAGGGAATTAATGATAATGAGAAAAACACCCTTGGGGTTAATTACAGAGTGTGCTGTAAACAAGGAATGAGGCCACATCTGAACAGTGCAGAATAAAAATTCAGTAAGTTGCTACCCTTCAAGTAAGAGGCTATCTGTCCCTTTCATTAAAAGAGGATAAAATCTTGAGAAAGAAGTTAGCACTTGTTCATGTAACTAGAGACTCTATGATAGCATATGTCATGTGTATATACAGAAGGAAAGTGAAATAAAGTTGAGGAGGAAACTTTAATTAAGTTTCCTAAAGTTAATTCAGGAACATCTTAAAGGGGGTCCTACAAGTAGCTTTCCAGGGCCCGTGGCAAGGTCATTAAGAAGACAGGGACAGGCAGGATGAGAAAGAACAAACCTAAATTACAGTAAGAAAGGTTCAGATTGCATGGAAAGAAAAAAACTTTACACTGTGAGGACAGCCCAACACGGGAGCAGCTTTCCTCAGGACTGCACATTTCCAGAACTCATCTGGATAAAACCATAAGCAACCTGGTCTGAAACCCCTGTTCTGCTTTGAACAGGAGGTTGGACTAGCAATCCTGGCATCTCTTCCTATCTGAATTATCCTAGAATTCTGTAAATTTGCTTTTTATCTTCAATTAAATTGCTTGACTTTTTAATCTTATTGTCCTTTATGCATTGTATTTATGAATTGTCACAGAAAGCTTGCAAAGGTATCTTTTTGTGCTTTCCCCTGTAGCTAAACTGCTTTCAGTGAAAAACCTTCACAAACCAAAGGCCATCTGAAATAAACTGATCACCATGATTTCTAGGTTCTTGTTTCAGATCCTGCATGGCAATTTGAAGTAATTGTTCATACTTATCCCTGAAACTGTAGTTGCTGGAGAATAGCTCTTTCCACTAAGGTTTCCAAAGATGTCATATAGCACTACCAAAAATTGGTAATTTTATTTCCAGCCACTGCCTTTAATCTAAATGTGCCAGTAACTGTGTTAACTGTGGAGGAAATCAGGACCAAGCCAATTATTGCTTCAGCTTTTTTGTTTTTATAATCGTATGGAAACTGAGGATGGTCCAACGATTTTAAAACACAAGACATAGCAACCCTCCCTCAACCTTGTGGCAGGGTAGCATACTTTAGCTTCACTAAGAGTGAAAGGGCTAAAAGGCTCAGGGAGAATAAATTATTCTCCAGGAGATACTTTCGCTTATGGAAGAAGAAAACCAATCACCTCACCTTTCCTTTTTTCTTTGTGTGAGAGACTTTCGGTGGGAAGCAGAGGTGAAGCCCAGGGTGTTTTCTACTGCAAATGAGCTTGAACAGATTTGTGAAGATTATCTGTGGAGGCTGTTCTCCCTCTCAACACTAGCTGAGCAGTTTTTCTAGTGAATAATAATTGGTAAAACTAGGTTTTCAATCCATCCAAATTTATATAACAAATTCAGCCCATCTGAATTGAAAGATTTTAAGTGGGTTTTGTTTGCTTTAAGAACCAGTCATAAAAAAAACAGAATAAAAGAAAAAGAAATAATGTTGGCCAGTTACACCAGGGCTCAGGAAACAGAGCTTTTCAGGATTTTTCAGCAATGTGCAGGATACTAGAGATACAAATGAAGTCCCATTTTCTGCTGAGGGAACTGAAACCTGCCTTCTTACTTTCTTGGTATAAACCAAGCAAGCAAATTGTCCTCACTCACACTCTGTGATATAAAGAATATATATATATATAATTTTTCTAATGGAATGTTGGAATATTAACAGAGATTATAGAGAAAGTTCAACCTAGAGTTGACCTACGTGGCTGGAAAGTAGAGTGCTCTGTGAGGATATGGGACATGTAGGAAAGGAGAGAATTCAGCTGTTCATAGCTTCAGTGAGAAATCTGATCCCTGAACCTATGGAGAAAAGGCATGAAATTGCCACATCATATTTTATTAAGTTAGTGCTTTATTTCTTTGGCTTTTCTTTCAAATACTTTAATGGTTTTGTTCATGTCAAATGGGAACAGTCTGTGTCAGAACATCTATGTTTTTGCTTTTGCCAAAAGGAGAACTTAGAATTTAGTTGGTGCCAATGACATTTTTATTTCTCATTTCATGTTTTACAGCACAAATAAAAAAAAACCCAAAAACCTAAAAAAAAATAAATAATCAGTAATTCATATAGAGATCTGCTGCAGTTTTGCAAGAGTTATTCCATTTAGAGCTGAATCTAAGGAGTACCTTCCAACACTGAAATAAATAGGCACAGCTCCCGTTGGCTTTAAAGTTTATCCTGGTAACTATCCACGGCTGTGCTTGAGCCATGGAATAGAAAATAAATATAACTGAAGAGGAGTTAATAAAAGTTTTAGTCACCCATTAAATAATTCACCTTTAATGCTCCAGACACAATAATCCCAGTGCTTCTAAAATTAACAAAGGTTCTTTCTGTCCTTGCCTGACTTGCAGTGTAGTTCTATCTCATATTACTGATAAACCCTTGAAATACAGGGAATGTTCCTTCTGTATACATCCTTCACAGCTCAGCTCTAAGAATACATGATGTACCTTGGTCTGTCTCAGGACCTACTGTGCTTCTTTCTCATCTGTTCATTCCTTTCAGTCTTTAATGTGCAAGATCCTATCCTATTGCCATGGGGATAGCCATTCAGTCAGAGAACTTTATTTCATTTCAGGCACTTACATGGTAACAGTGCACTCAGGTTCGTTCCAGATTTTACTCCTGGTAAGAATAAAAACAAATCCTTCATTTTAAAATATGTTTCGATTTCTACATTGCCCATTTGATTTTGTTTGCTTCTACCAGTATCCAGCAATTTTTCTCGGGGAAAAAAAAAAATCTTTCTTTTTCAGTACCATAAATCTGAAAAAGAAAGAGAAATTCTTCCTTTTCCACTTTGGTTCTTTTCAGATGTGCACTAGATTTAAAAAGTCTCTCCAAACCTCCATTGCTACCAGACGTGATCCTTTGCCAGACCAATCAGATTTGCAGTGAAATAAGGTTTCCTGTAATATTAAGGTACAGCCGTCATCTTAACCCTCAGTGCTGTAAACAACCAGTTTCTGGCAGTGGATCATAAACAGAACTATAATCTATGTACCTCAATTTTCCACATGTCTGGCCAAGAAAGGTATCTCTCCATGACATCATTCCATCTCATCCATTTCCCTGTCTCCTCAGCCTTACAACGCTTTTGTCTTCCTTTTTATGTCTTCTGCATCCACTTCTCTTGCATCCGCTTGAATCATTTCTCTGTGCCATTTTGGTTACTGTACGTAGCCCAGTGGTGACTCATGGAAACGCCTGTAGACTCCTTGCCTATTTATTCTACCAGCCATATCCTGTTATTTGTCTGTCTCTCAACTATTCTTGTAACAAGAGGCTTTCTGCTTGACTTACAAATATTGCCTTTCTCGCTTACGATTTTAATTCTTGAACATGCAGTCCAAGTGTTGCTTTGGTGCTTTTTCTGTCTTTAATTTTCCGTGCTCTACTGACTGAAAAAAAACCTACCTCTTTAGCAGTTTAGTGGGATGTATCCATCCGCCTTACTAATTCTGCAGTGGAAACAGTGGCCTCTTCTTCTTACATCAACTAGGAGTTGCTGGCTCTCTTCTCTTGCCTAAGGGAGCCCAACCCTGGCAGAGGCCAAAGGACTGTCCCTTTAACCTTAGTCCCACAGTCACAATGTCATGACTTCACTGCACCCTGCATATGGGTTTTCTTTATCTGCATATCTTGTCTACCAGAGAAATAAAAGTATTACCGAGTTACATATGCTTACAACTGATTTTATTTCTCCCTCTATAAAGGAATCAAAGAAGTAAAGGAGAAAAGAATAAAAAGACAGAGGAAAAGAGAAGACAAAGGAGCTTTTCTGTGTATTTTCTTTCTTCTCCCATAACATTTCTTATTTCTTTTTCTCGACACTACTAGAATTCCAGTGGTGTAGATCTGTGGGGGGAAAAAATAGCATGTATTTTGTACTCTGCTCTCTTTGAGGAAACTGCAACTGCCATTGAGATGGCTTCCAATGAATAAAAGGTCCTAATGCTCTGTCTCAGTAACATCTTTGTTAGAATTTTTCTTACTAATACTTTAAAATTATAAATAATGTTAGGATCAAATATATTTTTTCTTGTTCTATTAGCTTTAGCAGATATTTTCTTCCTATGTTGTCACTCTGCTTTCCAAAGTACCTGCCCTCTCTTTCTTGTGATGCAGTTTTCTTCAGTCTCAAAGTTGACATTCTACTGCACAAAGACTTCTGAATTTAAAGTAAGAAAGTTTCTAGCCATTTTCTATAGAAACTGTGTTTGTCAGTCTTGGACCAGGGCTCCAAAGAAACAAGGACCCTCATACTTCTTTCCCTCAGAATCCAGCTTCAAAGTCTACATGCTCTGGAAGGACTTCAGCATCAGGTGAGTTTTAAGAGTATAGCTGTTACTCACAGTTGCTGAAGCCTTCCCTTCCAGCCCTCTTGCATACATAATCCCACTAAAATACAGCACCTCTGTAAAAAAGAAATGCTGTTCTCAGGAGTCACTTGGAGCTTTAGACTCTGAGAGCAAAGGTGCCCAAAAGGAAAATACTTATTTATGAGTGAAACACATGTCGTCAGAGGCAAAGCAGGAAACGTCAAAGAAATCTTAGGGCATCAGTATCAGATGTCCAACTAACACTGAGTCTCACTGGCAAATAAAGAGCCTAAGAAAGCTGGGGCTGTTCAGCCTGGAGAAAAGAAGGCTGTGTTGTGACCACATAGCAGCCTTCCAGTATCTGAAGGGGCATCCTTGCCCACAGCAAGCGGGGGTTGGAACTAGATAAGCTTAATGTCCTTTCCAACACAAACCATTCTGTGATTCTATGATTTATGATTTTCATGTGCAATTTCTAAACTGTCAGTCACGATCGCTTTCATGCTCAAGAGTTCATATCCTATGAGACAGCTGTTTGTTAAATGCTCTGATCTAAAGACAAAGCAAGCTGTTAGTTTCATTCAAAAACATCCCAGATGGACAGTTTTCATATTTTCTCCTACAGGGATTATAATCTCAAAATATGTACTACTAAAAATTTAGATAGTAAGAAGACATGGAAGATACATCCATTTTCACTGGATTCACCATTCACAGGCGAAATTTTTGTTTTTATCGTAGAATCACAGAACAGTTTGGGTTGGAGGGGACCTTAAAGATCACCTAGTTCTAACTCTTGCGCCACTGGCAGAAACACTTTTCCCTACACCAGGTTGCATCCAGCCTGGCCTCGAACACTGCCAGGGATGGGGAAGCCACAGCTTCTCTGAGCAACCTGTCCCAGTGCCTCACCACTGTTTCGGTGAAGAATTTCTTCCTTATATCTAATCTAAATCTACCTGCTTTCCTTTCAGTTTAAAGCCATTCTCACTTGTCCTATCGGTACTTGCTCCTACAAAAAGTCACTCTCCAGCTTTCTCGTAGTCCCCCTTTAGCTACTGAAGGGCTGCTAAAAGGTCTCCCTCTTTAGAGCCTACCCCAACTCTCTCATCCTGGCTTCATAGGAGAGGTGCTCCAGCCCTCTGATCATCTTTGTGGCCTTCCTTTGAACTTGCTCCAACAGATCAATGTCCTTCTTATATTGGGGGCCCCAGAGATGGAGGAACCTGCACTCCAGGTGGAGCCTCACAAGATCATGGGGTTTCAGCAGCAAGACTGCATTGTTCTTGTTACAAATCAATAGGTCAAAAGTATTTCTGATGCAAAGTTCAGTCACTTTGAATTTCAATGCCACCAGCTTGGTATAAATTGTTGGGAATTTCTTAATGCCTTAGAATCCAAAATTTTAATTTCTAGAATGACTTTTGACTTTTCGGGTAGGACTCATATCCTTACTTCTGCCTAAGCTGCTTTTTAGGTAAAGCACTGTACCCAAATATCAGTCTGTGAATGCTGGAAGGTTTTAAGGATTAATTTAGGTCCACAAAAGCAAAGCAATACCTAGAACTTAGGTCACCTACTACTAAAATTTCTGTGTATTCAATGGTTCACACTTCACTACTACACTATAGACAGGCATCACCACCCTTCCTCTTCTTAAAAGCCGTGAGCAGTTGGAGATTAGTATTTACTCTTGTAACTCTTCCCTAACAGGTTACAATAGTCTTTTCCTGAACTTTCCTCCAGAGTCTTTTGAGGAAAAAGCAAAATGCAGGTTATCTGTTGGCACAGAATACATTGGAAGGAAGGAGATAGTGAACCAAAGTCTTTGCCAGATCCTTCCACAGAGCATTTCTTGACAATTTGCTATTTAAAAGATTAGGCAGTTGTTACCTCCCCATTTAAAAGAATTGCCTGTCACCACTTAAGATATTCTTTCCCTTGCATTGGTCTTTGAAGAAATGATAAGCAAGTCCTTGTCTAAAATTGCTGTTCATGAATACTTGTTCTGGCTGGATTCAGCACTTGAGATACTAAAAGAAATCAGTGCCAAGTTTCTTATTGCTTCTTCATCAAATCTCAAAACAAATAATAAACGTAATACAGGAAATAGCTCTAGAATGTCTGTCATTTGCTCTGAAAAAGCAAGGAGGGATATGTGATTTTAATTCTACTCTTGTTCACTTCACTGGTTGTGGGGTTAAGCCTGGAAGAACAGTCTTTTTTTTTTTTTCTTTTCTCTTTTTGTCCTAATTGCACATGACAGTCTGTTGATAGAGAAAAGGCAGAGTAACGGATCCTGGTCAAATTGTCATCCCTAGTGCCCTGAATTTGTGTTGCAGGAAGACACCATTTGCCACAGTTGTAGGGCTCTGTTAATTCCAGGATGCTAGGCTTTATTTATATTTTTTAGTTTGTTTTTAATGGGAAAAAAAAGATTGGTAAAGTAGGATGGCAACAGTAAACTTCTACTTTTCAGAGATGCCTTCTGTCCAGTTAATAAATGATGGCCTCTCTGGGAAAACCTTACTTCTTCATTTTAAAGACAAGCAAGACACCCTGGCTGCCGAAACCCTTAACTCTTTTCCCTAGCCTGCATTCAGCTAAGGAAAGTTTCAGACTGTTCTGCTCCTAATTTTGCACTTCAGACACCAAAACACAGTATTAATCTCAGCCTGTCTGATAGAACTGTTCACTTAAAGAGGGGAAATATTAGTACCAGGATGCATATGTCATTTTTTTAATATCTGTGTCTGATTATGGACTCCAGCTCTCAAAGCTGAGAGGTCTGAAGGGGAGATAACCCCTCCCTGCTTCTGGCCAAGCCTGAGCACGGACTGGTCCACCCACAGCAGCCTGTGCCTCAGCCTCCCTGCCCAGGCAGCATTTGTTCTCCACAGAGTGCTAATTTATAACTGTCAAGGACAATTAGGGAATCTGGATTCAACCACAGTCCTGAATCCTAAGCTAACATATAGATCAAGACAGAAGGTAAAGGTCAAACTTAAAGCCTGAAGGCACTGATCTAAAGTATTGCAGGCTCGTGAGAGCCACTACTGAAAACTACAATTTCAGAAATACAAAATATTGCCACCTACTACCATTCGTATAAAATCAAATCACTTTTTCATATGCCACCCTAAAGGATGATGTACACACTTTCACTGCAAATGTCTCACAGATTTACTTAAAGACCAAAACCCTGTGCTGCCTTCTGTACACCTAAGTTTAGAATAATAAATATAAGGTGAGGAGAGGCCAAACAGGAACTTTCCATAAACACAGCTTAACCTGCAAAAAACCTCAACAACCAACCACAAACAAAGCAGCAATTTAAAAAGAATATATGAACACACACACAAAAGGACAGTTAAAGGAATTGGTAGAACTGATCTTTTCTATATGACTTCATTATGACAACCATCAGATTTAACATGGGTGTCTGACATTACATCAGTGGATACTTGCAAACATGTCTGAGAAATCAGGAAAATTACTTGCATAACTAAGGAAAAACAAACATGCAAACATAGTAAAACTTTTTTGCCTTCCTGTAATAATTCAATTGTTTGAAGCCTCAGGCTGGTCTTTTAGCACAACTTATTCAATCCTAACTTTTAGACCAGAAGCAGCTTGGTGCAAAACCACAGTTCTGATCTTATTACGATGTCCACCATCTGCTGTCTGGCACTGGAAGTGCATTATGCGCATTATGGTGCCCATATCCCATCCTCCAAAAGCTGGCTGTCAGGGTAAGCTTTAGAAAAGGGCATAGAAGAGACAGCATTGACTGTTGCAAAGTGCCTGGAGGGTTTTCTGTCGCTATACCTTTGGAGGGTGTCTCACACCGGAGTAAAGTGAAGCATATGTTGAAGGGCACTGAACTCTGCATTTATATACAGACATGCGGTACTGCCTTTTGGTATGGGATGATTATGTGCTAGCAGGCTGTTCACACAGATATCCCTGTAGTTTGGTGGAGGTGGGGAATATTGCTTTTCAGCAAGCACATATTGAGACATAGGAGCATAAACCTTCAATTCTTTCTTGCCTTTATTCACATTCTGCATTCAAGTCACAGCTCTTCAAAAGTTCACAATTTACTTTTAACAGTCTTTGATAGAATATTAACCGTTTTGCCATAAAACAATTTTTTTTTTTTTGCCTAGAAGTCTAATGTTTTTTTCAGTTGCAGTTAAAATAGACTGCAGGCCTTGAAGAGTAACTATCTATCTCTATCAAGGCAGGGCCCACCAGCCCTTTTTCCCTCTCTTCATTCTGTCCTTCTTGCCCCATCTTGCATTAAGGGCTGATTGCTCTCATGCTCCAATAACATTACAAAATGCTTAGGGAGCAGGTAGCAACATCACTGGCCCAACGCTAGTCTAGTATTTGATTCTGTTGATCTATAAGAGACTCATCAGTACAGAAATCTTTCTTTCTACCAGCTTTTTGTGCAATTTAGCCTACGGCCTTCAGTGTTGGACATGATAAGAGAGATGAAAACTTCTAAAGCAGATAAGGACACAGATTTTCCGTAGTCAACTCTTTCACATATTGTACAATGTTCATAAAATGAGGATCCTGTTTCCACCTCTTAGCTTGAGATCTTCACCACCCCCATTCATAACACCTCATTTTATACATTATAGGTAAGCCCTGGCAGATAAACCTCAGGTGCAAAGGGTGGGGCCAGTTCCACTCACGCTGTGCCTCACCTAAAAAATCCACTGCGCAGGCTCAAAGGGTTTACCCACACTTGCAAAGCCCTGTATTGACAGGCAAGGGACAAAACAGTAGGTGGTAAGGGGCACTGGAAGCTGCAGACCCAACCCTGCATACAGGTGGTTCAGGACATTGGTCACTTGAGACTGACCCAGGATATGACAGTCTTGTTTGGAAACATCCTGGCTGACCAAGCAGCCTTTTTTTCCAACCGGATTTCCCTATCCCACATTGCCCTTTTAGCCATCACTGCGCTTGTAGTAAGTGTGGGTATAGACCTTCCCAAATCTTTGTTCGCAAAGCCAAGCCATCAAACAATCAATCAATCAATAATAAAGAAGAAATGTTGTTGATACTCAGTGGCACAGAAGAACAGAAAACATAATTCTAACCAAGGAAAATGTACCAGTGAGGTAGTCTCTTCATTAACATCTGTGAAGAAGTGGGAATTTAATCTCAACAGACCTTGTTCTTCCCCAGAGTTACTGTTTATATATAACAGCCTGAATGATTTGCATAGGCTCATGAACGCAAGGTTTTCCTTTCTGCATGTGCTTTAATAATTGCCAAATACTTTACTTTCTCATATAGTCTGCTCTAACTTCTCTCTGGGGGTACCACAATACAGCATCTCAGCCTGAGAATTTGTAAGTGTCCTGCGTTTCTGCTGTGGTTCAGTATCTGGAGGAACTGGTGTTCCTGGTATGTATCCCCAGTGAAGTGTTCCTGGTTTGTAGCCCCATTAAGCAAGAAGCTGGATATCGCAACAATGAAGGACCGGTTTCCAGAATCACAGAATCATTGAATGGTTGAGGTTAGAAGAGACTTCTGGAGATCATCTTGTCTATCCCCCCCTGCTCAAGCAAGCTTACCTAGACCATGCTGCCCAGAACCACGTCCATATGGCTTTTGAATATCTCCAAGGAGGGAGATTCCACAGCCTCTCTGAGCAACATGTGCCTCTGCTCAGTCACCCTCACAGTAAAAAACTGATTCCTCATGTTCAGACAAAGCTGTCCCCTATAAATAGTGCAAAGAATAACAAATTCACAAGTAGACAACAGTATTTGATTATATGGGTCCTGTCCCGAAAGAGTCTTTCTGTCTATGTGTTTGTTCTATCTGTTGAAGATTAAGTAAGTTTTCATCTTTCAAAATGAATTGTATTCTCTTTTGAAACCGGAAAATGCCCTTACATATTTCCATTTGCATTTAGATTTGCGTAGAAAATCAACAAGACTAAAAAGCAGAAGATGATAAAGAATGTGCCATAAATTCAGGTCCCTTAAATGAGAAACTGGACATCAGAATGAAGACATGCCATTAACATGCACCATATTTCACAGACTTTCACCTTATCTGTAATCATCTCTTCTAATACCCATGGTAAAATTAGCTCTAAATCCTTGACAAGAAATTTCTAAGTCATATAATTATTATATGCATATAGTCACATAGACCAGTATGATAAATACACACCAAAATATTCATACACACAATTATGAAAATGAAACAATTTTTAATAAGTTGTGATAAACAAAAAAACCCTAAGTGCCATTTCTTTTTCTGTTTAGAGGTAGATATAGAACAAACTAAGTTTATGCTTATTTACATTGATCTTCTAAAAATCCATGCTTAGTACTGGAGGAAGAACATCTTGACAGAAACAGTAACTCACATTTTAAAACGAGCAAAAAATACACACAAACACCGTAAGAAACAGGTGATGTATAAAGACTGGACACATTTTAGCCTAATGAGAAAAGCCATGAAATGCTTTAGAATGGTTATTCTGTAAAATGAAAAAGGAGACTGATAATGTACATCAGATTAAATTAAATGCAAATAAGTGCATTTGGGAAAGATTTTTCAGATATAAAATCATTCATTTCTTTACTGAAATTCATGCTGAACACATTGTACTCATTCAGTAACTAAAACAAGAACAAGGCACAGAAAATAGAAAGCAATGTGTCTGCAGAATGTAACTAGCTGCCTTTGCTGAAAATCAACTATTTTCTATCCCATTGGTGCTATTACCAAATAGGTGTCAAGAAGACATACCAAAGTATTCCTAAAGATAAAGCCTAAAGGGAATCTGAATTTTAGAAGAGAATCACAGAATGATTGAAGCAGGAAGGGATCTCTGGCTGCTCAAGCAGGGCCACCTAGAGCAAGTTGCCCAGAAGAATGTCCAGATGGCGTTTGTTGATCTCCAAGAAGGGATACTCCACAAGTTGTTTGTGCTTCATGTTTTCAGTATGTGATCATGAGATTAATATAAGAGGCATTTCAGTGGCAATCTAATACAATGCACTTCTAGGCATGTTTTAACATACCTGAGAAAAACAAATTATTCAATAAAAAGTATTTTACTTGCATAGTGTAAATTAAAAAAAAAATATTTTACTTATTAATTTCATGTTCTGAGGTATATTAAAAATATGAAAACCATATGAAAAACCGTGATATTATAGTCAGTAGCAGAATGAGTACTAGAGCTTTCAGAGAGTATTTCTAGTAAGTAATGATTCCACACTTGTGCAGAATGGTAGAACACCTAAACTGTACACTTTGGTAGAATGAATCACTAGCGATGATAGACTATGAAAGCCCAATGTAACTGCAGGTTAATGTCTAGCTCCATTTCTTGCAGTCATTGTATGACTACTGCAGATTTTTTTCATACTTCTAGTCACCACTACTGCACAGTAAAGCTGTCTGAGGAGTCTCAGGCACAGTCTATGCAGTGGTGTGTAGAGAGCTTATATCAAGAATTAAATCCCCTAAATATTTGGATAGGTGATTTAAAGATAATTCTGGCAGGCTGAGCAACAAGACCCTGTTGCAAGTGGGTCCACCCTCAACCAGGACAAGAACTTTGCTCTATCTTGGCACCACCCAGAGATCCTGCATTTGCCCCAGCACAAAGATGTAAGAAGAGAAGAGACCAGATCATGTGTAAACTTAGCTGTGCTATGGGAATGCATATCTGAACAAGGGATGACAAAAATCATGATGGATCTGACAGTTTGGAATAGTTTTCAGTCCTCTAGTCCAGGTCAAGGTGTGCTTTTCTTCAGAAGGTTTACACCGCTCCCTACCCTTCATGACTCCTGGGTTATTACAGAAACTCTCCATATCCTTATTTCCAGCCAAGTTCCTCTCTTGTCCCTTATAGGGGTGCACTGGCCAGTACTGACTTTGTTTCTGGTTTTGAAGATCAGAAGCAGTGCTTGATGGAAGAATTGGGACTTCTGGCAATTCATTGCCTGCCACTCACTCTCCAAATAAAAAAGAGACCAGAGTCCCTTAGAGCTGTTTCAGGCCCTGGGTCAAATTGCTTTAGGCTTCCCACACTTCTCAGAAGCTCTGATGGAATCTTATCAGAAGTCCTCCGGGCAAAGAATTGCAATTATTGGTGGATTTAACATGACAGAATAGAGAAAACATTATGTGCCACCAACCTATGCACTTGATATGCTATATTATTTGCTACTGAGTTATATTATTAACTTCTCCTTAGCTCTAACTGGCATCTCCTGTAAATCGCTTTTCTTAAGCAACATTCCATTAAAGTAAATTCTTGGAAGCTCTGCGCACCTGAGTTATCCTGGTGTAATTTTACATTTGATTGTCTTCCATGAAACCAGAAGCGCATTTGGCCACGCTACTGCATTTCACCTCTTTTCTGCAAGTATTTTCATTGTATTTCTGCTAGCATGAGAAAGGATTCTCTAGAATCCATTAGGTTATTGTACTTGGCTGTGCAAAGAACAATGGAGAAACACGAGAAGATTAGAAGTTTGAAAGAGATGACTGTTCACCAGAAAAAGCAGATCCTACCTAAGAATCACAACTATGTTTAAACAGCTAAATACCTTTATAAATTTGGTTCTTAGTCATTTTGGCACAACGTGCTTTCTTTTCTCCAAAATCAACAGGAGCTTTCATCTGTGTCTTAAAAGTATTATGCTCAGAAAGGAAGGAATATTAAAAGAGCTAAGAAATTTTCTTGATCCCAAGGGGGAAAATGTTTCTTTGTGGTACCTGTGGGAGAAGATCAAATCTGTCTTTTTAGGACTCCTGATTTTCTGAGATTGTAAGACCTGAGATGCTGCAGCTCCTAAAAATGGGTAGCAATAGGCAACAGTTTACAGGTGGAAGGATTAATCAATTGCAGTAGCCACTCCCAAGCTTTCCCAAGTAGGACAAGAAACACTGAATCAAGTGAAAAAGAGAACACAGCAGATGTAGGAAACAGATGAACAACAGGTTGCTGCCAGGCTGCCTTCCCTTGGGGAGCCTCAAGTATCTAGCTGGATATTCCTTCAGAAAGATGGTCCCAGAAGAGGTGTTTGTCTCTCCTCTACTGCTGATTTGTTTTGTTGTTGGTTGGGGTTTTGTTTGGTTTGGTTTGTTGTTTGGTTTTTTTTTTTTTTTGTGTGTGTGTGGGGGGAGGTTTGTTTTGGTTTGGTTTGTTTTTTTTTCCTTGGTTTGGGGTTTTTTGTTTGGTTGTTTTCGTGGGTTTTTTTTAAAACTAAGATGCTGTTGCAGAAGCAGCGAGGCTGGTTCAGCTCAAAATAGTTCACGAATTCTTCTGTTTAAGGTAACACAAATGTTCATTTCAGGGACTGCATTAAGGTTTCTCATGAAGTGATCACTTTAATGAAGGATTGAAGCATGGTGACTGATCATTATTGTTCTTTTTTTTTTCAGTCCCAGATTACAGAATATGTCACCCTTGCCCTTTTGCCCTCCTGTTGAGTAATTTTTGTTACTCAGATGAGTAATAGAAACGCTGCAAGTGTGTTAGCTACAGGCACAGCATGATCTCTCAACTTTATGGTATTTTCTTAGGGTATTGATGTGTTTGGTATCAGGGACCATCTCTTTGCTCTCCTTCTGTACAGCATCTGGCTGATGGGCCCAGCATCCAGGACCAGCTCTCAGAGGTTTTATAGTGATGCTGTAATAGCAACAACTGTAGTTAAGACTAAATGCCACCCCGTTACTGGATTTGCAGTAACCAAGTCTACAGAGATGTTGTGTAATTTCTGTCTTGGAGACTGTCAAGAAAACAAGTTGCATAGCAGGAGTCATTAGGAAATATATCAATCTTTCTTAAATAAATAGTAAAGGTTAGCTTTCAGGTTCCTTAGTTAGCCAAAGTTACCTGAAAAACACAGCAGGAACAGTTCTTTCTCTCCTTAGAACTAGTATCAGGAATTATCACCAGAATGTCCTGGTTGACATCTTCTATCAGCAGTCTGAGAGCAATCAGAGTCCATACATCATTTCCAGTCTCTGAAAAAGGAAATAATAGTTAATTTTCTTTCTGAATGTTCTAAAAAGAAACATCAAAACTAGAGCCAATATATTATAGATATTTCCTACAAAAATATGTTCAAATTCAAAGTTTTAATGTTAACATCCAAATTAAATTATTTGAAAAACTGGGATAGCGGAATGTGACGGGATGCAGGCAGCACTTTCAAATGGATTTACTTTTCACTATAGTAACTTCCCAGAAAGATCAAAAGGCTTCTAAATTCAAAAAGACAGGTCTTATTAGGATATAAATAATTAGGATATAAATAATTAGAAGCATAGGATCATTTGGGTTGGAAAAGACCTTTAAGATCATCAAGTCCAAGTGTTAACCTAGCACTGCCAAGTCCACCACTGGACCTCATAAATAGAGAAACACTCAAAGTGACTAGGTGAGATAGAACAGAAGTAAAAGGATTTATAAAAAAATCTCTTTTCTGCTCACTGTACCCTTGTTTTCTGGAGTGCTTTCGGCCAACTCTAAAGCTTTTTGTTTGGGATCATACTGTGCCCATTACTCTTGGCTCCACAGAATGCCCTCTCTCCCACCTTTGTCAAGGCTGGCTGTGTGCTGACTACCCACTCACCCTGCAGCACCAAGCAGAAGACATCCTGCTCAATGTGGTGCCTCTCCAGCTCCTCTACTGGCTTCTCTGCAGCCGCCTCCAGGGCAGTGGGCAGGTGCTGGCCTCGCTCCCCTGGCAGGTTCCAGCAACCTTCACTCTCCTCTGTGGACAGCTAGTGTGCTGATGGAGAGCAAACCAACCCATTGTGCCAGCAGGACCCACCTGGAGGCATTAACATATACAAAACAGCAAGGTTACAAATCTACTTTGCACATCTCCCACCCTCCTGGTCTGATGCCAGATGAGATCTGAAATTACTTGTACCGCAGGTACGGTCATTTATGATATTGCTTCCAAAATTATATTTAGCAGAAGGGTGTGGAAGGTGAAGGAGCAGTGTTTGAAAGAAGAAATAATCCTTCAATCCATGAAGGAGTTAGTTTTGACTATGAGGATTTATTACTATAAAGCATACCTCTGTATGGAAAAAGTAACTGAAAAAAATCTGCAGTAGCACCCAGTGAAATCTTGGTTGTGTCTGTACTTTTGCTTTGTACTTCCATGATCTCAGCAGCTGGGTGTGAAACTTGGTGCCTGAGAGCAGAGTGTGGCTCCATGAGACTCCAGTGGGAACCTGAGCGAAGCAAGAGCACCTGCCTATCTGCAGGGGTAACACAAAATCCCAAAATCTTATTTCAAGCTCCGAGGAGAAAAATAAAATTAAAAAAGCATGGGTTTAGATTTCCAGTGACCCCAATGGGCAGGGCAGCAAGCCCAAAGGAGCAGTTCAGTAAGACACTTGGCTCTTGCTTAACCTTCTTGGGAGAACAGTTCTGCTGAAATAGAAACTACTCAAGAGTTCAAAATTGGGCATGTGCTTATTTATGTTGCTGAACCAGTGAGATTAGAGCAATAGATTATCTGCAAAGGCAGGAAGAGATTTTTTATATCATATCTCATTTTTGCAAAATGAAAGGAAACAATTTTTACATCCCAGATTTGATCCGCACATTTCATTCAGTATTTATCTTGAAGATATTTTTGTAATAAACTGTTCACATATATCTTCTTGCCGAAGGTTTTTCAAATATTGTTCACCTTTGGGATTATAACTTTTCACCTGCTTATTTGATAACCAGCACTTCATCAAATTCTGCTGCACTTATTACAAAGGGATTTTTATAGACAGTACACAGTAAGTTTGGCACATAGTTAAATAAAGTTAACCTAATCTGCGTGTCTGGTACTGATCAAGTATCTTTTCCCTTAGAAATGAATATGTGACTGAATGGACATGTTCTGACTTCACTGTAGGCATGAACTAGAGAAGAAGACTAATTGCAGTTGTAAGCAAGAGTACCTCAATTACTTTTTCTTCTTTATTAAATAGAAATAAAATATTTGTCTTTCAAGAAAAGCCTATGATCAGCTCATTAAATTGGGTGTTTTGGAGCTGCAGAACTTTTTAAGTCATCATTTTTAAGACAAAAGATTTTCCATTCCCACTGGCAAAACTGCCTGATGATGAACCACAAGTATCTTGTTTGGACTGATACGTTTTTTAGATACTAAATCTCATTAAGACTTTGTCATTTGTAAATTCTACAATACCTACTTTGCCATATTTTGTATTCAATAGTTGAAAAGGGAGTTTCGCAACAGTGATCTACTTTTGCTCTGCAAATTCACACCTCCCAAAAAGGACAACTAGTGTGAGCTGGTTAGCTTTTTTTCCTGTCTCTTCGTCCTGTCTTTTGATTTCTTTTCTTCACATATTCAGTTATGCAAAATTTTCTCTCAGGTTTCCTTACTGTAAATTTCTTTAATGAGTAAAGTACAGATTTCTCGCCTTGGGACTATATGGTATTCTCTTTAGAACAGACTATGTGGTTTGGTTGTGTTTGTTATTTCATGATGACTTTAACAACGCTTGCTGATAGCTGTGCATTTCAAATTGACTCCGAGAGAAATAGATTGGAATTTGAATAATACCAGTGAAAGGCAGAATAAAAAATTTCAAGTTCCTATGGTTGTGCTTACATACACAAGTGTAATTTTGTCATGATATTCACACAGCTGAGATGCCCTGCTTGAAAAAGGTTTACTCAGCACTTTTGGAAGAGAAAGGGAGAGAGCAGCTCACACCACTGAAAGCACCTACTGCACTGTCATTATCTTGCATATCCATATTTGCCTTGACATCTGGCAGAAAAAATTAATCACTGCTATTAAGGAAATCCATTCCTTGAAAAAAATTGAAAATCCTGAACTTCACCTGAGCACTTCAACTAACCCAAAACCCTGCGAGAAAAAAATTACCAAATTTTAGCATTATGATAAGAAATAACATGGAATTAAGGACACTTAGTTAACCTTCTGGGTGATAAAACTGCCATATTTAAAGTCTTTCAGTGTTAATAGTCTGAAACATAAGATCATAAAGTGCATAAGATCTCTTGTGGTAGAGAGGGGGAAGGAGGACTATTAAGTCATTTCCATATTTATTCTTGAATAAGTTTGTTCTTTCTGCCAACTTTTCTGATGCATGGAGAAAACTCGAAAGAGAAACAAGAAGCTGAAAATATCTTACTGATCAGGGGCTGACTAAGCTTTGTATCACCAAACTTCAGAACCCTGTACCTTTACAGATTTTACAGACATTTTAGAAGTTTAAGACATTTCTC
This sequence comes from Lathamus discolor, assembly GCF_037157495.1. Classification (NCBI taxonomy): domain Eukaryota; kingdom Metazoa; phylum Chordata; class Aves; order Psittaciformes; family Psittacidae; genus Lathamus; species Lathamus discolor. The sequence goes on from NC_088888.1 coordinate 80,388,909, forward strand.
TGACACTGGAAAAATCTCCAAAATTATTTTGATGCTGTCATCACCCACATACTTAATAAAGCACTCTTTTCTTTTTGCTTTTCCTTGTCACAGAATAAGTTCGTCTGAGAACTGGAAACATGGTTCATTGCCTTTGTCCCAGACAGACACACATGGGAAATGTACGCTTCAGGTTCTCAAGGATCCAAATATAGATGACTTAGTTCCCCAAAACCAACATATCCATGCATGTTCTTTACTTCCTCGCTTTATTATGAGCGCATCATCAATTGAAAACTGCTATATGTCAAAGACTTTGGAAATAAATTAACACCTTTCAATCAGAACTGGTTATTTAAACCTGAGATATGAGTGCAGACTGTGTCTCTTATTTCCTCCTTCCAGACGGCTTTTCAAGAACAAACTGTATTTTGATTGTATAGAAAACTTTTTGGCACTACTGTTTTTTGCACAGATTTCTCAGAATTCATTCTTTCCATCCCTACTTGATTATGTGTGTATTGGCCAACATTTTTAAACATGGAGTCCTCAGGCTGAACATTTTAAAATATCCTGAAGTACTATCTGACTTTCAGATATGCTCTGCAACTGACCTCACAAATCCCATGAAATTGCAGTGCTTTTTCCCTATAAGTAACAAAATGCCAGTAATTAGCTATGAGAGAGCAAAGTTCAGTATAAGCATATTTTCTTTTGAAATTTCCAGCTTGGCAGTAGATGATCACCTTGTGTTTCATCCTGTTACTGTTAAAGAGCTCTTCCAGACCTGACTATATCGAAATGGGTAAGATAAGTTTTGTTGAACAGAGCTGCACAAAATCAATCTGCCATAGAGAAGAATATACAGCCAAAATACAATTATATTGGTTTAGGAATTGAGCGATGTGGCTCAGGATCAGCAATACTTTGAAAAACACAGAGCAAGCAAGAGACAGTTATAGAGTGAATTTCATGATTCATCAAAAGGATATATGGTAGAATGGTGACTTTTAAAACTGGTGAAAACTCAACAGCCTAATTTAACTCTCATGCTGTTTGTAGACAGCACAAAGAGAAACCAAAGTTCGTAAGTGTTCCGGTCTCTAACTGGTTTTAAGAATATACATGGTAACATGTATGCCAGTTTTTAAATAGGGGAGGAACTTTAATCTGTGAGAGAAGTAGGGTTTAGAGTTCAACAAGGTTACATCCTCTTATCATTAGCACTGTTCCAAGTAACTCACAGCCAACAAAAATGAACCCTGATTTTTCGTACTTGGCAAACAACCAAACAAAAAAAGAAATCCATATTGTTTGGGTTTTTTAATTCTCTCATTGTATCTTAGCCGAACATCTGTTTTTCCAGTCATGAGCTCCTAAGGGCAGGGACCTCTGACATACCATCGAAGAAAGATGTTAAAAATCTAACAAATTCAAGCCAGCTGAACCTATAGGAAATATTCTTATTATTGTAAAAAGCTTTGGTCTCATTACTCAGTCTTCCAAAAAGCAGTATCTTTTTGGAAGCTCAAACTGTTTTTTTACAGCCATTAAATCTATAAAGGTAACATTTTTCTTCCCACTGTTATGTTTAGATATATACACTAAATAATTAGCAGAAGCTTGGAAGCTGACTCAGAGTTCTAGTTTCTCTGTACATCCATCTCTACCATATTCCTTGCCCTCTGTCCTTTGTCCCAGCTTCGTCCTCTTATATCTCCAGTTTCTTCCATATATGATCCTCTCCTCCCAGTAGACTTGCATCTGCTTTGCGAGTCACATAATTTCTGAAGGGGCAAAGGACAGCATGAAGAGTGACTAGCTTGGAAGTGCCTTCTGAGTGCCTGCCAGGAGGCCAAATGGAGAGAATAGGTGTTGAATTCACCCAGCAAACTTTACATTAAATGGGACAGCATTAGGGACCATCATTCACTAATCACTGACCAGTTTCTATAAAATCTGTAGGAATTTAATCTGTTCCAGACAGATAGTTTTCTGTGAGAGTTTACTGGACAGTGAGTTAAGAAGGCCATCTGTAATCCAGAACTCCGCTGGCATCAACGTCTCCTCACTGTGGGATGCAGTCCATTGTATACAGAAGACACCCTTCTGACCCTCCTGAGTTTGTTATTCCATTCTATGTTTTGCTTCTCTACTTTGCTGTCCCACCCTGTACTCTCTTCTGCTGTACTCTAGTGCAGTGATGGGATTCTTTCTTGAGTTCGCTCTGTGGTATGACTCATAAATCTTACCTCTTTCTGTTTCTCTTTCTATACATTGAGAGAAAACAGGATTTAAAATAGTTTATATGGTTTAAAACCAAAAGAAAATAAAACAAATGCAATTAAAAATACTGGATTACTTGACCAGGGTGAAAAGGGAGCAAAAGTGAGTCTGGAGACAGGTACCTAGCATCTGGAGTAAAGTTTATGGTAGATTTAGGTCCCCTTGGGAAATGCATCATTCTTGAGATGATCTTGAAAGTATTTCATAATTGATGAAGATAACCAAATGAAATGTCAACACAGGAAAGTATTATCTGGAATGTCAAACTTACTCCTGTACATGAAGTACCTCTGTGTAAGTCAAAGATGCTGCTCGTATGCATGCGTTTTGCCAGCATACAAGGAGTTGGATCAAAAACCTTATCATGGAGAATTAATGCACAGTAGAACAGAAGTCTCTTGCAGTCAACACCCTTGTGAGAACATAAAATACTCAGCTTTAATTATTTAGTCAACTGGAATAACTTAGTCTTTTAAGGCAAAGAGTGTTTAAACTGACATCTGTAATGGAAGTTGTAGAAATGTGCAGATTGTTCAGAAAAGCATATAAATGCCTGCACAGACATGGAGGCAATTATGAAGGACTTTTAAAGCATAACAAAACATGAAAGAGCTAAAACAATAATGGGAGATATTTTAATTTAGTGTAAACCAAGAGAAATCTGTGTATTAAGCTTGTTTGATCATTTTCTTCTCTGACTGCTGAGGGTGAGAGAAAGTCCCACTAGACTCCACAGGCCTGGAGAGCATTGTGCTGACTCTGGTTTCAGTGAACTGGCCTACTCCATCTTCTCCAGTGTTGTGCTGGAGCTAGCAGTTTCTAACTAATTTTAATTAGTTCGTGTTAGGTTTTGTTTGTTTGTTTGTTCGTTTTTAAAGTTGCACAGAAAACTCCTGAAAATCTTTTATTAAAAAGAAGTCACAAGTTTCCTCTGGGGACCAGTAGTGTCGTATTCCAGCAGAAGATGTTTTTCACTGAACAGAAAGATTCAGAGCCTGTGAGGAGCAGTGCTGGAGGCTCTGCTAAGCATGGGGACACAATCCGTGTGGCCCAAAGGCAGGAAGGAAAGAAGACTGAAACGACAGCTTTGGGGGCCCTGCCTGGTGGAAACAGGTTTTTGCAGCCATTGTATACGTGCTTGTAGCCAAGAACAGTGGAGGTGCCCCCATCTCCCCGTGCCCTCACCTGGAATAGCCTGAGATGTGGCCCTGTGGGCCTGGTATCTTTTATATCAGCACCATGAGCTCCTCAAGAAGGGCTCCATGGGGGCAAGCGGCTGGACCCCAAGTCCCCGGGCCAGTGAGCACCTGCAGGTGCCTCCCATAGGCATGGTCACCTCATGCACCCCCTTCAGTCCAGGTTTTTGGAGACTGAGGAGCGAGGATGCCATGGATCAGCTTCCCTGCAGAGTTTAGGGGCTTTGTGTTTCCATAGTGATCACAGACCTCCTGCGTGGCCTTCCCCAGTGCTGCCTGCAGCTCCCCTGCTGTTGCCATAACAGCCCCACACAGCGTCAATGCTTTTATAGGAGTTCGTCACAGACACTGCGAATACATAAATCTGCAGCACTCCCTTCACACGTGCTGCCTGGGGAGCGATGGAGGAGACAACGTCCTGCTGAAAAAATGACGGTGGCAAGATCTAATTGCTCCAAAACCGAATAAAGCTTGATCCGCACGCTCACTGCTCGGTGCACGACCAAGCAAGTGTCATATCTCTTAGAAGAAAACATTGAAGAAACAAGGAGATGGGAAGGAAAGGACTATGATAAATGGGATAACATTTCAGATGTCCCTACGGCTAGGTTTCAGGAAGTGTTTCTGCAGCTGAAGCGACACATGGACCCAGCATCAAAGCTGTGGATCAGAGAAGCGGAGAGGAGTTGTTTCTCTCCCACCTGCCTCGTTCTCCATGGGCCCTCCAGCAAATCCAGGCATTCCAGCTGTACAGTGAGGTTAGCAGCATTGCTGCACAGGACACAGGCAACAACATGTATGGTAGGTTCAGAAAATGGCAGCCGTACAGACCAGCTCATACAGTGATCCCATTTATCCTACCACCTTGAATGTCTCAGGGACTGTATTACTTTAGGTAGCACTGTAATATTAATACAAACACAAATAACAAAAATCTTTGACATAGAGTGTATTTTACATGTATGTATTGTCTCCTTCCTTGGCTCTTTTTAAACAGCGCACCCATTAACATGGATAAAACCAGTTATTTTTTTCAATGTCCTACACTTGCTCACGTTCATCTTGAGTGTCCTTCCCATGCGCCTGATCTCTTGCCCATCTACTGGCTAAGGGCATGGGTATGGGATATTTTCTAGCCAGTGTTTAATAGTATAAGTGGGAAAATAGTTTAACTACTACTTTACATTTAGCTAGTAAAATATTTGCCTTATTTTGCCTTGAAAAGACAAAGACCCGAAGCAACATTCCATGTGCCTGCAGGGCCAGGCATGATGTGCTTCTGGCTCAGCCATCTTTCTCTTTCCAGACATGGGAGCTCTACCTGGCCTTCAGGGATGCAGCTATGTGCAAGCTGGGACAGTCCTCTCTCTATATGCCTCTATATATGGCATAAATCCATTTATCATATTAATTTCATATTAGTATTAATTTTAGATCCAACATTGCTTCTTTGTCCTTGGTATTTGCCTTATTCTTGCACTTATCTTCTCATATACTCATCCAAGCCATTCACTTCTGTGCAGTTAAATTACTGGACCACCTCCTGGCCACCAACATTTTTTACATTTCAGACAAGAGCTACTGTGCTTCCTTCCATGTTGATCTCTTTCCCCCATGCTCAGGAAATGTTTCCTAAATTCCTAAAATGCCTACAAAAATTTGATAATTGCTAGATTCCTAATGCTGCTAACTAATATCTGCTTGTTTTATCCATGCATCTCTCACCCATCTTTCTCCGGCTTATGCTTGAGCTGCACTTTTTGAGAGGAAGCCAGTCTCCTTTGGCTCTGTGTTTGAACACTGTCATAACTAGGTCCCAATAGCGATAGCCTGAGAGCTCCAGAAACCCAAACAGTAGCTTTCTGTTACAAAAAAATCCATGGAACTTTAGCTTTAGTGGGTACTGAAGGCCTGATACGTATTCTAATGTGCCTTTTGGGACATTCTGGTTTGCATAGTGCATAGTGGGACAGTGAGGCCTTGAAATAAGCCTACTGCCCTGCTGAATGAGGGAACCATTAGATGATCTTGGAGCTAGTGTAGAAAGAACAGCTACCCAGAACCATTACCACTTCATAGAAACACAGAGAAGCTGAGGTGTGTCAGGACATCTGGAGATTGTCTAGTCTACCCACTGTGCTCAGCTATAGCTGGCTGCTCAGGGTCTTGTCCAGGCAAGTTTTGAATACCTCCAAGGATGGAAACTCCACAGATTCCCTAGGCAACCTGTGTTCTGTCACTCTCACAATAAGAATTGTTCCCAAATTAACTATCATAGAGCTCTAGCTGACAACTGCAGCATCTTGATAGTCTGCCGAAGAACAAAGAAAGAACAAGGACTGGAAAATGCACCTCTGAGCTCTAGACTCAAACTGCTTTTTTTAGCTGATAGCCAGCTCCACTGGGGAAGACTTCTTACACTTTCTTCATAGAGGGTGAAATCTCAAAACCTTTTAATGCTACTGATGTGGTTCAATGCAACTGCCCAAGAGTCCCATTCATGCACCGATTTCCCCCTCATAAGATCCACCAGTGATGTGCATGGACTATCTGCTGCTTATGCTGAACCTGAAACAGAGCATTACCACAGAAGATAGAGAAGGGCTTCCAGAGACATCAGCCCAACAGTCATGTGAGGCTCAAGCAAAAGACAGATTCACAATCTAAGTAAGAAAACCTGTTCATGAAGGAGCTACAAAACTGGGAGGAGTGGCTGACACACCAGAGGACTGTGCTGCCATTCAGCGAGACCTGGACAGGCTGGAGAGTTGGGCGGGGAGAAACTTGATGAAATTTAACAAGGGCAAGTGTAGAGTCTTGCATCTGGGGAAGAACAACCCCATGTACCAGTACAGGTTGGGGGTTGACCTGCTGGAAAGTAGTGAAGGGGAAAGGGACCTGGGGGTCCTGGTGGATAGGAGGATGACCATGAGCCAGCAGTGTGCTCTTGTGGCCAAGAAGGCAAATGGCATCTTGGGGTGCATTAGAAAGGGAGTGGTTAGTAGGTCAAGAGAGGTTCTCCTCCCCCTCTACTCAGCCTTGGTGAGGCCGCATCTGGAATATTGCATCCAGTTCTGGGCCCCTCTGTTCAAGAAGGACAGGGAATTGCTTGAAGGAGTCCAGCGCAGAGCCACAAAGATGATTAAGGGAGTGGAACATCTCCCTTATGAGGAGAGGCTGAGGGAGCTGGGTCTCTTTAGCTTGCAAAAGAGGAGACTGAGGGGTGACCTCATCAATGTTTACAAATATGTGAAGGGTAGGTGTCAGGATGATGGAGCTAGGCTTTTTTCAGTGATATCCAGTGATAGGACAAGGGGCAATGGGTGTAAACTGGAACATAGGAAGTTCCACGTTAACATCAGGAAGAACTTCTTTACTGTAAGAGTGACAGAGCACTGGAACAGGTTGCCCAGGGGGGTTGTGGAGTCTCCTACACTGGAGATATTCAAGGCCCGCCTGGACAAGTTCCTGTGTGATGTACTGTAGGTTACCCTGCTCTTGCAGGGGGGTTGGACTAGATGATCTCTTTAGGTCCCTTCCAACCCTTGGGATTCTGTGATTCTGTGATTCTGTGAGCTGGGTGTGTAATGCAGACTTCTCTGGTGATTCAAGAGAGATGATTTTCTTTACATAGTTCAGTGATATTTCTCCTTATTGAGGAGTGTATTTCTGTGACAAACCAATTTGTCAAAATTTTGGTATAAAAATCTTTTATCAGAAAAAGAAGAAAACCAGAAACATTGAGATCTTTCCTTGATAGCTACCTAAACACACACATTCCCAAGCTGAAACATGCTTGGTTTGGAGCTTTCCTTTTAGACAATTATTAATTGCAGAATGTTTTGGCCCAACACTTGTAGCACTTCTGAACTTTGGTTTTGGTTGAAAACCTTTTCCGTCATGTGTGAAGCTGCAGTTTTGAACTTCAGAAGTCCATACAGTGCAAGATCCTATAAATTACAGACTAGCACGAATATCCCTCTATTTAAAAATATCTTAGAGAAAATACTGGTCTTAAACTTTTATTGTATCAATTATTTAACTGCTATACCCAAGTATTGTCAATGTGTAAAATTAGAATTTAATAAGAGGCATTTGGCACTACCTAACTGACCACTGCTAACAGGGCACATTTCAGACAACTGACTGTAGTTTTCAAAGACAACTGACCATAGTTTTCAAAGATTGTTTTACTCTCTCCTCTCAAAAACAAAACAAAAACAACAAAAGAACCATTGACTGGGCAGCCATCCTCTGTTTTGTGTTCCTGTGGGGATTTCATATTCTATAGAAACTAAGCAGTATGAATTGCATTAGCTGGGGTCACTGTGATCATTTCACTCAAGGCTAGGTATTCTTATCTCAGAGAGAAAAATGTAATGAAATGAAGCATGTGTAAACTTTTTGTAGCAGTAGATGAGCTCTCTGTGGATATACTTTTATGGTTCAGTTCACTCAAAGGAGTGTTTATGTGATAAAGGAAAAGGTTTCTTGTAAGCCTGAGCAATCATGTTCAGTTGTTTTCCTGAGATCTCTGAAGTTTCGTAAAGAAAACAGATCATGGATTTTAGATTCTAAATCATGTGTCTCAGCCGTAGGCTTGCACTTTCGCCACTACCTACTCTGCTGACTCATTGGCTGACTCATTCGATGAGTTTCATGTTGTTCAGTATTAATTTTGCTTAGGGAGAAGCATGCCATCAAGCAATTGTCATCTTAACACACACTCTCAACTTTGATTTGTAGCTAATAACAAAAACCAGAGGTGGGGCAGAAAGGGGAAATCCAGCATTTGCTGCTCTGCAAACTTTGATCCCATCAATGAAAGTCATGTGCTGGGCCAAGCACGTGTCCAGTCCCAGGAGTAGTAGATGTGAAATACCATGGCTTTGGGTGTTGCAGCTTAGTCTCAGTCCAAGTCACCACTAGTTGCAAAGTTCTATCTTGAAGTGAGACTTACTTAAAAAATGGTGTCAAAACCTTTCCAGTGGCTACACTTTAGACACTTTAAATATTTAATATAGAACAATGTTTTGAATATTTATGAATAGAATTATACCTGGATGGAACTTTTTTTATTTTTATTTTTTTAATGCTAATGTATAAACAAAAAAATCTGTGATTATACCAAAGAAAGAATCTCAACCCTTTGTGTTTATGTGCTTCATATTAAAGGTTTCTTAAATTCCTACTTCAGAAGCAAACCTAGTGAAAATAGACAAAAATTATTTCAACAAATAGTAATATTTGAACAGATTCTTATCACAGAAGGATGGCCATCAAATAATATTTTGTTAAAATCCCAAGTCAAGATGAAATACTGCTACATTATTTACACTACTGCAGATTTAACCTTCCTTCACCCCAGCCTCAGCTATAAAAGGCACCCAAAGACAACAGGAGCAGCATCCTCCCTCTAATTAAATCAGAGCTAGCCAAGACAGAGCTCAAAATTTTTCTCAAGACACAGGCAGGGGTCCAGGCTAATTACCTTTGTGCCCCTGCTTTTTATCAGTTTCACATTCACAATTTTTGAGGAGTGGGGAAATAGGTAAGTATTTGGAGACTTATTGTCATCTGACTTTATCTGCTCATGTACTCAAGGGAGCAAGAAACAGCAACCTGCCATGGAAGTGGCTGCTCAGATGACACAGGAGGTTGAAAACTATTGGGGCTAACCTATAACCTCAGAGACATTCCTATCATCCTGAATTCCAGGGACATCAAGTCTACTACTTTGTATACAGTAGGTCTGAGAAATGTGACATTTAATTTTAAATTGCTGCCACTTGGGCTCAGATTCCTCAGACAGTTTGCTTGGTTTTGAGGTAACACATTATTTATCACATCACACATGCTGCTGAGAAGGAGGGTCTACCAATTACCAATGACTAAGAAAATGAGCTAACTGCCACAGTCCCATTTCTAGATGCCAGGCCAGCTCAGGAGTAAGCCAGGTAACAGACTGCTCTTTCTCATAGCTGAGGCATATATAGAAGTACAATCCGTAGTGACCCTTTGCCTCTGGTGCAATTAACTCCCTACGGCATCCAAAGATAGCAAGAATCTCAGGAGGTTTCAGAACTGCAGTTAGATTTGACAAACAACACTGCCCAAACCCCTGTTCAAAGACTGCATCCTTCTGAATGGTTCAGATGTCCTTCACATAATACAAGCTAAAACTTTCTCTCACAACCACAAATCATGTTCCTCATTTTCTGGCTGCTTGCTTGAGACCCCAGAGGTATGACATGGAAGTTGGAGAGAGGAGATGAAGTCTATGAGGAATCAGCCACAAATTACTCACGATTGGGTACTGAAACCTAGTGGGCATTTCTGGGAACTGGTCGATCTTCCTCAGTGGTGGTGAAGCACCCTAGTGATGAAAGAACAGCAAAATCCACAAAGAATGCAATAGTTTGTGCCTAGTGGAGAAATTGGGAGATGAAGTATAAAATTTAGAGTTAGAAGCGAATAGAAACAGAGCACATTCCAGTACAACAATCACTGTCTGTCATTACTGTTGGAATAATATTTTGTCTAAAGGAAAAGAAAGAATTTCTGTTTAAGAAACTGGACTTTCATAATCATGTGCCCAGAGAGGTCAAAGTAAGGTTGCACATGCTTCATTCTTCTGTTTTCTCCCTTTTGATTGCTTTTACTGAAGAATCTTATATTTTAGAGAATTGTAGTTAAATATAAAAGAAGGCAACCTGCCTGCAGATACTTAAAACTACATATGTTTCGCACATGGAAGAAGCGAAAACAGAATTGAGGGAAGGTCCATATATTGATAAATAGAAACTGAGAAGCTGGAGTCAGCCTCCTACAATGCCACAGGCATTGTTCATCTCCTGTGCCTTAATTCTCCTTGAAAATGAGTAAAATATCACTTCCTTACCTCCTGAGAGTCTTCAGAAAGAAGAACAATATACCCAGACACTACTGTAATGAGGCCGTCTAAAGGATATATAGATAAGAAAAACATCTGCTGCCTTCGGTAACAACCTTTCCTCTTTTCCCTATCTCCTAGGCAGCAAGCTAGGTTGTTTCAGAGGCAGAGATTATTTAGCTTTATTCTAGTGTATGCAGAACTTTCATCACATTTTGTCTAATCAAAGATTTTATCACCATATCATAAGCCACACCTGGTTCCTGTATAAGAAAAGCATAGTTTCTGGCAAAGTCTGTTGTCAAGCTTTGAGAACATTTGGCTCAAAATAAGTACTCCTTTCCCTCCTAGTCTGTACACACTCACAGTCTACCTGGCTTCTGCATGGCTTTAAGGTAACAGGAGAGGCAGAGAAAATCAGGTCAAGAGCTGTTTTTCCCTCTGCTCCCATTGCCAGAGGCACTTTTCTGTCTGACTTCTAGTTCACTTGCAAGGCTTTTACATAAAGCTCCACAGAGCTGTGCTGGTAGGCTCTCTCCAATCAATACAGTAAATTTTCTTTATTTAGTAACATTTCTTCCACTTCAAAGTAAAAGTCCCCTGTACAATAAAAGGTGCTGTGACACCAAGTCTGGGAAAAGGTCTGCCATTCGAATTCCAGAGGTCAGAAGGAGAATTAGGGTGCTGGGCAACTTAAAAGTCCTTTAGCAAAATTTTCTTGGGAATTTAGATCTTCTTGTGCTGGGACTCAGGTGAAACAGCTTTCAAGTTCCACTACTGCCAGATGCATTTGTACCGTAGTGTGAAGAGTGTGCAGTGCCACTGTACATCTTAACATTTTTAATATTTGTTAACTTTAAAGTGGCGGACTTTGCCAGTTTCATACCACTTTTAACACTGCCTTTTGGTAGTGATTGTGTATTCCTATGAATATCTATCTTTATGATGACCTGAACTGAAGAAACAGCAAATTCAAACCAGAAGCTCTCTCAAGTGGAATTGTATCAATACTTAGGAAGGTCATCACCAGGGCTGGATATTTTAGATCCACCGCACAGAGGTGTGCAACTTGAGCTGCACACGAAGGCAATGGAGTAACAGCTAACAGCATTAACTTGTTACTTACTCAGAAAACCAGCTCTCATAGGGACAGAGGAATACTAGTACACAAATCTGTTCACAGGGAATAGGAAGATTTAGGAATCACAGATAATATTCCTCTGGAAATCAACATGAACTAATGAACATGATTTTCCTGACTCTTTTTCATCAGCTTCATTTTTAACTCACCTTTGGATTCATCCCATGCTCATTCTCTTTTGCCAGCCAGTGCATAGCTTCTCATGCCCATCTCAATATTTTTCTACAGGAATATGAATTGGTACAATCAGCTTCATGTAATAATACATCTAATTAACAAAATGCCAACAGTATCTTTAATAAAAGCAGCTGATGAATGTTCTGTCTCTAATAGCATACATTCAAATACCATAGACATAATTATGCTAGCCTTTTATGTAGGGTAAAAAAGGCATATGTCAACTTCACCTAAAAGGTTGTAAGAGACTTTGATTTCTGTCTTCTGACATTTCAGCAGTGATTTGTGCTTAATGTACTTTCAGGTCTGAGCCCTAAAAGAGCTTGCCCTCCTTTCTGTGCTGTACTGTGGGATGGCAACTTTTAAAGCCCTGACTAGACAGAGGTCTTTTTTTTATAACAGACAAATTGAATGCTAATTTCTAGTTGCATGAACCTTGATACTCTCTCCTGATTAAACCTCTTGTAGAGTACAAAACTGTTTTTTAAAGATGAAAAACATGCCATTAACAAAGCTTGTCTTGCTGATATTTTTATCTCCTATATTCCATGTCCTACTTTGAAGTCTAATGAGGCAATCCATTCTCACTCCTTAGGTAGCAGTGTGGAACAAAGGAACTGAAGCATTTGGTTGCATCTCCTGTTTTAGAGTTGGCTTCTTTTTTTGCTAAGAAGATGTTAGGTTTAGATTTTTTCAGACCACTGTGTTCATTTCGTTATGTTTATAGTTAAGCATTCCTGGAAAAGCACTTGAAAGGAGATAGGAAACATTGCTGCAACTAAAAGCAAAAGTAAAGAGAATTAAGCTCTCAAAATCTTAAGCAGCCCACAATGTAAATCACTCTAAATTCATATCTCCTGATTTGCTTTTCCAATAATTAATCATATTTAGATTATATACTATTCAGTATGAGAAGCCAGAATTGGAAATACACCACGGTTTAAATGAGCACTATCTATAATTCTTCTAAAATTACCAGGTATATCATGCCACACAAGAACTACGGGGTTTTTCACAGGAGGAGGAGGAAACTACCTGACATGTTTGGGCAAAGCAAATCTCTTGCTGGGTCTGCTATTCATGCTATTATTAAATGGGTTATACGTAGTCGTTTTAAAAAACCCTGGGAATATGGATGTAACTGAACAAAGTCAAACTTACTGATATTGTGTATCACAGAACATTTTTGTAACCCCAGAAGAAGTCTGAGGAATTTAACATGAACAGACTGAGAAGGGACAATTAGTTAGTGGGCTGTCTATGCAGCTCTGAAGTACTGAAGGCAGTTGGCTCCAGCTAAAGCCATCTGGAATCTTTCCATTTGTACTCTTAACTAGAAAGAAATGTCAGAGGGGGTAGGTAAAGTCATATAAAACTTAGGGAGCCATCTGGAAGCCATAGGAAACATCTGAAACGCCAGTATTTGCAGCTAGGACATGCTGGAAGAGTGTAGGTGACAGGTATGGAAAATAGATAGAAAGGAATATCATTGTTAATCATGAATAAAAAAATACATTTTTATATTTATCTTATTTTCAACTTTTTTCCAAAACTGTCTCTAAAAGCCTGATGTTAATTCGTGCTGATTACGCCTTTACTTATTTTTCCACAGAGCCATTCTAGTGCCAGGAATAAGATGAATCTGGATGGAATCAGCAAACATGGGGTATGGTAACAACAGCGCGAACCAGGAAAAGACAGCATGTGCAGGGTTCAATTGCCCTGTGTGTGGCAATATGTGCATCCTACACATCTTGCAGTTGGACAGCCAGGCAAGAGCTCTGGGAAAGGCAGCGCTCTTCCTGTGAGGAATAAAGCAGAGATGCAACCCATAGCTCCCTTGTGCTAGCATTGTCCTGCTGTAAAGATACGAAGGGCCAGTTTGTAACTGAAAGACATAGCTAGTGCTGACAGTGCTGGGCTGTACAAAATTTCATGGCCCTCTCTGACCTGCAGAGCGTAAACTGCAGTGGAAACGCTGTGAAAGATATCTGGGCTGTGGGGTTTGTGCTGTGTGATGACTGCACTTTATCAGGTTAGGAAAGTAGATCCAGACTGGCTAAAATAAGGGCAGAAGGTTTCTTTTGCTAGCTTCTTTACTCATTCCTCCCACACCTGCACTGCTGCGTTATCATCTACAAATTTAAGAGTCTTAACATCTCCTGAAGAGCTGAATAGGATAAAGCTCCCTTCACTCAGATCACCCCGAGAACTTAGTGTCTGAAGAAAACAAACCAAAAATGCAATTGCTTATCTACTGTAGGAAGCTGACACGATATTTCCCTAAATTGGATCTACTTTTACCGGCTTCTGGAGGGACAACATTATAAGTGATTTTCAAAGCTTTCCAGTGGAACATGGGCATTTTGCCATTTATATACAAAAGAATAAAGTGTACTCCAAAACTCTGCAAATACAGACTCCAGGTGGACTGGCTATATTTTGCATCTTTCCCAGCCATGGAGAGCAGCCCAGCCCCTTTTCAACCTAGGAAGTACAAAGCCCAGGAAGTGCCACACTCTGCAAAGCTTTGTCCATGCTGAGGGATGCCAAGAACATCAGTAACATGTGCATATACACAGTCACCATCAAACACTTTGAGAACAGAAGACGTGGCTGTTCTAGGACCAAGTGATGGAAACTCCCTTTGCTGCAGAAAAATGCCTTGTCTAAATTAGCACAGCAAAGGTCCTGTGCTCCATATGGCCTAAACAAGGTGTGGACTTCCCTCCATGCACTGAAATCCAAGCTTGCTCAATGTGGCATCCCGCCATGGGAAGCTGAGTCCCAGAGTGACCCAGCTTTGCCTCTGGCTGTTCAGCTGCCTCCCAGCCAAAGCTGACCAGGGACTGTAATAGCAGAGAAAGAGAGAAAGTAAGTGTGCATGTTTATAAAATCTCTCCCACCTTCCTTGCTCAAGAAAGTGTCATCATCAAAATCCTTTAGAGCACAGATCTATTGTTCAGACAGACAGCTCACAATCAAATGCCAAAACAAAGCTATTACCTGGGCCAAAATGACCTAGACTGCTGCCCACAACCTCAAGCCAGCCTAGCTACACTGACAGGGAAGAGATCTGGTTTTGCTAAACCAACCTACCCATGCTTCAATTCCACTGGCAGTCAGGTTCATGTTTCAACTCACTGCCATAAATCATTGTTCTTGAACAAATATCCAAGGCAAAGACAAAACCAGGCCTTATCCACTTCATGCCTTAGCGCCACAGGCTTTGAGAGCCTGGTACATCAGCCAGTGTTGAGCTTGGGCCTTGCTCTGAAAACAATTGAACTTTTGTCCTCCCACTGGGAATGTACATAGCAGGGTGGGTGTGCTTAGCAGCACCTTGAAGTGGGCTGATCTCTGGATGTGACATGATGCAAAGGAAAATGAAGAACAACGATGGAAACACTCTGTGCTTGAAGTAGGATTGCATGCCACACCCCAGTAGGAAAACACAGAAATGTGTGTTCAGAATATCCGTGGGAATGCAAAGGTACCGATTGCGATTTTGCCGATGCTGCAGGCATGCCAAATCTAGCAAGCTGTCTCTGGAACCATTGCCATCAGCAGCTGCCAAATATCGCCAGCCATCTCATTAACAGTGATCTGCATCTGCCAACAAGAGAAGCTGCTAGAGTGAGTTATAGCTGTTGAACTGTGAGCTTGCTGACGGTTAGTGCACACTTAGGAAGCAGAGACATTTGCCTCCATGTCCAGTTTTTTTAAGAAACAAATTAATGGTGGAAACTGGCTTTTAATGTTAAAAGACAGGGGAGACAGGAGCCCCTCTGCTTCCCTCAAGGTCAGAAGCCAGGAACTGGATTCACACCCCTTCTTTCTTTTCCCTTTTCTGCTCCCATACACACTACAAACAATTGGACTCAAAGAATTTTTTTCCCTGCAGAAAAGAGAGAAAAATATCCTATTTCAAAATATCCCCCCAAAAGAAAACAAAATTAGTGTAGCAACCAAAGTAAAGCTCTAACTCTGAAAAGAAAAACTGTCAGGAACTCTGTGAAACTGGCTAACAGCTACTCCTGACTCTCCCTCCCACCCCAATGCTACACGAAAGGTTTCAGAAAGCATGGATGGGATGGAAGAAAAGAGTGACAAAACTTCATCGAAGAGCAGAAACTTCACTGTTGCAGGTAAATTAATACAGATATTGATCATTTAAATTGCTGCATTGTAATTTATGATAGACAAAATATTTACTCAAGAGTTTTCTGGTCATTTTTCAAAAGCAAGTGATTTTGCATGCTACACAAAAAAAGGTCCTGGCCTGAGAAATTTTCAGTCTTGCTCACCAGGATGTCTAAATAACAAGTACTGTTTGCTATTTGTAGTAGTGCAGCGCATAGCCACATAGATCCTCTAGTCATAAACTGAACCCCTGCTGTGTTAAGGACTATACATAGAGGTGGAAATGCCAGGCTCTGCTCAGAGAAGTGAAGCAGATGGAAAACATGCAGATACAAGGAAAACAAACACATTATGAGTAAATACAAAGATCACAATTTACAGTTCACACAGAGTTTTGCAGGCTTTCCTACAAAGATGGGATGCAACAGGAGCCTGAACGCCTCAACATTGCCTCATTGCAGGTTATTTTACAGAGCTCCTCCAAACATGAAGGCCGGGATGGAGAAGATCACACAAGCTGGTATTTGAAAATGTTAGGAGGGGGATTTTGAAGAAACCAATTAGTGATGGAAACTGGCTTTTGGTGTTGAAAGTCAGGGTAGGAAGCATAGAAATCTGACGGCAAATCTTAAACATCAGATGCAGCAGAGAAAGAGGAAGCTTTTGAGCAACTGTGGGATGCAATTGCAAAGATGTTGCAATAATCGGACTAAAGGCTTTGAATCAGAGTAAGAAAAGAGAACTAATTTCATGTAAAGTAACATATTTTTGAAATAACCCGAGGCTGTAAAGCACAACAGAAATATCCTTATTATATGAGTATAAATATTCCGTTTACAATTTTTCTCATATGAATTTTCCTTCCATGAAATGACTAGCAATTCACATAGTGATCCGCAATATGAGGTTCCACCACCACCCTGCTTTCAATTTGGATGACTTCAGGGTGTCTTTGGAGTGGCAATCATTATTTCCCCACAGTAATTTTCAGGTTCCAAAGGAAAGCCTGATTACCTGTGAAATCTAACTTCAAATGTCCTGCTTTAAATTCAAGGACTGGCATTTGTATGCAACACTAAAAGCACATAAAATATGCCTTAAGGCCACAAATTACGTATACTAAAGTAGCTCATGGGAAAACACAACTGTGCAGCATGGTCATGAAATGCTGATGAAACTAGTGATCTACAAGCATCTGATTATGAGGGAATTACACTGTGGCCCGAATCATGAAGCCTAGTTAGTAATTTAATTTGTGACTGCTAAGCAGTATTCAAAAAATCTACAGTATGAAAAAGAGGAACATGTAAGTGTATTTTCATCCTCTATTAGAAAAAGTCAATTTTTTTTTAATGTTGACTGGGATTCAAGGATTTTTACAATGTGGGTAGTGGGCTGTGAAAATGGAACTGGAAAACAGCTTTGGGATTTCCAGCTACAGCCCCATAATGCTTAGAGGTGTCCTGAAAGCTGGGACAAGCAGCAGCTGCTGAGCTGGCATGTTGCTCCTGCCACCCATGGAGAAGTGTTAGTGTAAGCGCTGAAAGCAGCCTTGAAGTGGCCTCACCTGGCAGAGGAGCACTGCCAAGGGATACATATTTTAGGACCTAGGTAGTGACTCTTTCATGATGTGCCACTTGTGGATGATACACAGAGCAGTGCACAGTGCATCTGTTGGGTGAAAATACCCACTGTAGACCTTGCCTGTTTAATTCAGTACTCTTGTGATGCACGAGGCAGAGCAGTGCAAGGCTGGCTGGCAGCATGCTGCAGCCAGGCCATGCAAGTGGGGCTGAAGAGCAAAGGACAATATCTTCACAGTCTCATAGTATGTGTTCAGGTTTGTGGCAGCATTTTAGTGCCTTCACCTGCCTCACCTCTTACACAGGATGCTGCTAACAGGAAGGAATGTAGATTTCCAAGGATATCTACAAAATGAGAACAATTCAACGGTGAAGAGGTACGTATGGCAGTTTGAAGTTTCTAGCCTCAGTCATCGCAACAGCTTTTGTAGAAAAGGCTTAAAAGCTTAATCTCACTACAAAATAAGGATAATAGAGCTTATTTCTCAAGAGTATTTTACCAAAAGCAAGTCTGGACAGGAATGGAAAATGAAGACTAAGTATTTCATTAATAATTATTAAACTTGATGCTAATCCTGCTTAAATTTCCACATCAGCGTAACTTCTGACTTGAAGCTCCACTGCTTCCTGTTTTTTCTGCCTTTTACCTTGGCTTTTATTATGCCCTTTATAATAGAACCTAGACTTCATGTATGTTAAGCAGCTGTATCTTTTATTTCTCTATTTATTCTGTGGGGAGAAAAATCATTAAGGTCCAATGAAGGTCTTCAGCCAGGTTGAATCTGAAGTTATCTACCTGGCAACATATAGTGGCTTTGGGTATAAGGCTGAGTATGAGGCAGAAATAGAATTAGACCTTGACATCAAACTTCCCATAAAAGAGAAATCTCTGTAGGGAAATAACTTAGCCTTTTAAGATGGAAAGCTTTAATAGGAATGACACAAGTCAATATTCTCTGATTTGCTTACATTGTAGGAGGGTGGGTGAGTGACAGACAAGAAATGTTCAGGTGTTTTTTTTCCCTCTTGTCTCACTTGGCACGGTCTTTTTCACAATGGATCTTCTTTTCTCCTTGCAGATACAAAGCTTCATCATAGATTAGTCATAACGGGAGAAGTGAAATCAGAGTATGTCAGCATACCTGAAATAGCAAAGCAATATAGTTGAAAAAACAATAAATATCAATCAACTGTTTGCTTTATGATTTAGGGATACTTTGAGGATCTCTGGGTAAAATACTGAGTTCAATTTCTCCACAGATAAAAACTGCAGCATGGAATTCATCTCTATTTTTAACAGGGATCTTTAGTTGTATAGGAATTGGTGTACACTCCTTTTTAAGGAGAGAACAACCTGAGCACAAAGGGTTTTTCTGGGACTGAACTCTCAGAGGCCCCCCAGAAATCCTGCAGATGTCAAACAGGGATACTTCAAGAGCTTGTCCTCTCTCACTGAGTGGCTGAGTGAAGACATTCACTGAGTAACTGAGCTATGAAAGCAAAAATGGAAGGAATGCCTGCATCACAGTCCAGGACCCCACGATTGCAAGATCTTCCATGCACTGATCAACCCACGTTTTAAGAAGTAGTGCTCTCTGTTGCACTCATGAGCTTTTACCATGTTTGAGGCAATACTCTCATCAGAGTTAAAATGTCTTTCCTGCATACATATATATATAGCACAAGAAAAGGCCTCCCAACAGCTCGGCTGAATAGCTTCCTCTGAAGGGAACCTTTCAACCCCTAGAGAAGTTACCTCCAACCCATGATCTGCTGACACCATGTTAATATACAACATCTTCTTAGGTTGCTTATGTTTATTTAAAATTGAGGCAGGGCTCTGTGTTTCAGGTGTGGGGTACTACGGAGTGTACTACCTGCTTGCTGCTGCCTCCCAGAGAGCTAGACTGCTCTTGGGTCTCTAGAGGATAAAAAGCATCTTGCCAGGGCATCTTGTCTGCATAGCTTTCCTTCTTCTAGTGATGTGGGACAGCCTCAACTCACCATGCTAGGAGCTGTGCTCAGCTCTTCTGGAAAGCTGTCACAGCAGAAAAGAAGGGAAATGCTTATCCAGGCTCCCAACAAAACAAAAAAAGAGGTTGTCCTGGGTTCAGCAGTAGCAGCCATTTTTCTCCTTCTTGGTAGCTGGTGCAGTGCTGTGATTTGACTTTCAGCCTGGGAACAGAGCTGATAACGCCGATGTTTTCAGTTGCTGCTCAAATGTTTGGTCTGGCCAAGGATTTTCTGAGCCTCATGCTCTGCCAAGGAGGAGGCGAAGCTGGGAGGAAGCAGAGACAGGACACCTGACCCAAGCTAGCCAAAGAGGTATTCCATACCACAGCACGTCATGCTCAGGATGTAACGAAGAGTTACCCAGAAGGGCTGTGACTGCAGGGTTGGAAGAGGTATCAGTCGGTGCTCGGTTGGATGGGGGGGGGGGGGGGGGGGTGTGAGTTATTGGTCTGCTGGTGTTGAGGTGTTGTATTCTTTCCTTTTGGTATTTCCTTTCTCATTATTATTATTGGTGGTAGCAGTAGTGATTTGTGTTATACCTTAGTTACTAAACTGTTCTTATCTCAACCCGTAGGAGTTGCATTCTTTTCGATTCTCTTCTCCATCCCTCCGGGAGTAGGGGGAGGGCAAAAAAGGGGGGAGTGAGAGAGCAACTGTGTGATTTATGGATGACTTTTGTTTAAACCATGACAGAGGTGTTAGCATAGGAGAGAGAATCTGGATCCACCTGCCCTGCCCAAGGGGCTCCTCCAGTGTGACCCAGAAAAAATAGATGGACCAGGATTTTGGGACTATTTTTCATCTTCCTTAAAAGAAGAAGGTAAAATCATAAAACTGCAGATCAGGGCCATTAGATTCTGTCCATAACACCAATGGCATTTGTGGCACATGTATGTGAAAGATATGAAGTTTAGAAGTGTGTCTTTTACCTGGAGGAACTTCACTTGGAAGGAGCCGATGAACTTCACTACAGAGTTCATTGCAAAAAGATGTGTGAGGATCTGTGTGTTCGCACCCTGAAGTATGGGCAATCCCATTAACAGCACCCTCTCATTCTTCATGACAAAATAATGTTTCCTGGACTCAGATAACAGATTCTATCCAGTCGCCCACTCATTTGTTTCAGTTGCTGAGGATCTGTGCAATCAATAACTCTTGCATTACCACAGCAGTGCATCTAGTCTTTTGAGTGAACTGGGTCCTCTGTTATCAGATAGTAATGCACCAAGTACTTATATTTTCTCAGAGGTTATGCCTAAAGCAAAAATAGAAACCCACAATTCAGCAGGAAGCTTGATCTCAAGGAACTTACCTTGAGTATCTTCCAGCCAGCCAGCCCCATGCCTTCTTTCCCTTCCATCCCCTTTCTTCTCTCTAAATCCCTCCCCACAAACCTCTCATAACCTGTTCCCTGTTCTTGCTTACCCTTCCCTCTACTTTCGTTCATTATATCTTGAAGATTTACATGAGTAGACACATTATCCCAAACCTTCTTTTCCACATAAAGGGATGAGAGCCAGAATTATGAAAATCCAATCTATTAGTATATGACATAACGGTGAACGACCAGCTATCATTGGCAAACCTTCAAAACTAATCCAGCTGCCCACTGAAGCATGAACAAATGCAGACTAAATGTCTCCAAAACCACTAAGAACCATTAATTCACCCCACATAAGCTACAATGCACTTCCTCTGAATGGGGCAAAGGAAGGCATCTCTGTCTTCCAGCGAAGTAAACCAGCCCCTCATGCTGCATCTTACCCAGGAGCCAGACCCTCATGCTATCAAAGCCAGCAGGAATTCTGCCATTCATTTCCCCAGAAAAGTCTTGGGTTTGATCTCATTTTCCTGGCAGCAGTTGTTTGAAAGAAATATTCAAACATTAGTCTCTTTCATCCTGAGGTTCAGGATGGCAAAATCATTTCACATATTTGATTAACACCTTGAAAACAATTTCTCTCCTCTTTTGTGGCTTCTTGAAACACATCTACCAGCTACACTAGATTCCATAGAAATAACATTTTGGTCTTAGACTGCAGTAACAATCCCTTTCACTTCACCTACTGTTTACATAATATCATGCAACACAAGTTACAGATGTGATGGCCAGAGAGTGAGTTATGTGTGGCGGGTTAGTCTGTTGCTGGCAGCAACTAATTTAACATGTTGCATAAGCAACATATGGGGGAGTAGGGCATAAGTGGGGGAGTAAAGACATCCTGGTCTATTCTTGCCTTTTCTCATTCATTTTATATCAGTATTAGGCATCAGCATTTTTCTTTTTAGCACTTCTCTTACTTTCTTCATGGATGATACCTGGTTTGTATCAGGAGTTATCTTTAAGGCAGCAAGTAATTTGCTCAATTACTCTTGAGATACTAGAGGCCAGAAAAGGCTTGTAAGGATAACTCAAGAGTCCAGTAGAATAATTCAAAGAGGAGGGTAAGTCAAAGAGCGCAACAAATACTAAAAATGCTCTTGAGGCTCAGTAACATGAATGTTGGTGAAGGAGATAAGTCCCTGCAGGGCCACAGACTGAACTGCAACTTCTGAGGGTTTTAATCGTCCCTTCAAGGGACATTTTCATGTTTGGGGGCAGGGCATGGATTAGTTAAGTTACACTTTTACTGCAGATTCAGGACAAAAGCCTATGTAATCTTCATGCTGGAAAAGCACATTTACCCCAGTGGTGTGCCTGGAAGATCTGTTGATAAATAGTCTTAGAACTAGAAACTCCATGTAGGAGAAAGTGTTTGTCATTGTCATGGTTTAAGCCCAGCTGGTAACTCAGAACCACGCAGCCACTCTCTCATTCCCCACCACCACCACCCCCCCTTCCTCCCCCTAGCTCCCAGAAGGATGGGGAGGAGAATCGAAAGAATGTAACTCCCACTGGTTCAGATAAGAACAGCCCAGTAACTAAGGTATAACACAAACCACTGCTGCTACCACCAATAACAATAATGATAAGGGAAATAACGAGGGAAGAGAATACAACCGCTCACCATCCACCGACCGATACCCAGCCCAACCGAGCAGTGATCTAGCCCTTCTGCGTAACTGCCCCCAGTTTATACACTGGGCATGACGTGCTGTGGTATGGAATACCTCTTTGGCTAGTTTGGGTCAGGTGTCCTGTCTCTGCTGCTTCCTGGCTTCTCCTCCTCCCTGGCAGATCATGAAACTCACAAAATCCTTGGTCAGAGTAAACACTACTGTGCAACAACTAAAAACATTGGTGTTATCAGTGTTGTTCCCAGGCTGAAAGTCAAAACCACAGCATTGCACCAGCTACTAAGAAGGAGAAAAATGACTACTGCTGCTGAATCCAGGACAGTCATCCATAGAACCCAAGACATGACACAGACTTATATGTTTTTCTCACTTTGTACAAGGAGAAACAAGCAAGAGATGCTGCATGAGGGTCTCCAAGGTGGAACTAGGGAGAGCGGCAGAGATCCTGGCACCCCAGTCTGGCCTCCCACCACCCTTGGGCAGCTGGACCCTCCCCAGGAAATCCCAACACTGGCAGTAACATGTGCTGTCCAAGCTAGATGAACTACCCTGACCTTCACGACGCACGTTTTGTCTTGGTGAAAGCAAGCACCTGTCAATCTAAACATATATCAAAAAGTTATCTGTATAAATATATCCTTATTCTCTACCTGTACGAATGACAGTAGGCATTAGGCAGTAGAATCATAGAACTGTAGAATGCTTTGGGTTGGAAAGGACCTTAAAGATCATTTAGTTCCAACCCCCCTGCCATAGGCAGGGGCACCTTCCACTAGACCATATTGCTCCAAGCCCCATCCAACCTGGCCTTGAACACTGCCAGGGATAGGGCAGCCACAGCTTCTCTGGACAAACTGTGCAACACCAGAGAAGGGTGTGTGTCTCACCACCCCTACAGTGAAGAATTTCTTCTTCATATCTGATCTGAATCTACCCTTTTTCATCTTAAAGCCATCACCCTTTGTCATATAACTCCATGCTCTTGCAAAAAGTCCATCTCCAGATCTCTTGTAGCCCACCCTTTAGGTATTGGAGGCTGCTCTATGTCTCCCTGGAGACTTCACTTCTCCAGGCTAAACAACCCCAGATCTCTCAACCTGCCTTCATAGCAGAGGTGCTCCAGCCCTCTGACCATCTTTGTGGCTGTGTATGTATATGCTGTAGGTATATATATATGCATATGCTGTGTGAACTAACACATTCTTTGCTCTCCTCTCTTGCAAAGTAATTTTTTTATTTCAGATGCTGGTTGTGCTGTCATTTATTATGACCTAGGAATTTTCCTTAAAATTTTGGCAATTTTGGCAACTGCACTGTTACAGCAACTGTCTTGCTATTAATAGTTCAATTTCATTAAGACTTATCAACAGAAACACAATTTCTCTCTCTGACTGAAGTACACCCCACACCCTCCCCAATGCAGCACACACTTCATTCCCCCACTTAGGGAATACTTTTTTTCCTTAAATAGTTTACACACTTTAAATATTTCCCTCACACTACTAAAGCTCCTTACTGCAGATTTTTTCAGCTAAGTTAATACCAGCTGCCTTATAGTGCAGAAATATTAGCTATATTTTATTCACTGCATTTGCACTGTAGATGGGGTTATTTTGGCTGGGGGAGGGGGTGTGTGTATGTGCAATACTGAATTTATTTGGAAAATTTAACCATTCATTTGATTCCTTGTCAGTTTGGCTTCTACCACCAAAAAATACCCTCTTTTTCCTCACTTGTTTTTTTAACAAAAGGTATTACTGGGTTTCCTACTGGTACTGAAGTCTCCCTAAAATGGTTTAAACCTGTACTGTGCTAGTTCAGCTCTATTACAAATAAAGCCCAGAACACTCTGGTTCAGGAGAGCCAGTAAGCAAGCACAGAGACTGCAGAGGGAAGTGATAAGAGTGATCAGAGGACCAGAAAATGTAATCTCTGAGAAAGGCTGAATGAAGAGAAGATGCTCAGTGTACAGAGAAGGAGCCTGGGGGAACAAGATGGCATTTAAGCACGTTGAAGAAAAGAAGTTTCAGAGGAAGAAAAGAAAGATTTTCTCTTTATGCATAGAGCAAAGAAGGCAAGAATAGGTGCACTTAATTGTAGAAAGGGAATTCAGACAGGACATAAGATGAAAATCATAATAAGAAGCCCTAAACTCTAGTGAAACACTGGCTTTATTACCAGATGAGCTCCGGGGGATCCACTACTAGATATTTTTAAAGGCAAATATTTTGGCAAATATGTGTGAGTCATGGCAGAAATGTCATTATTCCTTCATCAAAACAGGGGTGAGCGATCTTTCAAGATCCTTCTCAGTGTTTTTTCCTATGATTCAGTCTTCTGTCACCTCAGTTAAAACCCACTTTGGAACAGCACTGTTTATGGTGAAAACTGAGAAGGCAAATCAAGCTTATAAGTTAGATCCTCACTACGAAAAGACACCAAAGCAAGAAAATACCAGCATTGATAGACATACTGCTAGCTCCATAAACCTTAATGACTTTCAGGATGAGTGATTTAAAAAAATAAAAACATACAGTACAGTCTATTACTCAGTTGTTAAAAGGGATTTCAAAATTAAAACATAGAGCTAAAACAAAATTTCCATTAAATCTAGCAAGTTAAAATGCAATCATTTATTTCACTCACTGCAAGACAATATGACATGTACCTTCCAAAGTTGGGGTCATTAAAAAGTAAAATGGGCCAAGCTAACGGTATCAGTAAACCCTGTAAAATGGACTTACACAGACAGTTGTATAAGGACAAGAGAGTGACCAATTTTATGCCTTTGTATATTCATTTCAGTGAAGACAGTCTGACAGGGCAAGGGGCTATCCCTTTTCAGAGGGCAGCGGGTGGGAGATATGTGATACTCACAGGAGCTCTTGTGGCCCCCACCACCCTTCAGCAGCCCTGCCTTTATTAATGCCACAGGAGTCTTCAGGGCTCCTTTTCTGTGTTATATTGGAAAAGTGAAGGCCTGGCCTAAGTTAATGAAAAGCTATGGAATTTAACTTTCCAGACTTTTAACAGTGTTGGTGTCTTAATGGAAAACTATTATGAAAATGACACTGAAAATCTCAGTCCTTTGGAACTGAGCCTGCACAGCATATAAATAAGTAGCTTGCTCTTTTTTGCCTCTGGTTATTTAAACTGAGTGCAGATTCAATCTGTGATCCAAAAACT
The DNA here is from genome assembly GCF_037157495.1 of Lathamus discolor. NCBI lineage: Eukaryota > Metazoa > Chordata > Aves > Psittaciformes > Psittacidae > Lathamus > Lathamus discolor. Next base: position 80,414,523 of record NC_088888.1, read on the forward strand.
AGTTTTTTTCTATAAGGTCATAAGCACCAAGGTGACAAGGTTTGCCCATCTAGGTCTGTTGACAGTTTTCAGAGCTGTAGACAACTGAAAACTATGATCTGCATTGTTTCTTATTTATATCAACAGGCTCTGGAATTGCATCAGTCTGATCAAAATAGGTAAGTTTTACATAAATAGGTTTCTTTTCAAGATACCAATGAAGAAATAGACTCTACTTTGTTTTTCTCTTAGCCATGTTAATTTGACAGCTATAGCAGGAGGAGCTTGTTTTTGTCACTAAAATAAGATCCAACTGAACTCTTACAGAGAGCACATTACAGATAAAAGCAATTTTACAGTCACTTTTCAGATTAAAATGGCAGTTGAAATGGAAAGACACACATTATGTTAATAGTAAGAGAAAGATGGAAGAGAAATGAGAGAGATTTCAAAAGAATGTTAGTTAAGGATAGAGAAAGAAACTCCAGGTCTCCCTAATGGCAAAAGGAAAAGCAACCTTCATATTTTTTCCTCTAATCAGGAAGGATAAGGGTCAACTTATCTCCCAGGTCACCAGGTTGTCCTGGCCCTATAGGTGTCACCTATCAGAGCATCTTTTGAAGCTTCTTTGAAACTATTTACTAAATTTCTGCTGCTCCCAAACTGTCAGTTGGTTGGGTTTGTTTTTTTTTTGGTTTTGTTTTTTTTTTTTTTGTTTGGTTGTTTTTTTTGTTTGTTTGTTTGTGTTTTTTTTTTTTTTTTTTTTTTTTTTTCCTTTCTTTTTGTCATGGGCTTGTGTTTTGTTTCATTTTTTTCCCCAGATCTTCTAGTTTAATACTCATTAGCCCCCCATGCTGACTTTACTGCATAGGGGCACATATGAGTGGTTTCTCTGATGATTAAAAAATATCTACTGCAGTATAACAAGAAAAGCTTTTAGGTCCTGGGTTAATGCTGACTTTTATTTCCAATTCTTTTCTTCCTCCTTAGGATCTGCAGCTTTTATCTTCTGGACAGAGTAACCTTGGGGAGGGGTAATCACAGTTCACTCTCATATTTGTTACTCTACTTTTTACTAGGATTCTAAGATTTAAGGGAAAGTCACTGCATGTAAATATTGGTATATACTGTATGTATTCTGTAAGGGTATGCAGAGCATCAGCCTCAAAGTACTGATAGAGTATAAATCAGTTATAATCTCCACTTTTTTCAATTTTTCTTTTTCAGATTTTCTTAAGGTTCATCTGCTTCATCTTCTCTCTTGCTGCACCCTGCTTCTGCTCCATCTACTGATCCTTATTTAGTCTACCTCTGGCAGTCTTCTGCCCTTAGCTATCAAGTGTAAAGGTGCGGTGGGGACCCTGCTGTGAAACACCCCTTGAAGGCTTACTGATGTGATAGTGTGGGCTCGCCCTGACACTGAATGCTGGAATCAAGCCAGCAGGCAGCTCCCCACAGCCCTTCCTCCTGGTATCAAGTCAGCAGGCAGTTCGCTGTAGCACTCCAAAAGAAGTTACAGCAGTGTAGCTCTGGCTGAGAAGAGCTGTAAGCAGGAACAGCCCTTCAGCCACCACCATGGGATCTGCCAAGCACCACACAGGACAGTGAAGATCAGAGGGACAGAAGGTCCCAGGACTCAGCCCCTTACAGTTAAACTGTCCACCAGCTTCTGACACACACGTTTTACATTTATTGAAGGAAAAATGCACAATATTAAATGAACCAGAAGATAATGGAGCGATTCCTTATCTCGTTTCCCGTCATGTGTTTGCATTTCAGAGCTACAGCAGGATCTTACCAATATCAGCATCGCTTAGGGAGCCATGCTTATTTCTGTTGCCTTGTGCTCATCCTTGGCTTTTTTGGAAGTGCTTGTGCATAAATGCTTTGTTCATAATGCACTTTATAACATATCTACACTATGATGAATATTTCCCTCTATCTAAGCCAGGCCTGGGCCTCAGCCTTGTGGATGCTTTTCTGCTGTGACCAGAAAGCATCCTCTCTTGTGCTTACCTCTGAGATTTCACCAGCACAGCACCATCTTTGTCATCAGCATCATTCTTTAAATATGTTTAGAATTTCATTTCCTTGGTGGCTCATGTTCCAAGTGTGACATACCATCATGGAAAAAGGCAAATGCTCTGTTAAAATCCTGATGGTTTATTCAGCATATTTACTTACCTAGTTGTTCTTTATGTGCCATAGATACTTTGATGTTCTTTATGCCATAGATGCTTTGTGACAACTTTCTTACCCTCATATGCCTACAAATCAGATACATTTTCATTAGTACAATTCCTAACACTGAAATGGAATGTGCTTCATGCAGCTTATTTCTTACAGACTGGAATCTGAGATTTCTGTCCCCCGAGTGGGGTACCATGCTTGATAGGTAATATAAATACGATATTTGCATCCACAGTGTATTCAGCCAATCCTTCAGGCATCCAGGCTGTACTCCATTTGTAGTCACTGTATATACTTTATCTAAAACTCAGGTGATCTTACTATTATTTAATATCAATAATGTTGAATTTATATATATATACATATATACCTAAAGACAGCCAGCTACTGCAAATTGGCAAGCTTCATCAGTCCAAATCAAGATCCTAAACACATGTCCATAAAGGTACAGAAGAATTTGCCTGGGGCACCCTAGAGCTGAGTCCCAGGCATAACAAGAGAGAATATCCCACTTAGATAATCCACATTTTGAGAAAATTGCTGAAAAGTCCAAAGCTACGAGGAGCAAACCTCTCCTGTGCCATTGGAACTATAGGAAGCTAATCTGCCTGCATGCTACTTGCATGTTTTTTGTAAGATAACAGTTTGCTGCCGGTTACTATGACTCTGGCTGGCATCACACCTGGCAAATGTGGGCTGTTTCAGAAAGCGAGCTGGAAGGAGCCATGTCAGTTCTGAGGGGCAAAGTGCTGCTCCAACAGCCTGATACCTGTTACCCTGCGCATCTAAACCCTCTCTCAGACTTTACTCCATCCAGAGGATTGTCAGTGAAAGGTCTCTTGTGCGGCATCCTGCTGCTTGTGTGTTGTTTGGCTTGTTTGCTTTCTGAAAAGGAATCCTACTGTCCCCAAATAGATTTGATTTTTTTTCCAAAGCTGTAAATTCAATTATCCAGTAGCATTATCCAGCTGACAACCACCACAAGGGAACCTCTGGGTATATTTTCTGAGTATATTTTCTGAATTAGAAACAGAAGTAGACTTGCTATTTCTTCATGCTGCTGCTCTGACATCTGAGATAGCATGCGAGGGATTTAGCTGGCCATTGCTCAGCCTGGCCTTCCTACCTCAATCTTGCTGATTTGTCCTCTCATCTTCCTCTAACAAGCTGCTAAATGGAAATGAAATGTGGGCTTTTTTTTAAATAGCGATTTGTTTATTTTTTTCGCATTAACTTTCCAGATCCTACCTTTTGGTCACTTTCTGGATAGGCAGTTGGAAACAGTACATTCTCAAACATAGAAGACTGTTACTGAGATAACAGAAGAAAGCTAAGCCATGGATTTGAGACCTGCAACTGTGAGCTACACTGCTTTCAGTGGAATGGTCTCAAAGAGATACTCAGCTCTTTATAACAGTGTTTGCTATGAAAGCTAGATTTAGGAACAATTGAGATACAATATTCTGTACTAAAACGTAAGAACAATCATAAAACATATTTTAGGGGTTTTTTAATTAGTATTTATTTTCCCTTTTATCTCATGGTAGAGCATCTAATCAAATGTCAAGAAAAGAGGAAACCTGGTGTAATACAGATGAGTGAATGAGATAAAATTGGCATAAACACAATAAAAACATGATAAATACAATTCCCTACCTATCAGTTTAGAAAAAAGTCATATTATGATCTTCATCAGACATTCAATTTCATGTCCAGATTTCTCTCTTACAAGGTAACAGTAAAATCTCTGGTCTACATCATACATTGGACTTCTGCTTCTTTGTGCCCTCTGTTTTCGCAGGGCCCTAGACCTTGCCCAGAGATAGATGGAGGTGTCAAAGACATTAATCACTTCCAACCTGACAATGAGTCAGACTCACTAAGTATTTTAAGTATCGCTCTTGTGTTGCAAGACCCGTTGATGGTTCTAAAAAGATTTCAAAACACCCATGGACTGTCAATAAGGCCCAATCACCTGTGTCCCTTTTTGTAAAGGCCTTCTAAGTGATTTTAACCTTTCAAATAGGAATGAGGTCAATATATCTTCAAAAATCTGCACCATTTCCACTTGTGTCCAGATCTTCTGCAATGGCTAGATAGAGAGTACTAGATACACAGTCTCACCTCCTTCTCTCTGGGGCACTGAAGCAGGCCTGAACTGGGAGTCTTTCTCTCCATTTTCATATCATGCAAAACACTCTAGTCTGCAGCTTCTACTTTTAGGGATTTTTTATTTTTTTTTTCTCAACACTAAAAGTGAGACGAGAGTGGGGAAAAAATCCCAGCTTCTTTATGAAAAGGGATAAGAGGAAAATGTAGGCAAAAATATGTTTTCTGCAATTTTCTTCGTATGCATCTCTTTGGTTAGAATTTACTGCAAAAATTTGTCAGAACCTACATGCTGACAGAGGAAAAAACCACCAACCAAACAATAAATTCCAGCTCACCTGGTTTTGCAGCTTGTGGACAGACAGCATTTTCCTCTGGCCCTTTTTTTTCTTTTTTCCTTTAAACAAAAACCAATTTGACAAAAAAAAAAGAAGTAAATCTGTTCACCCTTGCAGACAAGCCGACTTCCAAGATATCTATTTTCCCCTCCATAGACAAGCCTAGCAGCTTCCAGACTTAACATGGTGGCCACAGAGCAGTGACACTGGTTGGTGAGGTGATGGAAGCAGCCCTAAAAGTAGCCTGGTTAGAAGGGGAAGTTACTTAGCAGAAGAAAATACCTACTGAAAAAATACTGTCAGAGGAAATGCCTGCCAGCATGGGAACTGCAAGCCTGGGAACCAGGCCTGTGAACCAGAAGCATCCTTGAGAAGTGCACAGCTGGCATCTTTGAAGTACAGCTGGGTACCTAGAAAGTTCAGACATCCACAGATACCATCAATAACTGCAAAACCAAGGAACTGTAATAGTAACTTATCATCTGAAAAAGTGAAAGATAGCCTGGAAAAAAGGGGAGAACATCCTGAGAAAGTATGAATTGTTAGCTGCCATTTGCTGTTTTAACTGCAAGAAGAGACAAACAGTCTGGGAAAATAAAAATGGTCTGAAAGAACAGAGAACATGGTGGGATGGCTTCTGTGACTGGAGTGTTGGAATAGAAGGATACAGGCTCTTTAGGAAGGACAGGCTGGGGAGAAAAGGCAATTTCCCCAAGACCTCTGAGCAGGACAAGTAGAAGTGCTTGTGAGGCTGGCAGTGTGAAGAAGCTGGGACAGTGAAAACTGGCAAGCACTGCTGCAAAAAGATGGTGGACTTTGCAGGCAAGCTGACTTCCAAAATAACTATTTTCCCTTCCATAGACAAGCCTAGCAGCTTGCAGACTTAACATGGTGGCCAATGAGTAGTGATGCTGGTTGGATGTGCTCTAGTCCACTACAGGTGTTCATTCCGTGAAAGGAAAATCAATGATTTCTGTTAGGATTTAACTCTCCTTTTGCTTCTCTTATACCACTTCAGGTATGAAAACAATTTATTTGTAATGACAATTTGCTTGTAGTTCTCAAGCCTAGTTTTAAGTGTTCGTCTGGTAGTTGTTTATATAGGCAGTTGCTAGGAAATAGAAAATTGTCTTTATCTCAGCATGTGAAAAATGAAAAATCTGCTACTGTGCTGCTGCTGCCTTTGAAAGTCTATAGCAAAGGCAAGGGTAGGAGATAGGAGAAAATGAGCTTTAGGGCATCTGAGCAAGAGCACTGCTATGAGCTGATGGAGATGAGTCTTTCATTGTCCTCCTCCCAGCAAAGGTAAAAAAAAGCTTTTAACTAGAGCTGCTTGGCAAAGGGCTTTGTTTCTCCTAAGTGCATTTTTTATCTTTTTAAAGAAAAATCTGAACTTGAAACTTTGATGTTTGCCCATACCAAAGGTGCCCATATGGCTCAAAGGTGTTGCTGAAGTGCTGTCCACTGGCTCATGAGGCCAGCCTTTTCCTCCATGGCACTCTCCCTACTTTGCAGAGATGCCAGAGCAGCACCTGTACCACAGTGCATTTCAGGAGATACCATCATCTGGAGGCTTCATGAGGAGAGCAGGGGTATGAGACAGCCAAACAGTGACTCCCACAAGCCATTGACAACAGTGCCAAATAATTTTTTCAGCCATCTGGACAAAATGTTTTGGCTTTTACCGTTCAGTCTTTAGAGGGAAGAGAAAAAAAAAAACTCAACAAATTTTCCATCAAAAGCAAGTGCTGTTTCGTGGAAAGAAAATTTTAAATTGAAATTCAGAAGAGGTTTGACAGATACTTTCCAACAAGGGGTCTGATAGAATTGAGGGTGCAGAGATGGATGCTTGCATGAGCAGTGTCCTGTCCTGCCCTAGGAGCTAAGTGGGAGGGTGTGTTGGCGGCCCTTAGAAATCTCCCCGCCTTCACAGCGTAACATGTGGGGTGCTGGCTCCCTTTGATTTGGAGGCCATGCAGCTCTCACAGCACCTTGATCACTAGTGGGCCTCTGCAAAGAAATGAAAGGATCCTTCTTGTTACCTGAGAGCTGGAGAGCTAAGGGGACCCTGCTGGTCAGGGTTTTCTTCCTGAAAAATCAAGTGTTGGCATTCAAACCTTTTATTCTCATATTTTCCTGTGTGTTTTGTTTCTTTTCGTGGTTCCCATTCAGCAGCAATGTTCTGCTCACTGCAATTTATGGATAAACTTGCCTTTGCTAAGAAGGAAACCTCTGCAGCAGTGATATATGTCCATGGTGGTCATATTATTGCTTTTCCAGTGTGCACTGCCTGCAAAAACTGTGGCTGCTCAGCATCTTTTTTTCCCTCTTTAATATCTGCAAGATCATGGTCTTGTCTTCTCTCTTTCATATGCATTAACTTGAGAAATAAGCAGGCACTGTTCCTTAAATCCAGATAAAGAGGATACATAACAATTATCAGCTGTGCACCTTCCTGGGGTGATCCCTCCATCATGTCCCCTAATCTAATAAAATTAACAGTGAGCAAGACCTGATTACTGCTATCAGCTGGCCACAGTATTTGTTTGTAATGGCCAATAAAACCTCAATTAAAAAAATAAAACTGCGATATTTTTTCTTTATTAAGTATATGGAGGTAACTCTCAAGGCCCTCCAGTACCTGTCTTTGTGCCCATGTAACCGTACAGCTGCCTCTCACACACTCACCCTGCACAATCTCAGCACTGAATCTCTTTCAGTGACAATCTTTAGTGGCCAAACACCCCCTCCTCATGGTCCTTCCCCAGGCAGGCTTTGAACACCCCTTCTCAAGGCAATAATTCAACAATCTTTCTTAAATATCTTTTTTTAAGGAAGATTGAGCTCCTTCTGCAGGTTTGCTAGGTTTCATGTACACTGTAACCCCCTCGACTTTTTTTTTCTGAATTATGAAAGTTACTTAACAGCAACACTTAGAAAAAGAAAACAGTATCTGATGTAGTACTGCATAGTGTGCAATCAGGCTGAAATGGAAATGATTTATCACAAAGAAATTCTGCAAAGGAAAGTACTCCTAACACACACACACACACACACACACACACACTCCTCAACCACCACCATTTTTGTGCTAGAAGAACATTAAATAACTCTAAAACGATTAAAAACAACATATGGTATTTTTCCCTTCTCCCCCCTCAACCCCCTTAATACTAGGACAACCAAACACGTAATTCAGCTTTTCATGATTTGGCATCAGCAGGTGCCAGTTATCATTGTTCAGTTGCCATCACACAGCTCCTTAACAGATTGCAGTAGAGCTACAATTAATTAGGAGGAAAGCTCGCTGCTGGCACTGCCTCTCCAGGTCTCCAGTGCTCCTTGGGAGCTTGTGCTTACTCCCAGCAGGGACTGCTTGGCTGGCAAAGGCCAGCAGACTCTCCAGGATCCTTAACCCAGATTGTTCCAGAGATTTGTTGCATTTAGCACCATGTAATTACCAAACCTCAGAATCAAGGACAAACCTTTGAGTAGAGGAGGAGCTACAAGTGGAGAGCTTAACAAAATACAAAAGCTCACTAGGCATGTCAGCAGTCACCTAAATGCACAGCTAAGATAGAAAGGTTCAAGCATCTCACTGGAACTACCACCCACTCGTGCCTGGTATAGTTCAGCAGCTCTCACCATGAGATCCATAGACCTTGAGCAGCACCAGCTTAACTGCAGCTTCGATGCTGTTAAACTTCTGTCTCCTGTCTATCTAATAAATCTCATTAAAGGAATCTAAAAATAGAACAACATTATTTCTCCATTTTCTTGGACCAGAGAGGGAAAGGGCTGTGCTGGGTAATGGGAAAAGCAGTATTGTGTATGTGTCTGCAAAGCCAAGGAGGTATGTCCTCCAAGATTGTTTTTTATTAAGCTGCATCTCAGTGAAAAAGCTGGTGAACTCTACCCTAATCCCAGTAAAGGCTTTTAGCTTCTCCTGACTTACATTATCATGGACAGTATGTATTTTACAGGCTGCCAATGATTTAAACATTTGTGTATGGTTAAGCTAAAGAATTAAATTGTCAGAGTATGCAGACAGCACTGGTCTTAAAGTAAAGAAGGCTTATGTAGTTGCAATGACTTTTTGTTTAATAAATCCCTCTGTTTATATATTTACACAATAGGAAACGCTGAACATATTAAATATTTTGATTAGAAAAAAAGTTTTCCCTCCACTGTTGGTTTTTCTATTACACTTTTCTTTCTTGTTCATGCTGAATGAAGAGTGAAGATCTCCATCACATTTTTAATACTCTGTTCCTATGCTGTCCTCTGCAGTTTCCAGTGACAGATTTAAAAGGGAAAATACCTACAATATAGCCACAGTCCAAATGATATGCAAAAAGGTACAGTGTTTTCCCTAATAGTAAAACATTCTCTGCTACTTACTATATTTCTACTAATAGGGCCTTTTACTCCTGTGTTAGTCTATTCCTGTATCTCTTTCAAAAGCCCTGCAAAGCAGGAAAAGACTATTATTTTGCAGATCCCAAATCAGGGAGTGAAAGAGGATTATTTAACTCAACTAAAGCTACACAGTGAGTCGAAATGGAATTAAAATGAAGATTGAAGAACTGATACCTATAATCCACTGTTCCTTAAGTCTTTTTTCCCCCCTCAGTTCAGGGGATCTTTTTGTTCTCTTATTTTCTATTCAGACACTATTTTTTTGCAGTGCTACCTTAATGTTCCGCAAAAAAACTTGAGCCAAATTGCAAACAATTCCAGAAAAAAGTGATACATGTAGAAAATATGAAAGGGGTTCTCTTTATACAGATGCATAAATCTTTATGGAGCTTCTTAGCCTGACACTACCATCTTTTACCGGCAAAGGTTTAAAGTTAAAAACAAGTGAAAAAAGATACTATAAATCATAGAAAGATATAATAGGATTATTCACTATAATTTTGGAGATGTTTCTGGCAAAACATACTTTATAATGCACTTTCTAATGGATGTTGTATTCTTAAAATTAAATAAAATAGCATAACTTAAATTACATTAGTTTCCAACAAGGAAAACTGTAGCCAAATTGAAGAAGAGAAATACCATCTCAATTCCAAGGTGATTACTTACAAGTCTCCTAATACTCACCATTTTGAAAATGCTTATGACTTTCTGATGTGGTGAAAGCAGGGTTGGGTTTTTTTTGTAAGAGACTTCGGGGCCTCTGATGTTGTTTTTCTGGGTGCTACAACCCAGGTGGCACAGCTGTGGGGTACATGAAACAGCACAGGAGAGATTGGACAAGCACAGCCCAGGGATACAGAAGAGCATAAAGGGAAAGGTAGCATCTTTCAAAAGTAGTACAGAGTTTTGGAAGTCTTACAGAATATTAAGTATTCATTTACTTTAAAATTATTTTAGATTACTTGGATTTTATTACACAGGTTGTATCTGGCCAGCTGCAACCAAGGATGGCCAGGCACGTGTGGTCCTGATGGCTGAGGTCCAGCTGAGGTTCGCAGGTCAGAGAGGGCAGATGTCACCCCTTTTGCCCCCCTTTTCACCCACAGCTCTTCCTGAGGGAAGAGAAAGAGAGTCTATCAATCACACAGATGCAGGAGTTGGAGGGGGAAGGATGCCTCAAACACCACTGCTGTTCCAGCTCACCTAGGCTCAGGAGACCAGAGGAGACCCAGGTGGGTTTTGGGACCTGCCTCCAGTGAAACAACAGGGAGCACCCCAGGAGAGAAAGAAGGGGGACCCTGGCCTTCACCACAAAGAGTGCACCTTCATGCCACAGTACCAGCCTGGCTGCCACTGGCTGAGCAGCACAGGGTGGTGGTGACACAGTACCTGGGACACACATTCACAGCATGGGGACTGAGTGGAACCTACCTCCCTTCTTTTCCTGGCTCCCCACTGCCTCATAATTGCAATAATCAAATATACAAGTGTCACCCATGAAATGCCACTTTGGAATGTGGGCACAAGCAGCTACTTAGCATTGAGGCAAATGTAGCAATTAATTACTAAGATTTGATGCTATGCAGTTTCTTTCATATCCCGTTTCTTTTTTACCTAAAGTTGATCTTTTGAACACCAAACACTTCCAATCAAAACACTAATAAGATTCTTTGAGTGGCTTGGTGGTTTGCAAAGCTGCTGCAGCTACCTTCCTAACCTCCCCCATGGCCTCAAGCTTAGCTCCTGATTCTTTGGGAAAAGACACCTTCTGCATTGAAGCAGAAGCCAAATATAGACAGAGCTCAAGTACTATATAGTTTTTTAATATGACTTTCAGAATAGCAACTTTTAATGTTACTGTATTTTTAACAAAATGCTAAGATTCAAGGGTGAAACTTCTCATCCTCCTGTCTGAGAGTTCAGGCTGGGGTGAGCATGAGAGAATTTAGGATTGTGCAAATTGGATTTTTGAGAAAAAAAAAACAATTATAGGACCCTTATTCGCGAGGCTAGAAAACCCATTTCATCCCAGCTACCCTTTCTGGACATCAGTTGATACAGGATGGGGCTGACAGCACCCAGAGGAAGGCAAAGTGCCACTGATATATCAGATGTATCAGCTACTGTCAGAGAAAATTGCCATGTTAGGTGGCCTAGAGGCAGTGCAGACAGCTGTGGCTATGAACCTGAGATCTACTATATTATCTAATTATCTTTTCACAGAATCTGGAGGAGGGACATTCAGTCCTTTTGCCAGGACTTTATAAACACCTCCTTTTTAAGTACAGTATGAAAGCACTCAGCAGCACACACCTCCAAGCAACACCTGAAACCTCCTCATCACAGCCTTCTGTGATACGGGATGAAAGCATAGCTGGCTCTAACTACATTTTTAAGAACATGATTAAGAAAATGAATTGTGAAAATTCTTTGCCAAGTGATTAATATTAAATAAGAGAAATCTCTATTACTAGTCAAAAGGGAAGCATGTTCTTAATAAGAGAACATTTGGACCGAAACAAAATGTCAAACACTTTCTGATCAGCTGCATCCTCAGCTTGATATGCCTCCTACTCTCTCACAAGATCAGCGTCACCTACTGAGCTCCAGAGTGAAATCAGGGCTGCAGCTTGGTTGCTTTTTCAAAGGGTGCTGGTGCCACCGGGGAGTTACAGTGTAGTGGTGGGAATGGCCAGCCCACATGGAGAGTGTAAGCACAGTAGGGAGGCAGAAGCCTGAGCTTCGGAGGCACATAACGGGTATGACCCCTTTGGGATGCGTGCTGAGACTAGCAGCTTTGGAAGAAAAACAAAGTTGGTGAATACAAGTGGAATGAATACTCATAGATAAGATACAAGACTATTTTTCAAAAACTTGCTCCCCTTGATCAAAGATGTTCATTTCCACACACGAAAAAACAGCAAGGGTCACAAGCCTATAGCAGCTCTGGGCTTCACTAGCACCCCTCTGTGCCTGAGGTATCTTGATTCCTTGAAGTTATACCATAAGATATCATGACCAGTAGGAAAGGCTACAACGAAGAGCAAGTGTTAGGCCAAATGAGGCACTTGCATTGATCTGTTTGCACACAAACTACATAGAATCATAGATTGTTCAGGTTGGAAAGGACCCTTACAATCATCAAGTCCAACAGTTAACCTAAGCATGGCCAGCTCCACAACTAAACCATATCCTGAAGTGCCACATCTACATGTTGTCTTCTGTGGTGACTTCCCTGGGCAGCCTGTTCCAATGCCTCTCCGTGAAGATATATTTTCTACTATCAAGTCTAAACCTCTCCTGGCGCAGCTTGAGGTCACTTCCTCTTGTTCTATCACTTGTTACTTGGAAGAAGAGACCAATCCCCACCTTGTTCCATTTTCCTTTTACATAATTGTAGAGAGCAATAAGGTCCCCACTGAGACTCCTTTTCTTCAGACTAAACAATGCCAGTTCCCTCAGCCACTCCTCATAAGGCTTGTGCTCTAGATCCTTCACCAGCTTTGTTGCCCTTCTTTGGACACACTCCAGCTCCTCCATGTCTTTCTTGTAGTGACCTCTACAACTAACAACAGGACAAGGATTTGAAAAACTGTCAGAAGATGATCAAAGGGGTTTTCTTTAAAAGATAACCCTCACCTGCACAAAGTGTTATCGCTGAAGGATTGGGAAGCACAAAGAAGTGGTAGCCTGAGAAAAGATTTCTGATAGCTCCAAGCAATAGAAAAGGGAGGCTTATGAAAACAACTGTTTCATAATCAAAATCATAGTAAGTGATAAGGCAGTGTGTTCTCTAGCATGGAAACTAAGAAGCTGCTTTCATACACAGATATTTTGCTTATTAACTGAGAAGGTCATGGCAAGGCAGGGTGATTTTCCCAAGAAACAGTTTTCCTCATTATTATACCTATATTCCACACAGTGAGCAGGCACCTAGATGCTGTTACCATTACATATTAGATTAGCTGCAATGATTTCATTGTAACTGTGTATTCTCCCTGGCCTTTTTTCTCTCTTGTTTTCAGTTCAGATATTGAACTGCAAAAAGCAGCAGCAGTGCTCTGGCTGTTTTACAGTCCACTTCAGGGAGAGAAAATCACCTATGCCCTGGGTCTGGGACATGGGATAGAGGTTACCCTGGGTCAGCTCTTCAAGGGTAAAGGTGGAAAGGTGTTTCTGCAGGCCCTTATCTCTCCATGCCTTGTTGAGCGTCTTTGCTGATTTAAGTGGGTGCAGCTCACCACAGAGAGAGTTCACAGGGCTGCTAAAATGAAGGAAGGGTTTTGCTAAGCCCCTGCAGCCCCTCTTCCTTCTACGGATCTGAATTGTTCAGTGCTTCCTCCCAAGTTTCAGAAGAGAAAAGGCCAAACCACAGGCTCTGGACTATTTAGATCTCAAATTTGTTTCAGACTTATCTCCTTTTACCAACATCTGTTATAATCTGTAATGAGGCAAACTTAGTGTGTGATTTGGAAGAGAACCAAGAAAAACAGGGTTTTGATTTTCAGTTCATTTGAACACCAGGCAGTCAAGAAACATCATCCTTCCAGCTAATTGAAGTCAGACTGCAGGTTGCTGCTAATCTGGGACTAGGAACTGTGTGCTGCATTGTGGCCCTGTGTCACCAACATGGACATGTGCAAAACAGCAGCCACACTGCAATGAATATTCATAAGCAAAACTGGTAATAGTACCATAGTAAAACAAACAGGAGAAGAAAAAATGATGAATGACAGAATCAACTAGGTTGGAAATATCTTTAAGATCATCAAGTCCAACCATTACCCCAGGACTTCCACTAAACCATGTCACTAAGGGCCTCATCTCCATCGCTTTCGAGCACTTTCAGGGGTGGTGACTCCACCACTTCCCTGAGAAGCCTGTTCCAATCAATGCCTGATCACCCTTTTGGAGAAGAATGTTTTCCTAATATCCAGTCTGAATTTCCCCTGGCACAGCTTGAGACTATTACCTCTTGTCCTATTGCTTCTTATCAAAGAAAAGAGACCAATCACCTCCTCTTTCTGTCCTCCTTTCAGGTAGTTTTAGACATACTAATGCCAGAATACCTCTAATGAAAACTTGCACTGGCCAAAGCCTTAAGCATCTTACAAACCACTTTTTGAAGTCAAATTCCAATACAAAATCCTGGAGCTTTTAGAGTCTGTAAGTGGAAGGGCACATCTCCATGCTGGCGCAGAAGTGGCATTGATTAATCCTAGCAGCACCTGAGCTACCTTTCCATGAGCTGCTATGGAGACTAGGAACAGACCTTCCTCAGCAACAAGAAACCTAATGTGAGTTTATTTACCTGCCCAACACCTGAAGCTCAGACATTTAGGGTGACATACTCCTCTTTGTAACTACCTTCAATTGTGTTAAACATTTATTTGAAAAAATATTGTTGCTTTTTTTTTTTTCTGCTCAAAGGTTGTCACAGTACTGTGACAATCAAAGAAATAAGATGTTTCAGTATGATAATTAATACAATAAGCCTGATGAATTTATCATGATTGCTGCTAATGTCATTCTTTGGGCCCACAGTTTGTTCTCATCTTGGTTTTACCTCTTGTGTGAAAAGTTACCATTGTTCAGAAGCACGCTGCTTTGAAAGTCAAATAGCTGTTATAGAGCTGGTGAGCACTGGGAAGCTGTAACACCAGAAGGATAATTTTAAATTGGAGTCTGAGATGACTATGGCCTGGCTAAAGATCTAAGAGAGTGGAATTAGTCTCACCTTAGTTTTAGATAAAGAAAATATATAAACATAACATTCAGGCCTCAGTATATATGTATATGTCAGTATCTCAGTATATGTCAGGAATCTATTAAAGAGTACAAAACAGTATCTGGAGTTGTCAGAATGGACAGGTGAAGACATTAACTGTGCATTCAAGGAGAAGCAAACCAAGACAGAGATGAAACATCAGCAATGTTTGTGTTGTGGTGAAAGGTAAATATTCTGTAGGATGACTTGTTGTGGGGGTCAGGGAAGGCTGCTCTGGGACTGGGGTCCTTCTAGACTGTATCACTTCCAGCTGTGCTACTTGGAACGTACAGTTTAGCCAACAATTTTACAACGTTGTGACATGTTCATCTCAGACTGAAAGCACAGAGGGCACTGTAATTCTATAAACAATGTTCTGATATTCCCCTTCCCTTCCTTTTTTCTTTTTCTTTTTTCTTTTCTTCTCTTTTCTTCTCTTTTCTTTTCTTTTCTTTTCTTTTCTTTTCTTTTCTTTTCTTTTCTTTTCTTTCCTTTCCTTTCCTTTCCTTTCCTTTCCTTTCCTTTCCTTTCCTTTCCTTTCCTTTCCTTTCCTTTCCTTTTCTTCTTTTCTTTTTTCTTTTATTTTCCTTTTCTTTTCTTTTCTTTTTTCTTTTTTCATTTCTTTTTTCTTTTCCTTTCCTTTCCTTTCCTTTCCTTTCCTTTCCTTTCCTTTCCTTTCCTTTCCTTTCCTTTCCTTTCCTTTCCTTTCCTTTCCTTTCCTTTCCTCTTTTCTTTTCTTTTCTTTTCTTTTCTTTTCTTTTCTTTTCTTTTCTTTTCTTTTCTTTTCTTTTCTTTTCTTTTCTTTTCTTTTCTTTTCTTTTCTTTTCTTTTCTTTTCTTTTCTTTTCTTTTCTTTTCTTTCTTTTCTCTTCTCTTCTCTTCTCTTCTCTTCTCTTCTCTTCTCTTCTCTTCTCTTCTCTTCTCTTCTCTTCTCTTCTCTTTTCTTTCCTTCTTTTCTTTTCTTTTCTCCTTTCCACAGTGTTGCTGCTGCCTCCATTTCCTCTTTGAGTTATTGCTGGCATTAATCTCTCCCGGGAGTTATACTGCAAAGCACAAATCTATTGACTGCTGCCTTGATGGCAACATGACAGACATTCCAAGAAACATATAGACATCTAGACATAAAATGATAGAATTTTGTAAATATATTTTGCTCATATAATTTTTAGCCCAGCTTGACCTGGTATGCCTGGCTACTAACATCGCTTTTTAATTCCCTGGGAAAGAAGGGCCAGGAATCATTTAATTGTAAGGGCCTCTTTAAATAGAATATATCTTATATTTTGCAAGAAGCTGTATCTATGGTCTTTCACAGAAACAAATCCAAAAACAAAAGCATGCATTGCGTGAGATTATTGCCAGAAAGACAGTTGCAGAAGTTATGATGTCCTTGGCCCAGCAAAGGATGGCTGTCAGGGGAATGAGGTGGTGTCTCCAGCTCCAGCTGCTGCTGCCTGCCAGCCTCTGCTCTCCCCCTAAGGATGAGAAGTGGGGTGGGAGGATGAATGCTCCTCATGCCTTGCCTGGGAGCCATGTGGAGAATTTCTGGTGGGAAGCTGGTTGGCAGCAAGGAAAGTTTATGGATTGAGTGTGTGAGCCAGCAGAGAAGACACTGGATAAGTCTAAATATGTCCAGGCAAAATATGCAAGCCAAAGTACATATACACAGAAGAGAGAATGCAGGGCAGCGGGTGGATAAACAGTACAAGAATGAAGTAGCTGCATAAACATTACTTGAAAACTTCCGACTAGTACAGAAAGGGCTGTGAGGCCACTTAGATTTTTGAAGACTTCTATACATGCATGGGGGTCTCAGCAACCAGTACTGCTACTGATACTAGGGAGCAGTTCAGGTCACTGACAGGCAACCAAAATGCCCTTGTAATCTGAGCTGGCTGCTCCAGCTGCTCTTCCAGAAAGGCAAGTGTCACATCTGCTGGCCCCTCAGCAGTGTATGGGCTACCCTAAGGTTTGTTGAATGGCTCGAGACACCTGGTACGGGCAGTTGAATTAAGCGCTTAATCAGCAAAGCAGTGGGACACAAGGCATAGCTCAGATTGCCTTTGGTATGCAGCTGGGGCTCAGTCAAGTTGGCTAAGTTCATGCATCTATGTTACAGTAGTTTAAGCACTATGTGATATCCTGTGTGGACTCTCATACATCCCACGTCAGAGCTGCCAGCCCTGTGCAGCTCCTGAATGTCTGTGGTGCCCATGGTGCCTCAAAATACATAGGCATCTGGATTTCATCCCCCACGGCTGGTGAGCTTTAGGCTTCGGTGACGACATCAACGCTCCCTCTCTGGTACGCTAATTGCTTAAAGACCTATAGATAAACCAACATCCAACTTGAAGTTTCTCATTCTTAACTGAACAGCACCCCAACTGTTTACCTTAGCAGCTGCCTATGCTGAAAACTCCTTAGAATTATCCACCCAAGAGAAGAGAGAGTTTTATTCGAACTTCATCAACAGTTTGAGGAAGATTATATTGGCTGGATTGAATAAGTTTTTGACTTGAAACATTTCTTGCCAGGAAGCAGCCTATGTTAAAATAAAAAAAGCAGTAACGATTGAAACTGTAACAGAACTGATAGCTTTCTCTGCCCCAAGACATCAGAGGGTTTATTTCAAGTATTTGTCAAAGCAGCCTCGCAAAGGAGAAATATTGTTTTAGGAAAGAAAACCAACTTATTGCTTTTACTATTTGAGGAACTGTCTGGAAAAAATCATCAAATTAAATTGGAAACTAAATAGTATAGCAATTTTCAGTGCATTTTCTCAGTTCTTGGAGCAGTTCTAATTATTCCTTCGGAGACAGCTCCTAGGGACCAAGATCTACTGCCTGTGTACAAAATCAGGCAAACACAGAACACATCTCTAAAAATTTACAACCTGACTAAAATCCTAATCCAGAAACCATTTACTCACTTGCTTTACAGTAAGTGTTTAAATAGCTGGAGGCTCTTAGAATCATGCTTCAACAGACGAACTGTGTGAATATAATATATGCTTGTCGCTTTTTGGGTTTTGCCAGAATTCCTATAACTTGTATAGACAGAGCTTGGTAACACAAGAGCTGAAATTTTAAGCAGCCTTTTTATACATACACACATACATACTCTCTTTGTCTCTCTGTGTGTGCGCATGTATAGATCTGTATATAAATATACATGTACGTATGTATATCTAACTCAAAGCTTGCACAGATGCTGGGAATCTTAGTCACTGCTGTGAACTGGAAAGGTCACTTGAGCAGTATGAATTCAGAGAATCTGCTCTGGGGAGAGAGTCTGGAAGCATCAGCCCATATAGCTGCCCAAGTATGGGAAAATAATTCTGGATTTTTTAATTTTTTTTAATAGGGATGAGCCTGAACAGCAAGTCATAGAGCTAAACTATCCCAAATGCAGCGGAGCTCGAAACCGAGTTATAAACTGACTTCTTCATAGAGAAACAGTCATCCATCTTCTAGGACAGCCAGGAGCCATCTCTCAGGTTTTCACCCCCAGGAAGGTCAGTCATTAAAATATTTGCCAGCACTATACTACATGCTCTCTTTTGCGCTGCTCTTACTGACTTGGAAGACTACAGGGCTCACTTGAGTAGCTGTTTGAACTCTCATCTGGATGACCCTTCATCCATGTCTTCCTTGTCAACATGTGCATGAGTACCCCTCCACATTTGATGACTCTTTCAGGTCCCAATTTCATAGGACTGCAGATCAAATCACAGACCTCTGCCTTTTGTGTCAAAGACCCTTGGCTATGTTTGATCCAAGTGATGACATTTGTAGAATACGTTTCTGAGCTGTGATTACAGAAGCCTCTGCTAACCCATCCCTACCCGAAGCCAGCTGTATGGCTGCAGGAGGAGGAGAGAGAGCACACTATCAGTTTGGGAAGGAGCTTGCAGATGTAGGAAAGTTCCTTCAGTAGTCTGAGGGAGTGCTGGAGGAGGAGCAATGAGGGCAGTGCTCTGTGGAGGCACCCTGTGCCTTAACAGCATCAGCTGAAGCCAGTTAGCACTGACTGCTTTCGGGAGAGGTACTCAGCCTGCAGCGTAACTTTACTTGACATTTAATGCCTCAGAGCTGTTACCTGCTGAGGGATAATCAGGGTAGTTATAACTTGTGCTTACTTACTTACTTACAAGGCACAGAATACAATAGGATAAACTCCTTTAAGGAATCTTTGTTCTATTTTCTTTCTGTATTTCATTTCCAATTCCTCCAGATGCAGTGGTTGCCCTTGGCAACATTCTCCCGATCCTTTCCAAAATTTACAAAGACAAAATGGCACATTTGAGGACAAACCAGTTTGGTCATTAAATAAACATTCCCTTTCCATTCAGTGGTTGCATCAGAGCCACAGAGAATCTTTTGTCTGTGTAGTTTCCTGAGATTATGGTCATTTTCAGGAGAGCTACTGGGTCTTGCAGCAGAAATGTAGCAAGCCCCACTCCCACAGCACAACCCTCTCTTAGCACATCCCGGGACATGCTCAGTCCTGCTACTCAGACAAGAAATTCTTCATCAAAATACTTGATGAAATGATCCTCTTTGAAGGTCAAAGTTATCCATTTAAAGAAAAAAGAATCCACAAAAATATTCTTAATTATTTTTTTAATTCTATACTAGTTTGAAATCTATTACCACAGACTTTAAAAAAGATTTTAAATGGATTGTATCTCTATATCTGCCTTCACAGAAATCTTTAGCTAACATTCTTGAGTGGATGATCCACAACTGCATAATATTTTTGTGCCCACAAGTAGCCTAACAAAAATAGGAAACCAAACTAGGCACAACACTTCACAATGAGAAAAAATAGTGAGAAAGAGGAAGAAAAAGTTCAATAATTATTCTAAGTAAATTGTTAACTCCATCTGCACAATATTTAATTACAACAAAGAGAAAATAAAACCTTTCAGACACCAATATTTTCAGGCAATTGACGTATCTTGGCACTAGCACAGCCAGATCACAATGAAATAGAGTACCTAAGTCTGTAAAACCTTGGCTGTAAACCCAGATTTTCCAGAGGATGGATGGATATAGGAGAAAACAAATACAATTTGCTTACAGGCTGAAGTGCACATTAGGCAGGGCTATGTGCAAAATATGGCACAGAGGTCAAAAAATATGTCAGTGAAATGTAAGCTGCTGAAAAGTCAGTTGGAGAAAGCAATGTGGTAGAGAGGAGGTGATTTGAATCAAGAATCTCTAAATTTGAGTTAACAAAGGGTTAACTCCTGCTTTAAGAAACTTTTTTTAAAGCTATTTTACAAACAATGTTGGTTTGAAAAAAGGCACATACTTACAGTGCCAGTAACAGACATTCGTACTTGTCAAGAAGGAAACGGAAACTTTCTTAGCAAAAGATGTATAGCAGGGGAGCTAATCTTCAAATTTTGACCTTGTATGTTAAGATTTAAGGATATTGTTGTGACACGGTCACCATTTAGTCCTTGCTGGTGGTACAGTATGTCTTCGCTCTCTTGATTTCACAGTTATTATTGTTCTTAACCCTTTTATTTAAAGTAGTTTTGCAGAAGAGCAGGCAAGGCTGAATTTGCAAGACAGATCAGCTTGCCAGAGCCTTTACCAACCTGTCTGCTCAGTGCTTAACCAACCAGAGAGGGATTAAATAAGAATTTATAAATCATTCTGGCCCTAGTTTCTTAATTGTGAAGACGGAGATTGATAAATAGAATTAGTCAACTACCAAACAGCTGTCATGTAACTAAATGTAGTTAAATGAATACCCTAATTTTTACTGCAAAGATTATTTTCTCAGCCCCATACCAAACCATTGAAGTTCCATATTCTGAGTTTAAAGCTGACAAAGAGGCAAGAGGGTAAATACTATGCAAAGAAGGGCTAACTTCAGGAAACTAGGGTATGGTTACCAAAGAACTTCCCCATCACCTAATGGGGATGTTACTACCTCCCTGAGAAGAGTGACACCGAGTATTTCTGAACCCTCAAAGAAGTTCTCCTCACCCCAGGGAGCTGTGTCCTGTGAGGTGAGAACCTCACAGTGATGGATGTGGCAGAGCTTGGCTGCCTTCACTGGTAAAGAGTTTATATTGGTTAAGCCACCTAGCCTCAGCTGTGGGCAACCATGCTGGCCCAGACTGGTGCATGGGCTGCTTTGCTCTTTGCTAACTGACTCTGTGCGCTGCTACAGCTGTTGTGCAAGTGTGCTTCAAATCAGGAGCGCTGCTGCCTAGCCAAGATGACACTTGGCCTCTGCTCCCAGCATGTCTCAGCAGAGCAGGTAGCATGGCCACAGATCCAGCTGGATAAGACTTGCAGTCCTCTGCTTCGCCTGGGATCCCACAGCAGCATACCACAACAGCCTCTTGTCATGCTTCCCGCCCACAGGACCTACCCTGCCTCGTTCAGCACTAGTATGCTCGCCCAGGTTAAAGTATCCGGTTCACAACAACGTGTGGACTTGAGCTGCTGACCCAAGTTAAAACTGAACAACCAGCTATTCGCAGCTCTTTGAAATCAGGTTAGTGAACCTAGATTAAGAAGATATCTTTTTTCCTATACTAGTAAAGGCATACTCAAGAAGATGCTCTCTCACTTTGTCAGCTTGTTTTGGTGTTGTGCAAACATGAGAGCCCAGGCTCTCATGAACTTGACACCAGCCCATTCCTTTTCTATCAAAAAGCAAATAAGCAAGGCTATTTCTTGCAAACTAAGTGTACATTTGTGAGAGCTGTTTTAATAACAGCTGCCCGGGAATGTAAAGATAACACGCCCAGCTCTATTTACAGAAGAGGCTGAGGATGTGGCATACATTTACATATCATTATTGTAATAAGGAAGAGTAACTTTCCATGTCTCTGAGCACTTCTCTTGCTTCTAGAAGTCGTGAAGAAGCAACACAGCAAATGGGGAGTCTGTCAGGAAAGAGAATCTGATGTAAAAGAACATACAAACAGAAGTCAGGATACAACCGAAAACCCAGGGGTGGCCGTTAAGAAAGCTTATTTTAAATTACCTCTGTAATTGTAACAGTTCCACTTGTTGGTATATTATGTTCCTCGTGGAGATGCAGTAATGGAATTAAGGCAAACGTTATGTTATTCTTGTTGTTCATTCTCATGTTTATTCATACACTGTAGGGTAATTTACCCAAATGTTAATTTCTGGAGTTTCTCACCATAAGGAAATCAGATATAAGGAAAAAAAAGCAAAATTAGTCCAGGCCTGACTGTAGATACACCCTACTCCCCCAATAATTTAAAATAAGCACAATAATCTCCTCTGAAAGGGTGTTCTTGTTGGAGAGGGAGACAGGCAGTAATGTGAGCTCTGCTCCTCAGCTAGGAGCTGCTGGGAAGCAAGGGAGCACAAGGCTGGCCTAAGGCTGGAGCGTGGGCTGGGGGAGCAGTTACTGATCCCTGCCAGCATGGGAGGGCAGTGGCAGTGCCTCTATGTGGCTGGAAGATACATTCCCTGCAGTGGCCTGGGAGCCTTGTTCTTGCCAGCAAGTCCAATAAAACATCCTAATTATCTCTGTGAATATCAGGTTACTTTAAAAGTCACTTGCTGTACACATGCAAATCTTGTCATTTTGAGGACACAGAGGTGTTTGCAAGGTGACAAGCATTCAAGGAGAAGAAAAACAAACAAACCACAGCAAGGCAACGGGAACACAAAAGAAGCTAGATGTAATATCCCTTCCATGAAAATAAACTGAGTTTCTTTGCCTAAGCAAAGGTTAGCTCTGTGTCCTCCAGAAGGGAAGACTGATGCTCAGCTCACAACAAAGTAGAACATAGCATCCTGTTCAAGTGAATAATTAACTATTCAAATGTTAAAATGGCCAAGCAGTTGACAGTTGCTAAAACAGGAGCCATTTAGAATGTGCTCGGATTACCAGACTTACTGTGTGTACTTGGAAAATAAGTTCTGGTCTGAAGCAAGACTTTTTTCTTCATTTTAACTTTCCAGTTTAACCAGCAATTTGTATAACACAGCTAAATCCTTATAAAAGCCCAACAGCAACAACCCATATGTCCTGACTGACTGCTGGCTTTATAGTGACTGGTGGCTGTTTAAAAAAAAAAGATGCTGAGGAATGTACAGGCTATGGACATCCGACTAACAAGAACTGACTTATGTCTGTAATTGGTCTTACTTATTCAGAGATTGGTGATGTTGCAGGAGGAAATGCTCAAAGGTCTGGCCTCAAGCTCTCAGTGTCAAAGTTAACGGTGTCGAGCTCCAAGAACACTTTAACAGCCAACCCTAATTGCAGATATGTACTACTTCTGCCAGGTCTCAATGGCAATTACAAGGGAGGGGGTTGAGTTCACTCTCTCTGAGGGCCCTTTTCCAAGAGTTTTTTGGGCTGAAGCCTCCCAGACTCACTGGCAGAGGGCTCCTTCGCAGCCCCTAGGAACAAGGAACTACAAAAGGAGCAGACAGAAAAAGCTCACGACAGCCCTAACCATATTTACGGGCAATGAAATGTGCAAAATCTGGCTGGCATGTCAGGACGGTGATCAGCAGCTCAGTTCAGAGTATTAGTTATTGAGCCTGGTGAGGTCCAGGAGGCTTATTCATGCAGCAGCTTAGTCAGTTCTGCATCGCTGCAGCCTGTCCCAGACCCAGAGGGATTAGGATCACTATGTGGGGAGGTTTCGGAGCAAAATCTGACCAGCCTGAGGGATGGTCTCCTCTTGCTGGAAGTGTCAGCCATATTTATTCCCTCACCTGTATGCCCCATCCAGCACCTAGGCGGTGAGGGTCACTAGGGTAAGCAACACAGGTTCTGGCCCATTTTTCCAAGTAGCCACGGAGCATAAACAACTAAAAATGTCAAATTTTCAATTAAAACACAAATACAGCATGTGGCATGGTGAGTGAGCTACACTTACACTTGCCCAAGTGGCTGCCTTGTGACTGAGGTGTACCTTTATCGTACAGAAACAAGTTTCCCTAATCGCGTTCCTCTGGGAAAGGGCACTGTAACTCTCCAAACACTGCTACACCTGCTTCCCTGAAAAGTCCATCGGCTGCCAGCGGTGTGTCGGCTGTTTCAAAATGGCTGCTGTGGCATAAGCTCACATCTTTCCACAGCCATACAAATTATTAACTGAGTACCTTATTAAGCTCAACACAGGATACAGAGTGATTTAGAGAGCGTGCGAGCTCATTTTGATACACAGGATGTAGCTGAGCTGGTGATTGATTGACGTTTTGCCACAAGCCTTTGTTTCTGCAAATGCAGCGGAGGGGGATTAGCGCCGAATTCCACCACTGAGGTACCTTTTGTCTTTCAGCCCTCTCACACAGTAACGAATGGGAGCTGTCACTGTTGCATCAGTTCAGTTTCTCTCCTCTCTTACGTATGTAAATGTCAAATCCCGTATGTAAAAGCAGTGATATACAGTAGGCAAAAATCTTTAGAGACGCGTTATGGAAGGCTTGGATTACAGCCTGGTAAGAACGTTTAAGAACGTAAGAACAGAAGCAGCATTCCCAAATTCCTTTTTCAGAGTTTTCACAGCCAGTAAACGGAGCTTTAAACTCACACTGAAAATTGATACAATTTGTTTGTTGATACAGTTACCATCATCTGCAGTTGTATAATTTATTATCGCCTACCGCTGCTGGGGATAATAAAAGAGTGAGTGGGTTTTGCGATGTGAGTAAAACATGAGCACAAAATCTCCACTGGAAATACTGAGTCACTTAATAAACATGTAGACCACAAACTCATTGTACATTATTCATTATGCAGGTTACAGATGGGCCTGAAATAGAAGAGTCTGCTTAGGTTTGTGTGCACATCTGCCAGGGCACACAGGCTCCAGCAGGGAGGAAGGGTGTCCAGCCCTGCGTGTCACTTCAGCTCCTCTCCAAAAACAGAGGCCAGAGATAAAGCTTGGATGCAACACACTGTATCGCAGCCACCTCCAGGCCCAGCATCCTGCAGTTTTACAGATTTTGGCTTATGCCCAGTGTAAATGTTGTTAAAGATGTTGTTGAAGGAATAGTGATCAGGGTGTCTGTATTCTTATAAACAACAGATAAGAGATCCAAGACATCACAGCTTCTTACTGAGCCTGGTGTCTCCCTCCAGTCAGCAGAGCAGCTGGCTGGACCTATGTAGCCTGGCCTTCTGGAAGCAAAGTAGGCAGGTGCAAAGTCCAGGTATGTCCACAGGGAGGTCACATACATGTGCCAGCCTGACACGAGCTGATCAAACATCTGGCGGGACTCTAATCTGACCTTCAGCTCCGAAGGACTGATTCTTACCTGAAAGTAGAGCCTGGACAGCGCTCAGCAAGGAGCAAAAGCAAGATGCATGTCTTCTCCTTGCAAGAAGCCCATACAGCCCCACGGTGAGGCCAGAGGTCAGGACTGGTGACTGGCGTTTATTTTAGACTCCTGGGAAGAGAGACATACCTGCAGAGATAAATGCAGGAGATGTGAGTGTGCCAACAGCAGGAAGCAGGGACTGCCTGGCCTCAGAAGTGGCTGTGGAAGCAGGTCCTGCCATGGAGCTTCAGCCAGAGGCATAAGAGCAGTGCTTTACCTCAGCCTTCTCCTCACCTGGTGCACTTGCCTAAACCAAAACAAGCAGAACAACCTGCCTTTTCAAGGCTGGAAACTTGCTCATCTGCTGGGGGGATGAAGCCCAAACCTTTGAAGATTACGTGTAGCTGTGCCAAGCAGTGACACCTGTCATAACATGAATAAGCTACTAGGAGTTTGCATTTGTCATCTGCAATGCATTTTGTAGGTGAAATACATAGAAACTCATGTTCAGTGTAAGCCAAAATGCTAATCCTACATGTGTGAGGGAATAGGAAGAATTGTGAGAGATGTATTCTAAATGAGTGAACCCCACAGCTTTGCTCATTTTTTTTTCTGCTATAGACCACTCTAAGTATTAGATTCCCTGGGATAAGTAACCAGTTGCAGATTTAGCCACTGTGGCAGAACTGATAGACATCAGTATAACGCCCCCGTACCAAAGCATCTTTTTACTTTCTCACATTTTTTGCTGCTGTATTAAAAAAAGCCCATTATTGATGATTTCCAGGACAAAAATCTGCAAATCATGTTTTCCTTCATTGCATACGCCCTTAAATGTATCTGTAGATGTAATCATTAAAAATATTTCACCAGTCTCTTTTTTTCTCTCTTTTTTCCTTTTCCCAAAAGGCCGGGCAGTACTGCAGTTCAAATGTCTAGAAAGGCTGTCATTTCTTTGGATTGTCATAACTCTGTTGCAATAGAACAGGAAAAATACTTTTTTGCAACCTTAGTACTGATTTTGCAGACAGTTGTGGTTTGAAATTTAGACAAATGCTCACCCAGCATACAAACACAAGGGCATTCAAGTTCAGGTCGGAGGCATGGCCATTCACTCCATCTGCTATCCCTTTGTGCAGTTGTCAGGGTGCCTCCAAAAGCTAGCCAAAAAAAACACAACCACCATCTTACCTACAAATCACACTGCAGGCAGTCATATTTTCAGTGCGTTTTGCATTCTTCCCCACTTCTTGAAAAGCCACTCATTTGCAGTTGACAACACATCTATCCAAATTCAATCCTACAGCAGTTTCCTAGGTAACTAGTGCTTTGGCACAGAAACCCTCTACACAGCAGAATGAGCCAAAACACCCGTTAGCATTTCCACTTTTCAATCCTTTTGAAACATGCAAAGACACAAAAACCCACCACAGAAGCATTAAAAAACCCAAACTAAACTAAACCAACCAACAACAAGAAAGCCACTGGCAAGGTATGTTCAGCTGCTCTGTTTAACTTCCATCCAGGAAATTCTGCATCCGTCAAAAATTAGCTCAGATCTGGAGACAAGAGCAATGTAAGGTCTGAAACTGTTTCTCGAGGGTTGGACCTCTTCTGGTTATCTTCAGAGATCCCAGAGACCTTTCTAGACTCTGAGTCATGCCTGTAGTGTGGACAGATATCTCTGAATCATGCTGG
Organism: Lathamus discolor; assembly: GCF_037157495.1. NCBI lineage: Eukaryota > Metazoa > Chordata > Aves > Psittaciformes > Psittacidae > Lathamus > Lathamus discolor. The sequence goes on from NC_088888.1 coordinate 80,441,311, forward strand.
GAGCTAATAATGTGAGTCTCTGCTTTCGCAGCCTCTCTTACCATTGCCAAGTTCCAGTGGGGCCTTACAAGGGCTGCAGGGCAGCGACCATTATCTCCAGCCTATTAGTGTATTTCTGAGGAGGCCTTTCCTCAACTTGCCCTGTAACACTATTCGGTTCAATAATCGCCCTTTTCTTGTCCATTTCTTGGCTGCAGACCTGCACAACTAGTGTGGGATCATGCCAGCTCTCATTTCTAGTGCTCTGCACGTGGCTGCAGCTCACTAACCGTAGGGTACTCTATACATCCCAAGAGAAATCCCCTGCAGTCCCCACTGCGGGACTGGTGTGTAGAGGACTCCAGCAATGAGGGAAGGGACAGAGTGAACCCAAGTTTGTTCTGGCTGCCTCGCTGTAGGGCAGCAAGCGCAGCTGGTTCAGCACCGTGGTTGTGGTTGTGGCAGCTGTGGCAAGGCAGAATGCATTTCCTTGTTCTGCGGGCAAGAAAGAAGCAGATTCTTGCCCTCACCTAATATCCACATACGTCGCATTTAGGCACTGGAAAAAAAGCCGCAGCCTGAAGCCAAGATCATATTAGAAGAGATTAGGCTGCAAAGCCACACTGACAGCCCTTCCTAGCATTAGCATGCACACACACACACACAGAGCTGATCCCTACAAAAAGGTAATTGAGGTGAGGGGGAAACCTGGGAGTGGCTGGCATAAAATGCCCTGAAGGGGAGGAGTGGGCTCAGGAATGTGCATCTGAAGGGTTTGGTCTGGTGTCAGCTTCTGTGAACAGGTCCTGCTGAATCTTGCTCACATACCCGGGTGAAGCCAACTCGGCAGGCCTTCGCCAGCCCTGTTCACAAGGAAGTGAGAGGGCTTCACAACTGGAGGCTGTAGCTTGCAGGCAAGGCCCTCCCTTCTTTGCCTGCAATTGTGCTAGTTCGCTGAAGGGCAGCATGTGCACATCAGACTGGAGCATAGTTCAAAAGAAGTAAGTGTTGCCTGCAGCTGTCCTCACTTCAGAGCATGTTATAGCAGGTTAAAGGCTGCTGTAAGCTCTGCCAACCACCAGCTCAAAAAGCTTTCCTGGCAACCAAGCATTTCCAGGACATAAGGACACACTAGTCATGTTCCCTGGAACAGCATCTTCTCCAGGAGATTGGGGAAAAATGCCAGGGACACCTTCTGTGGACCTCTCGTGTCTTGCACTGGGGAAGGGAGCTGCAGGAAGCTGGAAATGTACAGTTAAATGTAGGAAATTTTGTGCTATGACCTAGTGCAAAGCTGCCACAGAGTGGCATTTTATATCAAGTGAGCACCTCCCTTGTTGCTCTCTAGCCAAACCCTACTGCTGAAATGCAGTGGTCACTAGCAGGGGACAGCATGCTTTGCTGATGCTCAGACCTATACCAAGGCGAGCACCATTCTAGTTGTGCTGCCCTTTTATATTGCCAACAGCTAGGTTAAGAGTCCTAAACCAGGGCTGTGTGCTGATTTGAGTAGAGGAGCTTTATCACTGGCCTTAGGGCTCAGCCCTTGCACCTTGGCTCTGTCCAACAGCCTGTAGCTGGGCTCTGAGATTGGTCCACACCATGCCAGACTGAGCCCAAATCCCAGCAAACTTCAGTTTTACTCTTTGAGGATGTGGATGAGCTGAAGGCATGAAGGCTTTAATCAATTCATTCGTCAATTTGAAGTAGCTACATGGGGCTACACAAAACAGTCCCGTGCAGTTCCCTGCTTCAGTTCCTTCATGGTGTTGAATGATTTTTTATTGCTCATGGATCAGATCAGACCTTGCTCCCCCAAACCCAGCCTGCTTTTTTGTCTGCTCTGACTGAGCAAGACCTTTCCTTTTATGCCCTTCTTGGATGACCCTTCTCAGATAGCAGCTAGAAGAGCAGTAGCTGAGTTATCAAACCATTTTGGTTGTCGGCAGTAATATTGTCATTTTCTTCCTTAAACTGATTAACATCAATGTTTAATAATCCTCCAGCACAAGCTTCCACTGGTCGCAAGAAATTCTCCTGGTGTGCCTGACTTGCAGCTTAATACGAAAGTAGCAAAGGAGTAGTGAGGGTACAGCGCAGTCCAACAAAAAAGTAGCACTCAACAAAATAAGGCTTGTCACTTAACGGAACAGTAGCCTGACATTAATCTGTCAGAGCAGCCACTGTGAATAATGCAGGAAGGGGGACAAATGTGCTTCTTTAACACTCCTTAGTGGAACTGCATTGATTTGAGTGAGTTCATAACCACTACTGAATCACAGAAAGGGCAGCCTGTTAAATACAAGCATTATTTCTTTTTATGCTTTACGAATTCTCCTTCAAAGCTTTTGAGTTTCAGACTGTTTTGGGAGCTCTCACACAAAACCCACCGACATGCACAAGCAGCGATCACACACCCGGTTTCACTGCATCCAAACGTATACATCCAACACTTGGATAAAACACTACAGCTTTTTTTCTAGTTTCATTTTTTTCCCCTTATTAAAGTGCCTGATAAAGCAGGCTTCTGTTTTCCTGCGTTACAGCAGAGATCTCGGCGACCCCTGGCTGCGGGGCAGGCCATACACCGATAGTGCTGCCCACTGCCAGCCCCGCTCCCGCACCCCGCTGGCAGCCTCTGCACGGAGGTGGTGAGAAGGGCCAGGCACCGGCCCTCGAGGTTAGACTCAGCCCGAGAGCCGGCAGCTGCTGGGCGAAGCTGAGCCCGGTGAGCACGAAGCCGCCGACGGGCGACGGATCCCTGCGGCCCCGCTGCCGGCCTGCCCGCGTCCCGCGGTGCTGGGGCGCCCTCCGGCGGCCGCAGGGGGAGTCGCGGCAGGCGGGGGGCTGGCTCACCTGGGCAACGCGTTTGAAGGCTGCCTGTCGTTTTCCAGGGTCTGCAGGCAGCCTGAACGTTCAGGGCGCTTTCCTTAAGCAGGTATAGTTCTCTAAATAAATAGCACTATTTGCAAGAGTCGGCTCACTAGCGATCGCCTTCAGTGGCAGCTTTCCCACCTTGCTGTCCCTCAGCTGCCGCAACCAGCACCATTACGCTGGGCCAGGTGCTGTCACACAGCCCAGAGCTGTGCTCCACGGCTGCTTTCCCGAAGTGGACAGCTTTCCAGAGCACGGCAGGTTTTGGTCTTGTTTAATGAGGCATACGCTTCACGAAAACAAAACTGATGCTCACCTACAGGCCAGGCAAAATCCTCTGGTCACGGCTGTCGCACCCTGGCTGGATGTGCTGCCATGGTTGCCACTGTCACCATCACTGCGCGCATCACAGCCTCCTTACAGAAGATAAGGCACTGTGTTTTGTGCAGCTGGAATTGCTGGCTGTCCTGCTTTGTTCTGGGCTTACTGTCACTGAAAGAGCCTCTCCACGCTGTATCAGTCACCTTTTGTCACAAAAGCACTTTGGGATCAGTCTTATTGAAATCAGTGGTGAAATTCCCACATTCTTCAGCCCAGATGATGCAAATCCAGAGGAGGGGGGAATAGTGGTCTTAAACCAGCCACGTACCAATTGAAGAGCAGCCCCAGAGAGGTGAGGTATTCAACAACCTTCCTCTTTTCCGCCATTCACCTTCACTTGCTAAGGAAAAGTAATTGTTATCAAGTCCAGTAGGTATTCTCTGGAGACAACAGATACAGCTCTGAACTGCTCAGGCAAACAAGTGGTGGGAGAACCAAGCTAAGATTAGTGCTGGGGGGACATACCCACAGAAGAATAAAGGGAGAAGGTTAAGCCCTGAAGAGTGGCTCACTGCCATGGCAACATATCTCCTCCTCCTTTGCATTTTGGGATTTGGTTTAGGGAATATCTGAATGGCATTAACAGAAACGTAACAAAGAAGCCCACACATAAAGCGGAGCTGAAGCATAGCACAGCAGTGACTTCTGGTGCAGCTGTAACTGAATTCTGGTTCCAGCTTTTCAACAGTAGAAAACCAGTTGGTTTCTCATCCTGTTTTTTCATGCACATGATGAATGAGAAAGTCCTGAGGGCTTAGGGGAGGTGTGTTTGTATTTTAACATGAATGGTTTAGGAATGGTCTTTTCTACAAACAGGCTTCGGAACCAAGTGAGCTGCTGGCAGCACTGGAGCAGAGCAACTGAGAGCTGAGTCCAGGCACCAGACTACACAAAACTTTGCTTCATAGTTTGCAGGAGCAATGAAAAAGGAAGGAGTGAAAGGAGGGAATCAGCATTTCTTATGTTTTCTAGGACAGCATACACTGTACTTTGTATGTCCCTCCAGATCTTACAGCTTTTTTCCTATTGGTAAAAAAAAATCAAAAGAGGTCAACAAGCCACTCTTAAACTGCCTGTGAGAAGGTTGTTGACACTCGCTATTCCCAGCAATTACAGCCTTTAATGTGCCTTTTGAGACTAGGTACAGAGCCATCAGTTTACTTTTCCTTTGCTGATTAACTCCTAGAGAGTCACCCGTAAGAAAGGAAAAACAGTGCACCCTATCTTTTTGACAAGCCCTGCTGCCACTAGGTGGTCTGTTTTCAATACTGAAGTAATGAAGTTGGGCCAGATCCTTTGATCCTTCAAGAAGAAATGCCCTGCCATCTGTGAGGTTTTCAGAAGTTGGCCACTATTCTCTTTGGAGCTTTCAGTCAAAAAGACAGGAGCTGAGCAGTTATGCCTCATGTGCTTTCCTTGTCTCCCTCCTTTGTTCCTTCCAGGTGAAAAGAGGTGCCATTTCCTTCCCTTCCCTCCTCCATACATGTTTCTGACTTAGTGGTTTACACATCACAGAGCACCTGACTTCTTTACCATCCTAACCAATGCCTTATGAGGGTTGATGTAAGATCCCTCTTCCACAACATAGGTTATTGAGCTTAAATATACCCTTTACATCCCCTTGAAGTTAAGCTCACACTCAACTGCATGTGTCAGACCACCTCCAAAGAGAAAAGTGTGGGCAAGCTCTACGTACAAACCGTACCACTAGAAAAAGCTGACTTGTGCTCAGAAGCTCTGCAGCACTGACTGTTAACAGACATCCAGTCCTTTCAACCTCTAGTATCAGAAGGATGTCTTGGGTCTCGTTCCAAATCCAGACTCTCTATCTGGCTGCACTCTCCGGCCTTCACAGTAACAAGACAGTTTTCCACATGGTTTGGAAGCATTATTTTCTCATTGTAATTGTCATTACTTTCTTTTGGGTTGGCTGTTCATTCCTGAGCACTCAAGGGCTGCTCTGCTAGTCTCAGACTCTTGTCACTCTGGAAAAAACGCAGCCCTTCTGAAACTGGATGATGAAGTTCTTTGGGTCTGTCTTGGTTCCTTTTGCTGCAGCTTCAACAAAAAGCAGCTCAAGGATAATGCTACTGCCAGCTTCTAACGGTCTTTGCTTAGTAACTAAGTATTTAGAAAACATTTTCCTCCTGGCCATCTCTCACCCTCTGCATTATTGAAAACAGTAATTGATCTCTTTTGATTCTTAAATGCTAGTGTAGTACTGCCATGTTTGCACTGTGTGTGGACACTGTTTCTGAAGTATGCAAAAAATTATCAAAACTGATTTTTTTCCCCTAGTATATACTATGACATTTACTTGAAGTTCTGTTTTACAGTATTTGTTTGATCTGCAAATCTTACCAGGTTATATTGCATGACAAGGTTTCTTAAAGTATCTGTGACTGTCTTACTGACCCTTGTAGGAGACATCTTTTCTATGAAAGACTCTTTGTACAGGGGTTGGTATAAACTGAAGGAAACAGAAACACCCTGCTCAGGAATTTTTATTTGGCTGTAGCTGGAATACACTGACAGGGTTTACTATGGAAGATATTGCTTCCTGATACCTGTCAATATAGAAAAGACTTTGGGAGCCAGGACAAGAAGATCTTATGTCATTTAAGTCTCTGAGGACCTAACTACTGCCTTTTCCACATTCTGCTCTTTCCCTATCTATGTAATGTCTTTGAAATGGGGAAATTACACCTACCCCCATTTTATTCATCACATAATCCAAGTGCAGAGACTGATACCTAGGCTCGATACCTAGGCTCTCAAAGTCACTCAGACATACACATCTCACTGATATGAGAAGGAAATTGAAGAAAAAAATCTCCACCTACATGAATTACTGCAGACATCATAGTGATAATCCATGCAGATGATCATATCACACAGCCTTTCACCAAGTGCTTACCAACTTGGTCACTACTGATACATAACTGCATTTTATCAGGGCTCTGAGATGGTAGACATGTTCAATGTGATTAGAATGAGTAATTCTGAGTGGTCCACGGAGCACTGTAACAATGAACTGCTGCTCACCACCTTCTGAAGGCCACCTATAAGAATCTGTGAAACCCCCAGGTGAATCTGTGAAACCCCCAGGTGGCTCACACCTAGCAGCCAGCAGCTGAAACCTCCAAAAGACTCCTGTCTCTAGAATGCCTTTCCTGTACTAGCAAGACATAAATACAGCTAATATTTGACTTACCTGAACTGCTGTACTGACACACTGTAGTCTGCAGATTCTGACTTTTTACCCCTTCCTCAGTTACTACTACTGTTGAGCATGAGACACTTTGATTCAACAAGGCAGAATGTGCAAGGTTTTATGACCTTATGCACAAATACAGCTTAAATCATACCAATGATGAGAAAATATCCAACCATGGGGGACTTCATTAGACACAAGGCTGTGCATTCAGGAGCTCAACCACCATTACCAGCTAGACTCTAGAAGGAGTGAAGGCAGGTTCCTCTCCTATCTCTGCCACCTTAAGTAGGAGGAATTTTGACCACAAAACTCAGAACATTTGATCTATGTGACATGCCTGCCACACACAACCTCTTTCATAACCCTGGTATTTAACTACCAGCATACATGGTCATCTGTGCAGATGCTGAGAAAATACACACGTGACCTGTGCATTTTCTTTTTCTCCTGTAGATAAATGAATGAGCTGGGAGTGAAGTATTAATTGAGACTCATTACTCTAGACAGATGCTAGTGGAGTTCTTAACCACCCAAGATGGCCAGAACATTCATGACCTGACTTGGGAAGTCATAATTTTCAACAACAACCTGATTCCTTGCAGATTGCTTTCCTTCTGTATTTGCAGAATTATAGTAGGGTAACATGGAGGGAGAACTTAGGGTTCTAAAGGAAAAGCCCTATTCCTGTCTGCCATGACTTTCTTCATTTAAGGCAAAAAAAGGGTGTGAGTCGCACAATCCTTTTTTCCTAGAGTTAAATGGGCTGTGAACAGCAGAGTAGTAATGACACAGGAGCAGCAAACAGCCCACTTCACAGGGGACAAGTCTCAGGCTGTAAATACAATCTTGGATTATACAGAACAGTCTCTGAAGATCCACTTTGAACTTTTCTTCTATGCACAGCATATCATACCTGGACTGCTATTTGTTTGTGCATGCATCACTTACTCGGGAATTACAATGGAATAAGACCATGAAGCTCTGGTTTGTCCTACCCACTCACAGAAGGTCTGATGTCTCTCTTTCACAAAGGTCAAGGCAAAAATCTTCTCTGCCCACAAAGAAGGACACTAAATTTGCATTTCAATATAAAATTTAGAACATTAATTCATCATTAACTCAACATTAACTAATTGTATGATGGGGATTATGAGTTTGATATCTTTGCTCTTCCCCTGCCTATGACATATAAGGCTGTACTGCATTCTCAAGGGAAAATCAGGAGGGAAATAAAGCTGATTTATCTGTGTACTACAATCTCAGCATTCAGCAATGAGTTTTTAAAAGGCAGCAGTCCCTGGGAAAGGAGACCAGCACACAACTCTGTCCTAGGACAGCCTACTACTTCGTTCCTGAAATCTCTGCATATGCAATCCCTGTTCATCAGAAACACCATAAACAAAACAGTTCAGTGTGTTCTTTTGCTGCCATATTTTCTGTGCCCTAAGGGGAGATCAAAAATGCTTAACTTTGGTTATATGATCAAGATCAGAAAGGAAAGGATATCCTGGTAATGTACACAATATCGAAGCCACGAGATACATGAAACTGATGGCTTTTTGCAACAGTGTGACAAATTCTGCATTGAAACATCACCCCCACCACACAGAAGCAGAAATATAACATGCCTTTTTGTTAAGAGATTGACCATGTTTAATTATTCATTTTTTTTCAGTAGTTTAGCCATGTATTCAGTTAAATAAAGTAATAAACAAAAGTGTTCCAAGTGAGGCGATATTGTCTTTATGTTATTTTAAATTGTGATCAGGTATCTGTGGGACATGGAAAACTAAAAATCAAACAAAGTACATAATCTTTGCTTTTCTAACAAAATTTAGCGCCAAATTCTGCTCTCAAGTAAATTTCTATGAATAGAATCTATAAATTTCTATGTTTGTCCATAACAGCATTACACTACATGGGTGTATATCTGGGTTTCAAAAGTGCAAAACCTCAGGAGTTGTTCTCATGTCTCCAAGGCTCAGCACATACCAGATGGAGAGCTGCTGCCTGGTTCTAATACACACTGCCCCACTAACCCAGTGCAAGCAGTCACAGCATTGCCCAACTCCAATAAACTGATTTGATGCCAACAGATGGTAATTTGGCTACATTTGTTTCTTCAATTTGTCTGCTTCAAGGAATGAGAGCACAATTTGGCTCCTTTCTCAGTGAAAAGGAAGCCAACCAAACATGACTTTCACCAGGCCTCAGCTTCTGGCCCCAGATTTCAACATACACTATTACAGCAATCAAAAGAACCATAGAAATCACTTATCATTTTACTGTTCCTTAACACATTTCACACAGTCCTGCAGTGAGCAGAATCACAGATGAACCTCAGGACATACAGAGAGCACAACTACTACACTGGACATGAAAAGGAAATTTTATTAAACATGTTTACATAACATGAGTTGGAATTTCATTTAAAAGCACAGGGGAGTGTTAAGACAAGTGGTTGAAATAGAAAGATACTATCGAATTATAACTAGTTGGTTTTTGGCCACTAAGACAGAACAGGATCTAGAAGTAGTGCACCAATTCTTGAGTTCTTCCTGCTCAGCAGGTCGAGCAGTAACCAATCTGTGCCCTATGGAAAGATGGGCAGAGTAATTCCCACGTGTTGAGTAATAATAAATAGTTCACTTGGTGCAGGCAGTATGTCTATGGATTAAAACCTAGTGTGTACACAGTTTCTACATGTGTTACAGCCCCACAGTAGGAATCTACACCAAAATAGTTATTAGAAGGAATTTGGTCCATACTACATCACGTTTTCCATAGGGTAAAAAATAAAGTCCATCTATAGACATTTAGCACCAGACTCACTGACCTAGCCTGGCTAAAACCTGCAAAATGTCTATAAGAAAAATGGATGGCTTAGATTTCTTGGTTACTTCAGTATAGTAAGTACGAGCAAACTGTACAAGTACATGCAACATACAAGCTGGCCTATGTGGAACTAACATACATTATTAAATAACCTTTTTCATCTCTTTTTACAAAACGTGCATGCAGCTTTGAACAGTTCCAAGTCATGCTGCTCTATTTGTGTGATCACAAAATTGAATGGCCTGTAAAAGGAAGGGAAACATATCAATGCACCTGCAGGAATCTGCAGTTGTTCGCACATTTACAGAATATCACAAGGGATTTTGAGGCCAAGAAGAACTGAAATGAATAAAAAGCAAATTGAAATTTGAATTATTATCTTTTTTCTCCAAAAAGTAAGATATCTTGCGTTAAAAAATCAAGCCTTGTGCTTGCATCAATCTCAAAGAAATGTAAACTAAAATTTGATAAAAACATTAGTAAGTGCAGAATATTTCAACTGGAATTTCCAGTGAAACATTGAACAACTCATACCATGCTCTATCCAGGGCAGACAGGTGCGTCTGAAGCGACACACATCAGAGAAGCCTGGGTACAGCTGAAAGTGTCATATGCTCAATCCATTCCTGGTCAACATTTTGGGAAGTCAAATATACATTTATACACAGAAACGTAAATATTTCCTCTCCACTTCTAGGAGGAAAATTGCATTACCAGTAACATATTCAATGTCAAAATTAAGACTAAAGCTGCTTTATACCAGTCCCCAGCAGTAGTTGCAGAACTCTTCAAAATTCTTCCATGCAGAACATCATCAACATAAAAGTTATTATATATAATGCAAACATATCTGCTTTGTACAAAGGAAAAGTGGCACTGTGATGATTATTTGTTTTTTTAAGAATCTAACCTAGGTTGGTCATTTGTTCTGGGTCTCCACGTGAGCGACTTGGAAGCACCAGAACTGAGAAACGATTGGAACTAATTGCTGGAATTGTAACTGTGGCTGTTTGTTGAATACTTTAACGATGCTTACAGAGATATGCTTCAGCCCTTTTTTGTTTGGTTTAGAAAAAGAAAGGAAGGGTCTCTGTTAGCGTTGTGAGGACTTCTACAAAACTAGCGGAATCACATGGCAAAAAACTAGTGGAAGTGACAAGTACAGAAAAACTGCTGAAACACCAGGAAGGTAATGCTGCTTGGGGGCTCTGTCAAAGTGTGAGAATTACAACATCGTTAGCAGAGTGAGAGCTTCCAGTTTGGGTCATCTTTGACTTAGGTCGAATCTAAAGGTGTCTCTCTCTCTCTTTTCTTTTTCAGTTTGGACCATTATAAGCATCTGTGATAGCCGCTAATAGATTTGCCGTATGTGATATACCTTTGTTCTGTCAATTAAAGCCATCTCTCGACAGACAGACATATGTTTGGGTAACTACTACAAGCGAAAACAGAAGTGATTGTCTCTCTCCAACAGTGTTTTTTGATCATGTGAATATCTGGTTCCAACTGTTATCCTGGATAATGTTTTTATCAGACAGCACCTGCTACTATGATCTAATACAGGGAGGCCCGGTTGAACTTTCCAGAGATGACTGGGAAGCCCTGCGTGTCAGGGGAGTCAAGGTTGGATCCACTAGTGATGAAGGTGGAAATAATTTATACCAGCCTATTACCACACTGGACAGATCCAGTTCCTCCAAAAGGATCTGGGCAACTCCCATGAAGCATTTGTGGTCCATTCGGCCATAGTCTCCCCAAACTATTACCTGGAAGAACATAAAATACAAGTTCAGTATTGTCCTCAAACACTCGCTTATACGTTCACTCCTGCTAAGTGCAGTGTAAGGAGAATGTTATTCTTAAGGGTGAATGATTGCTCCCTCTTGTGGGAAAACCTAATGGCAGGACAGGAGCAAGAGTCAACAAAAGCGAAATGTTTAATACAGCCAGACATTTTGCAGGTCTGAAACCACAAGCCACAAGGATGTGTTTGCTGGCATTTATAAAATTAAATGCGTACTGAGTTGGAACAGGTTTACACATATTGCTTAAACTTAAGTAAACATGCAAGTGCTTCTCCAAATGGTAGCCTAAAATGGGATTGAGAAGGAACTGACCTGAAGGACTTTACCCTGTGGACTTTCATCAAAAACCAGTGTCTGTTGGTACAAAGGATCAAGGGTCTTCCGTGCAATTCTTGTCTTCTTCTTGGCTATACATGCTCCATTTTCCAATAAATACACTTTGACATATGGAGCTGCAAACAGAACATCACAAATTTTATATTTGGACTTAAAAATGTCTACATTGCACATCTGAGCTGGAGGACAAATGCCTTAAAAGGGAGCTGAGAGGAAAGAAAATGGCACATTAACCTCACTTTATAATCTGAATACAGTTATATTTGTAAAATAAATGATACAGCCCATAAGAAATCAATTTGGTTTTTATAAACTTTGAATGTAATGATGTGAAATGTTACTAACAACAATTATGTTTCATGTCTGTCATTTAAAAACACTTTCTTTTGCCAGGAATTAACTGTCACTGAGAGCCACTTGGGAGTCTCTATGTATGTTTAGGGGTCAGAGGTATTTCAAAACAAAAGTCTTTGATGTTTCATTGAAAGGAATTTTTAAAATTAAGTGGCTCTGATAATATAGACATTAACTGCTCTTTCATCTTCAGCTGCTAAGGGGGTTGTAGAGTAATATATTAGCGAAATGTTACCTAAAACAACTGTTCCAGTTGTTAAGGTAAGCAGTGGCTCTGGTAGCAATAGAACCATAGAATAGTTACGGTTGGAAAGGACCTCAAGATCATCTAACTCCAACCCCCCTGCCATGGGCAGGGACACCTCACGCTAAACCATCCAACCTGGCCTTGAACACTGCCAGGGATGGAGCATTCATAACCTCCCTCGGCAACCCATTCCGGTGCCTCACCACCCTAACAGGAAAGAACTTCTTCCTTATATTCAGTCTAAACTTCCCCTGTTTAAGTTTTAACCCATTACCCCTTGTCTTATCACTACAGTCCCTAATGAACAGTCCATCCCCAGCATCCCTATAGGCCCCCTTCAGATACTGGAAGGCTGCTGAGGTCTCCACGCAGCCTTCTCTTCTCCAGGCTGAACAGCCCCAACTTCCTCAGCCTGTCTTCATACGGGAGGTGCTCCAGTCCCCTGATCATCCTCATGGCCCTCCTCTGGACTTGTTCCAACAGTTCCATGTCCTTTTTATGTTGAGGACATCAGAACTGCACACAACTCTCCAAGTGAGGGATAGGATCACCTCCTTCGACCTGCTGGTCACGCTCCTTCTGATGCAGCCCAGGATATGGTTGGCTGCGAGTGCACACTGAAGCAGGCTCATGTTCATTTTCTCATCGACCAACACCCCCAAGTCCTTCTCTGCAGGGCTGCTCTGAATCTCTTCTAATATAAATCTCCTCTAATAAGGATAGCTATAAATAACCAGAACTTCTAAATATGACCTTACAAAATGATACAGTATTAAATCTCATTCATTATACAAATTATTGACATTGTCACTAGCTTAACCTGCTGTCTTCTTGAAGCACTGCTGCATGCAGAAGATCCTGGCATGTGGGTCTTTTAAGCTGTTTGTTCAATGCACTTTCCTTTGTTCTCCATCTATTGTTTTGATGTGGAACAAACACAAAGGACTTCATCTACATCGACAGAGCCTCCCTGATATATATGACTTGCCTAAGATAGGCAGAAATACTTCTCCAAATGTCCCTTCCAGAACAGATGTTTTCTTGCTGAAAATCATTCTTTTAAAGGTGGCATGCAACTGGCAGATGTAAGGTGGTAAGAAGTGGACATCAGTAGCAAGGATATATCTACGCACACATTCCTTGTTGAAGAGCAGACCAAACAAATGCAAATGTAATGAGGAGCTCAAAAAGCTGACCCCCAGTTCATCAGCGTATTTCATATTCTCATTTTCTGTTTATACACTGTCTATTTTTTTCCTTACCTGGGGTAGATTTGGAGCCAGGTTTTTGTGTGAGGCCACGGGCTCTAATGACTTCTACTTCTAACTGGCCTTTTTTGTCTACCATTCCAATCTGGATGTCACCTGACAGGGAGAAGAAAGCAGACCATGTTTTAGAGAAGCACTACAGCCCAGGGAGAGAGGTGAGAAACAGAAAGACTAGTTTTCTGCTAGTCTGCTGCATTAGAGTGCTTGTTGCCTCTTTCCTGATCCCTTTAATTTCTCCATTCTTAAAGCAGGACTAAAATATATATACTTAGGGTGCACGGTGCCCTCTCTTCTTGTATGGTTCATACCAGAGCACAGTATTTCTGACCCATGGAGGCAGGCAAATATACAGCAACACTATGGTATAACCGCCACGCCTGTAATTTTGCACTGGTGAATTCTCCAGAGATTTCCTACCTAGGATTTGCCCCAGTGTGCCAGTCACTGAACACGTGCAGCCCTGAGAGGAGTCCCACACTCAGAGAACCTAAACCCCAAACTCATGTTCAGAAATCCCTTCAGCTGGAAGTTTCTGCCTCCAAGCTGAGAACAAAGAGCTAACAGTACAAAGGGTTCATGTCTGATGAAATAGGAAGGAGGACTGCTGGTGGAGGCTAATGTTGGAAAGACTTTTCTTTAATTACAAGTGCCTGACTTGTCTCAGCCTGAGACAGAGGCACCAACCAGAGTAGGCACACAGTCATAGCAAGGCTTCAGAGAATGATGGTGGCCAGCGCCCCAGGAGCTCAGAAGAGATTGGTTTTTTTTTATCTGAAAAAGTCTCCAAAAAGTACAGGGGTGAAAATTTTCCCTTTTTAAATCAATATTCCACACACATTTTTTGTGTGAATAAAATGAAGCACCATGTTAAAACAAGAAGCTGCTTTTGCTACTAAACAGTCAAGCTTATTTCCCTTCCTAAGTTCTGACAAATGACGTTAGTGGCAGAGAAATGAAATGGCTTGCTCTGAAACCAAGCACTGTTCTGATCTAGATCAATAAAATGCAAGGGAAGTCAGCTACAGGGTGACGCTCAGAGCATTGTATTTCTGTGGTTTTATGTATCATGGAATCAGCTGGGTAGAAATGTAACAGGCCATGTAGAATAACGAATTAACCATATAACATGGTCAGCTACGTGATGCCGTGCAGATAAATGAACTATACATATATCCATGAAGCAAGTTGAGTATGTATTTGACATGTAAACCCTGACTGTCTGAAAAAAAAAGAAACCACTCACAAAGAGATAATCCTAAATGATAGAATTTGGGGTCTGGATTCAGAAAAATAGCAGTTTAAAATTACCTGGGCCTGAGATTTTCACATGCTTGTCTAACAGCGTCCTGAAGCAGTGTTTATACCCCAGTTCTTGAGGTATGACAGAGCAGCAGGGAAGGGTGGTTTTATCAATTGGACTTTGCTCGTATAAACAGAGCTCTGTGTTGCACCAAAAATAGCTCACAGAAAAATTCCAACAAGCCTTTTGAAGAGCCCATCTCTATATCGCATATCCAAAATGAAACATGCGGCAGGGAACCAGAAGGGGGAGCGATAAGACAAACATTTTCAAATTGTCACTAGTCTAAGGATACCACATAGAAGGTCTTCCGAAAACTGTTACAAAGCATGACCGAGTGCTTTTGGGTGTGCAAAAATTGAGCCTTTAGTAAACAAAGAGTTTGATTACTCAGAAGTGAAAATAAACATATTACTCTAGTAATCTGCAGAAAAGTAGTCAGAAAAGATTAAAATAGACAGAAGAAATCTAGACCCTTACATTCATGCTGATAAAGCCACTTAGATTCTTACTGGACAAATCATCTCACATCATCTTTTATCTTTTAAAATAATAAAAACTCTGAATTTAATAAGTTTGGTGCTTATTAAATGCATTCGTAGCAGTCATTTGGACTTAAAAGCACCCCATGCCTTCGGAGGTAATCAAGGCATTCTCAAGGAAGTTTCTGTCTCCTTTGCTAATGATTTGGAAAGGAAACACTGTCTTCTGCAATTCTTTCTGTTTCTTTCTTGCTCTCCTTCAGAAGCATCTCAGTAGCCCTTCCTGAAACTGACTGTCCCAAGACAGCTGTACTGAAGCACTGGGCATTTATAATTTCCAGCAGAGGAAATATCGTTAAAGTAGTGGATCAAGGACTCCTCACTTAGCATCCTAAAGAAATACTTACACAGTGCTGCACTGTTGTGTACCTTATACACTCCCTTCATAACCAAGATAGATACAGCTAATGCTGCTATAGGGAAATACCAGCTGGTCTGGAACACAGAGAAGATCACAGAGAGACACAGGCAGCTGCTGTAGAAAACGATTTTGTCTCTTTCATGACAAACACTGGCTTTATCAGCAGCAACTGATTATTGGTCATTGCAAATGTGGGGAGAAGTTTTGCATTCTGAGGTGAAATGAACTAAACTTGGACATTTGGCAGAGTTTGTCCAGAAACTGCCTGTCACATCCAGTGTAATCTGTAGCAAGTAAACAGAAACTCTCAATAGCTGAGATTTTGTAGTGAGCTACAACTGGAGAAACCACAACAATTTTGAGTGGCAAGTAAAGTGCAAGCCCTATTTCCAAACTGCAAATGAGATTAGCTGACATCTCAAATGGAGCAAAGACTGTTTCTCACCCCATTTTGGATGCCAGCATGCTAGGAATACCAGTGAATGCATATAAGACCTTCAAGTTTATAGCGCAGGAAGCCACTTTGTAAAAGTGTTCTTGGTGCTGTAGTCTGGCAGTGTGTGCATTAGTGGCTTATTATTCATTTAACAGAGGAGAAAATATTATTCTTACCCATAGCAGGAGTTGCTAGTGTTTGTCGGCCCACTAACTGTGCAGGTCCAAGTCCATCGAGGAAATCACTAAACTGACTGTCAGCGCCCAGTCGTACTCCAGGGAATATTAAACTGAAGCAAAATAAAAGCTGGTTAAGCATAAGAACAGGATTAATTTCTATTGTCCTACAGTATTTACCTCAAAAGTACTACTGATACAAGTCAAGCAGCTCAAGATATGCAACCACAAATTGTTCTGCAGCATCAGGTACGAGCTGTCCCCCATGGGCCCCAAAGAAGTGTAGTAAAGTTCTGCACATGAACCCAAAGTAGTCCATAAAACAGTTCTTGCAAGGGAGTTCTCCAGGAGCATTGAAGAGCCTGACAGGTGAATAAACTATAAGTGACCTTGTATGAGAAAACATAAAAAGCCTCATGAAACTTAACAGCCTATCATTCTTCATTCCTGAATGCTTGATTTACCTTGTAATACTGTTTTATACCTATACATACATCCAAACACCATCCGCATCATTTAGAACAAACAAGGAAAACAGATGTATACACTAAGTTAATCTGATTGCTACAGCTGTTTAACAAAGCAGCAGGTAGTTAACTACTGGCAGGTAGTACTAGTGCTGATTAGAGCTAAACCTAATGCTACCCCCTAGCCAAAATATTCTGGTAGCCACATCTGAGTCCATTGTTGGTACTCGTCCCTCTTTCAGGACACAAATTGAAATGTAATACATCAACACACATAATATATGGAAAGATTTAGGGTCAGGTTGGATGGGGCTCTGAGCAACCTGAGTTGAAGATGTCCCTGCTCATTGCAAGGCGGGTAGACCACACCACATGATCTTTAAAGGTCCCTTCCAACCCAAACTATTCAGTGACTATGAGATGTGCTTTTTCAAGCTGGTTTCTTGTGTTCCAGAATCTCCATTTTCTTTTTAATAGAGTCTCCAAACAATAACCAAAGAAACAAGCAGAACAAAAAAGAAAATAAACAAACCCCAGAGATAAAGAATGATCCATGGTGTGGAAGCTCAGCTTTTTTGGGGACTTCCTCATCACAAGAACAGACTTTGAACCAAGCCTATATAGCATGGCCACCAGACCATCCACCACTCTGTATCTGCTTCTTCCTCAAAGAAAATTCCCTGTTAGACTGGAGAAAATAACAGCATTTCATAATAAAAACATCTAGTGTGAAAAACTTTGATTTCCACCAATCAGGCTTATGTGCTCCAGTCGTTCAATTCACACTAAAAGCTCTTTACAAACCCCAGCTAGCTTTATAGAAAAAAACCCTTCTTCTCTTCAAGACTATCTGCTCTTACTATGCCTGTATAAATGCCCAGACTGCCTGTAACTAAAGCTGGCTGGAAAATACCAGCACAGTGCTTTTCGTTACAAAACTCTGATTTACCAAAAGGTAAGCTTTTCAGTGAAGTTTAGTTTCAAAAACACTTTTATTTAAGACGGTTTCTTTGTATAGAGGAGGAAAAGAACCTCAAGGTCTCCAGTTCAACCATCAGCCCACCAGTTACAGCATTCACCTACCCTCAAGATGCAGCTTCAAGCCCACCCTTCCTGAAGAGACACACAATCTACTTCTCTCCCCAGGTGGAGAGAAATTCACTCTGCTATGAAAAGTTTGTTGCTCATTTCTTTGCCCCTTTCCCCCAAAATATGTTATATTTTGCTATGGAATAACTAACAACATTGAAATCATTGAAATGTTCACTTGAGAGCATTCTCACTTTCCAAACATTTCCAGTTACACACAAAATACTGAAAGTTGTGAAGTACACATTCACCTTAATGTGTGTCAATTCAAATTTGTTAAACACATCTGTGTTTAGTTTGTAAACACATCTGACTGATCTTACGAAATGCAGGATGAGGCATGGTATTGTCAAAAAACTGTGATGCTGGAGGTAAAGTCAGTATCACAGTGTACACATACGCAAGGAAGGAAAAGCAGTCCTTACAAACTTAACATATGCATTTTCTAACTGTCATCATTTCCTGCCTACAATGTCAAGAGGGAACTGCAGACAAACTCAAGCAACAAAAGTCAAGCTCCTAATGATTTTGATGGGAATTCTTGCAAGAGACAGGACAAACCTAGCAAACAGCTTTGCTATTCTGAACACAAGGCGCTATCAAAAACTGAATCATGCTCACACTAGAAATATTACATCAAGTTACAGTGACATTTCTAATGTTCAAAAAAGGCACAGAAAAATAAGGAAGAGGATTTTAGGGTCAGCTGGCACAGTGCATGTACCCCTGATCATGTGATGCAGTTTTGTGGCTTCCCCTCACCTTGCAGTTGTGTCCTATTCATGTTCTACAAATAAACCAGTGATGCATTGGGGGAAGTGATTAAACAGTAGAAAATTGCTTCAATGGTCATCTTTCTTACAAGATTCTCTGCATCTAAACATTCTTCATTCACTGTGATCTAAACCTAGAGCTGCTGTAAACTAATGTTATTATACCAAACTCATGCAAGTTTGCAGAGCATCTTAGGATTCAATCTACAGCTAAATCACAGAACTCATAGAAAAACAGAAGCTAGTTGTTATATTATAGACAACCATATAGTGCATTTGCACTTGCATTCCCAGTTTCCCCTTGCAGGAAGGTATCTTCTAAGAATTTCCTAGTGACCACCGTGCCTTGGCACAAGCAGTTGAGTCCCACTGAGAGCTGTGAGGATGCTGAAGTATTCATGCACATTTTTGTGTAAGATCTGCCTTTGTTCTCCTTTCCTACATACTGAGTCATTCAGCAGTGAATGAAAACAGCTGTCCCATTACCCTCAGTTGTCTGCCTGATTTCAGCTGATGGGGCAGCTTGACTCTGGGTTTACAATCCTCAATAAGAGACTTGGATCAACTCCAGACTAAACCTTCTTTGTTTATAGTATTACTGAACAGAGTTTCATATCACAGGGATTTACATACATTTGAAGTTTGAGTTAATCCAAACATAACCCAAAGAAAAAGTACCCCTTTGTTTTGTTTTGAGTAACGCGGTCTGAATTTAGCTGTCTTTTGCTGAACAAAATGCCTCACCGGATGACAGGGAAAATGTCAATCCTTAAGGAATCCTCTCTAAACCCCAGTTTTGAAGAAATTTGTGTTATGTGCCTAAAATAGTAAAGTTTTGCAAATGTTTCAAGGGGAAGAATCTGTATACAGAACTATCCTCTCCAGCCAGAGCTGGGACCTCTGTTCACATCCCAGGTTTTCTTACAAAGACAAGAAACATCTCCTGCGTTACTAATATTTATAATGTCACTTACTTGCCCTCTGAGCTGTAACTGTTTATGCTGCCGTCAGTGGATTCCCGACTTGGCTGTCGAACCATGCGACTTCTCATCTCTGCTGCCATTCCTGTCTCTGTGCTTCTCTGTATCGTGCTCTTTAGCTTCTTGCTGCCACCCTCTGAAAGCAGAGAAAAGGAAGCAACAGTTAGGACAACTTAGAGCAAAACCTTTCCTTGCAGTTTTCCCCCAACAACAATGATCTGACTTGATGATTACTATTTAATAATACAAAAAGACTATCCTGATTGAAGAATGACTCTCTCTTCTACAGCTGCAAATTGGCAATGGCTTCTCTTGGAATGTAGACAGGATGACCGTGATTGTCTGCTAACCACATACTTGGTAAGGTGTCTCTAGCCACCTTCTTAGTTAGGTTGGGTGAGTACAAAAGAAGTTACAACTCTCACAGAAAGAAAGAAAGAGGGGGAAAAAATCTTACATGCATTCCACCAAAAAAAGTAGTAAAATACCTAGTATCAAAATATGCAATAATGTGTTTTGACTCTGCAAAATCTTACTTTTCACCATAGAAATTCTTCAAAGTAAACAGTGAGGTTTACATAGCTTCTGATCTCAGCATTTCCTATGCAGAACTAACTCTCAGAGAATTTGTCTGCAAGATGATGGACTCTGCAGTCCAGGCTTGCAGCTGAACACTACAGAGTAATGTAGATCTTGTGAATTTGTTTAAAGACTTGATCCGTTTGGAAAAGCTTCCATCACACATTCTTTAAAATGCAATTTGGGCTCCACGTGGAAGGTTTTGTTTTACCGTTGAGCCAGGAAAGCTTCCAGTTCTTTACAGGGGTGGTTATGAGCTCAAGGTGCAATAGTTGATCTACAATGAGTTCTGCTGTCACATGGCAAACATTATGCTTCCAATGGCAATAATCGTTCTCAAAGATCTTTAACTAAATAGTTCCAGTGAAGGCGCTATGTGACGTAATAGCATGTGTTGACTTCAAACTCTATCTCGTTCTTTATCAGTTAGTTCAGTTATTGTTCAACGGGTAACATTACTTTCTCTCAGGAAGTAATAGGTGTTACAAAGTTTCACCTAAGTGCATACAAAAACCTTCTCCTGCATTTGCCCCTTCATTTACATGCTCCTTCATCTGCTGTCTGCAAAGTCTGCACTTCCTTTTCACAGCCTGCTCAAGGCAGCATCTGAAAAGGTACATGTTTCTTCCACCACCACCTCCTGTGGAGACTGCAGTCCTCTGAAAAATTTCTTACCTTCCTGTTTCACACGAACAACGCTGATGCTTGAAGCTGACAGATCTTGATCTTTCTTCACATGAAATTTAAGCTTTGGTAGCCCCTGCACAGCCTATCCCTTGCTCAGGGTGTTCCAACATGCTGTGGAGAATAGCTGGCCCTTGCTGTCTGGGTCTGCACAGCTGGTAGAGGGCAAGGACAAATCACACAAGAGAGCTTCTTCCCTCCTGTGAGTTACCACAGTAACCTCCTTGGTGCTAGCACAGACACAGTAAACATGGCCAAAGCGAGAAAGAAAGAATTCCTATATTGGGCTTAGAGGAGACATCACCAGCACAAAAGGGGCTGTGGTTTTCTTCTTAAGCTTCTTGGACTAGGGACTATTTATCCACGGCCACCCAGAAGCAGAGAAACAAATGCCCATGAGTGGAAGAAATCAGCTACTTCCACAGATCCTTTACCCCTTCTGAGTCCAGCAGCTTGGAGGTTCCATTGTAGGCCACTGCAGCTCATCCAAACTCCTGCTCCTTGGTCAGCTGAAAACACATTATTCAGTGCTGCTAAATGCGAGGTAGAGGAGGCTAGACAAGGTGCACCAGGCAGACCACTCCCTAGGCAGTGCAGGTGACTGTGGATGGTATTTGCTGGAAGTTTGGTGACTCTGTATGTAGAAGTGAAATGCTACATTTTGGGCCTGAGCTTCATCTTTAAAAACAGACTCTGTGTCCATCATATCAATCCCGAAAGCTGAGATGAGCATCAAAAATGAATCAAAATTCAGCCTAGGAAGTATAACCCACATGCAGAGCCCTACAACAAATCAGGATTCTCTCATTTTCAGTAGCTACGCATTTGCCACCCATATTGTTTTGTGCCTCTCTTGCTGAGATCTGCCTAAAAGTGTCTCTGTTTCCATCTGCTGCTACGAAGCAGGTAAGATTATGTGGTTTACCCCCTGTTGCCTTTTCTGGAGACAGCCAGATCAAGCAGCATGACCGGAACGACATAATATGGTAGAGCTTGAAATGTGGGTAGTTGAATAGGGTTGCCTCTGAGTATTCATGGCTCAGGAGGCATGAGTGATGAGGCACTAAAGGTAGCCACAAGATCATCATGACCTTTACACAAACTGGGAAAGAGATGTTGCTCTGGACCTCCAGGAACACATAGTGGGTGCTGAAATTTACAGACTACGGCCAGGCTGTTGGGAAGGCATAATGAAGAAAATAGTCATAGAAATAATCACTGTAAAAAAATAAATTACAGAAATTGATATTTTAGCTCTAAGCCACTGTAAAGTTTGAAAATATCAAGCGTTTTGGTTTTTTTTTTTTTTTTTCCCGAGTGATTTTATATTATCACAGATAACATCCATATCGCAGCTTGAACATACTTCTTTGATCCACAGGTTTTAAACGCGCAGCACACAAAGTAGGAATCCTCATGCATGGACACAACCAAGTCCACAACCGTGTCTTGCTGTGCTGCAAAAACCAGACTGTTTTTCCAAATATTTTTCCAGTCACTGCTCTGTGTCTCACTGCACTGGATCCCACTTCTTCATTTCTCGCCAACTTTTCTTTTTTCAGGTTAAAGATTAAAAAAAAATTCTTTTGTCTCCTCTTGTAACTGCAAGTAACATCCGCAATATTTCCTGGGATAAACAGTCCTCCTGCAGATCTCACTTTATAGCCTCAGTTTTAATATTCTGCAGTACAATCAGAATCATAACATAAAAGTAACTCAAAGTAACCCAGCAGTACAATCAGAATAATAACATGAAGTAGCCCAACAGAATGGTAAAATACATGAGGAGTTTTATGGAGTAAAGGAAACTGCTGTTGCCCATGAGTAACAACCGAAACACATATTGCACAGTTTTAACCTTTTGGAAGTTTTAACCTTGGTCATTTATGCATATCATATTTTTGTCCACTTATGGCACAAAAAGTAATGAGAACAGTGTATCTTGTTGGTGTACTCCCGTAAGCTTTTCAGGAAAACCAATTTCTGCAAAGGGAGGAAGGTGCTTAGCATGCAGATGAGTTGGGAACTGCTGTTATTTCTAAAGGTGCTCCAGAAACATGAACTCTCTCTGGGGTACAACTTCCAGTCCTGCCTCGACTGCACAATGAAATACGTGATTCAAACAACTACCATTGTTCCTCCTGCTCCTGACAATGTTGGTTTTTGGTTTTTTCTTTTCATTTTGTTTTAATAAAAAAGCTTTCATTTTGTATTACTTTCAATCTAGCAGTTGTGCATATACCTTTGGAATGCTGTCTTTATATGGACAGTACAAGTTCTTAAAATATTTAAGCTCAATATCTACGCTATGATACAGTGAGAAGAATTTCTGCTCTTGTCTGGATATCTTCTGGAGAATACTGGGGCCTCACCCTTATTTTTATTAGTTTGATATGTACAATTAAATTTTATAATATGCACAGATTATAAGCATTTTCCGGTTCACCAACAGCACTTTCTGCTGTTAAGGGGCACTCCTGCTAAAACACACAGATGAGAGCGTGCAATGCACTGTTTCAGTCTACTTGTAATAGCCTACAGTGATTCCTTCTTGGCCTGACAAGAAATTGGTTACTGATTTTGTTTTTCTCAGGAAACAAAATGTTTTCTGTAAATTAATGGAGGTCCTGATCTAAGTAATGATGAAGAGCAAAAAGAAGGCTTGTTAGTGTATTCATTATTTTACATTTGTACAAGATATAAATGTAGTTGATGTGTCCCCAGTTTCTGTGCATCCTAATCACCTTCAGGTATAGCAGCCAGGAGCAAAATGCTATTGACAACTGAATTATATTAGCAAGAAAAGGTCAGTGACTGTGTCTGTGGAACTGAGACAGCCTACTAGAGATAACTCAAGGCTAGCTTTACATTTCTAAGGGCATTCAATTCAGAGAGGACTATGCCAGGACAAATGGCCCAAAATTACTTGTATCCATAACTGCCCTTAGCAAAGACATGTCTGCACAGGACATCACCATTGGCCTGGCTTCTCCCCTGGGCTCCATGTGGTGCCTGGAGGCAATTACTGCATTTTGCTCTTGTTAAGTAAGTCTGAAACAACAGGAGGGGCTGTGCCATGACCTGCTGGAGTAAAGCTTTTATCCTCTGATGCCAAGGTGTGTATTACATGCCACAGGACAAGGCTAGGGGATATACAAGAGCATGCAAGGACACAAGCTCAGCAGCTTAGTCAATAGAACAGTGTTAGAGACTTCTGTAGCGCAGAAGATGACAATCCTGACATGGTCTGCTACATACTGCCCATAGGGAGAGGTGCCTTGAGGACTGTCCAGACTCATGCCTGAGGGTCTCTACTTGGTTAGTGCCAAAAAAAAGCAGCAAGTTTATGCACATGCGGCACCTGGGTATGTGGCATGGAAAATTCATGACTGGGTCAAAAGAATGCTCCAGAGAACAGTGCATACACTACCTCTAAATCCACTAATGAAAGGGGTAAGAAGGGTACTAATATTCAACGTCATCACATGACTCAAGGGCAAATTATTCACGATACATGCTCATGCATGCTCATGCATCCAAAGAAAGCCTACAAGGACTACAGATCCAAGCAAGCTCTGACTGAAACCTGGCAGGACTGTGACCATACTGTTGGTTTGCATACGGACTGTGTGAGACACCAACAAGATTACGCCAACTGGAACAGAAAGGGTCACCCTCAATGCAAAGAACTATAAAAAGAAAAGCCAAGGGGCGCATTTCCTTCTGGTCCATTCTGACGTGTTACTGATTTTACAATCCCAAATTTAGCTCTTGGAGACCTGCTGAGTTACAAGTTCTGCAGCATCCCACTCACTCTGCATGCAGCACTTTTAAACAGCAACAAAATATATTTCCACATGAATTGACAAAGTGCCCCGTGGCTCATAGTCCTAAATCACAGAAAAAAAAAGAAGAAATAATTCAAAGAGCATTTGTTCTTTTACATGTGTACATCTCTCAGATGACCTCAGCAGTAGATTGATCACAATGCTTTAAAGTACATAGTGACTATGGACATAAGATAAATAGTAAGAAACATGACATTCAAATACAAATTATTCCTGGACTTTATATCGCAACATGCCACTGTATTTTACATTCTGCGCATTCTGCTACACGCTCTTGAATATGCTATTTATAAAAAGACATCTGAAATATTGCAGTAAGGTCTTTTAAATGTTTCCTTCAACTATCAGACAATATATTCAAAGAAAGGAGAATGCTGTTTATATTCTGTGGTGTTAGATCCTGAGGTTTCAAATCCAAATATAAACCATTATGTACTTCTTTCCACTTCTATTAACTGAAACAAATCCACAACTAACATTTATACTATTTGTTGTGGTTTAGAAATAACAAAATCTTCTAGAAAGAATATTCACCTTTTCAGCTGGGATAATTTATCAAGATGTATCTTTTTAATAAGGAGTTTGGAAGAAACTGTATCTCACAACTATATGGAGCCATATTCAGCTGGCAAGCCAATTTCATTCCCAATATTTTCAGTTAATGAAAAAAAGATAATGCATTAACCCATCAATATACACAGGGTTTTTTTCTGACATATTTAGAGACAAAGGAACAAAAAGTACCAACCCTTACAAAAGGAAGCTTCACTGAAATGCTGTTAACGCTTATATTAATGCTTTGATGGCGTTTTAGCCAGTGCACCACAGAAGCTTAGCTTGTGATCGTTTTATACACAGAAAAGCAAACTTGTAAAACTCAGACTCTAAACGGTTTGTACTTAGATTTCAAAAGAAGGTAACTTATCCAACAGCTCCTACTGACTCCAGTGAAGCTGAAATAATACATTGAGAATAAATGACAGGAACTGCTTAAAGTCCATGCTCAAAACAGAAGTAAACAAGGCCATTATTTACTACCTGACAATGTACTCAGAACTTTGAGAAACTGCTTTTGCAAAGCTTATCTCCTTAAGAAAAGATGGTCTTAGGCACATTTACTGAAAAAAACCCCAAACACTCCAACAAAAACCCCAAACCAAACCCAAAACTCTAAAAACAAGCTTGCGGTTTAGCCACATGGTTATCCTGATACATATGATTTTTCCCATCTCAGGGAAGAAACCCCATGTCTAACCAAGACATATGTATCTTAAAGAAAAGCAATGGTATCTGGCTAGAAGGAGCTCAGTTACAGCTTCTGAAATTACTAGTATTTTTTGTCCACAGACTTTTACATTAATAGTTTTGTCCACATACTTGCAATGAAGTGAAATGAGCCACTATCTGTCAGCCAAAATGAGGCAATCACTGATGATGTATGGTAATGAGTTTTTGCTACTAGGATTGCACCAAACACATTTTATAAACATACAGAAATAACAGCATTTTAATTACCTTGTTCATACATATGCACAGAGCTATACAAAAGCAGAATATGGCAATGAAACTGATAATAGGTATACATGCCTAGTTCTTCAATGCTTAAAGCCTATTTCAGTGAAATTCAATTAGTAACAGAACAGTCATGTTTCCAACAAATTATTTATTATATAAACAGTTTATAAAATTTCAAGCACTCACTTTCTCATACACTCTTGAGTTTGTTAGACTGGAGGAGAAAGTGAGACAGAATGAAATAAGAAGTTCAGAAGAGCTGTTTGCTCTTCAACAGTAACATTTTTACAGCAAAACACAGCCCTGTATCGCAACACTGTTCATTGCCAGGAGCCCTTGGAAGAGAACTGACATATGGTACAGAGGTAACATTTGTCCAGTGAAAGGGTGCTGGGGCACAGCTGCTAGCTAATACAGGAGGGGAAAACAAAACTGTAATGCAGAAGAAATTCTTTAGATAAACTAAACCAGTATTTAATTTCTTTAAGAATTTAAATATATTCTAGTAACTGCATGATGTGGTTTTTGGTTCTAAGCAGATGTTATCATTTTAGTAGATTTGAACTATTAGAGTCTTCACAACTACAAACAGAATCATAGAATCACAAAATACTTCAGTATCTGTTATCAAAAGCATAAAATAACAGTATGATTACTAAAAGACAATGTTTATACAAGATGATATCACAAATAAGACAATTTCTAAGACATCACTAATGAAAAAAACCTTACTGTTGCTATTTCTTCCAAAACTTTCCTTAGAACTATGTGATACATGTAATGGCACACCAAGTTCACTCTGTATAATAATAATTTCCATAAAAACTGTAAATTGAAACACTGTCAAAACTACTGGTGCCAAAGCACCTTCTAGTAAATAGTTCTATGCCTATTTGTACAGCTGAAAAGTTTCTGAACAACCACCCTAATATAAGAGCAAAGCACATTAATGAGGAGCTCCAGAAACAGTCCCCTCCTTTGTCTCACAACAATTAGCATCCTGTGAATTGATCTGAATATAATGCACCTTTTCTGTAATTTGATTTATTCGGACTACAACTTTCAAGCCCCTCAAGTTTTATTTCACCACTACCAGCACCTCCTACATGGGTATTACATTTCCCTTTAAAAACATTACTAACCTGCCTGTAGAGATCATTTCTAGGGTATCAGATCAATGGCGTATCACAGTGATACACAGGTTTTTCCTTAGTGACTGTGGCACTGCAAAGTTACATCCCCAGACACACACACTGCTAAATCAGACTAATAAGTAGGCTTATCACAGTAACACACAGAAAATACAGACTTACCTCTGGTTTAAGCAAAATTAAACATCATCTACGATATAATCCTTAGCAAGCAGACGGCACCTACAGCAGCTTCACCTTTGTTTAAGTATCTTGTGCTCTTTCTGGTTAGAATAAATCTCTGGGATCCTGGCGCTGCCTCTCCCTTATTCTCCTGTAACCACTTGGCACTGCAGCACTGTGAGGAATGATCAAGTTGCTTCACTCACAAGTTCCTTTTACAACTGTGATTACATTATAGGGCCTTGCAGTGAAAAGAGTACTGAGCTACCTGCCAGCTAGCACTTCATAGTATATTGCTGAAAGGTTAAAAAATTCAGTCAGCAGCGTATTTTCTGGTGATGTGCAAGTAGAGAAGAGCACAAAATATTCTTGGCAACCTTGGTCGATGCATTCTTTTAACGCTGCTGTTCTGAACTGGATGAGGAGAATCAGATAAACCCAGAAACACATTTCACTGTCTGGGTGATTTTGACTCATTCTTCATGAATGTTGGTACAAAATCACCTGAATGATTTCAAAGCTGAGAAAGCACCAAATTAGCATTAAACAATTATGCTTCAGAAAAGTCTTAATGATGTTACTGTCTTAGACGGACTGGAACACATCAAAGTTTCATTGACTCTGAAAGCCCATGTGCACTCTGTGAACAGAATGTTTCAATTACTCCTTTCATCTTTAAACTGCGTTCTGAGGAAACACACTTGACCATGTGGTTATTTCCATGTCAAATTTTCAGCTTTCCTAATACTCTATTTTGAAAAAGTAATATGCTTTCCTGTTGATATGGTTCAGAATCAATTAATTTGGCACATCTTTTCAACTTGGCATTCAAGCACTGTAGGGACCGAAGTTCTTTCAGTCTCTTACAAATAAAGGAGGTCCCCAACATAATGTACATGGTAAACTGGATATCAGGTTGATTAAAGATAGAAAGGAGAGCAGAAATGACTCAGCATTCATCAAATGAAAAAATCTATTTCAAAAAGAAAGATAATAGGGTGAAAAATGAAAAACATGCATGCAATAAATTTCTCCCCAGTGGATCTTTGAGTTATGGGGAAGTTCTGATTACTTAGTGTAAAATGATTAATGACAAAAATGCCACAAATTATATTGCATGTTCCAGCTAATAAACATGTAACAGGACTTATGATTGCAAACACCATATAGGTGACTAACAAATTCAAAATCCTCTGCAGCAGGGATGCAGCATATCTCATGTCACACCTCTGCAGAAATGCCCACTTATATTTGTTGCACAGGCCCACGTTTCCTATGTAATGCAATGGTTAAAGTAATTTGTATCATCTTGCTTTGCAGCAAGCATTTAGAAATGATGCTCAGAACACCACATAGAAGGTGGCTTACCACCTTTTTGAAAAACATGCAGTCGTATGGTATGCAATTCAATCATACAAATAAATGGAAAGATTTTTATTCCAAAGATGAGTACAGTGCCATGGAAAGAATGAAATTATGACATTGGTAGCTGCTAATGTGTGCATGTCACCCCCCTAAGACACTCCTTCAGTATGTGCATGGCAAAGGCTCCCAGACCAGCCTGCCACACTGAGCAGTTTTACATAAAGTGCTGCACTTATGTCAAGTGTACAGAAGTTCCCTCCCTATGCCCCAAGGCTCTTGCTTGGGGAAACTCAATAGAAGTTTAAAGTTTGTATAAAAAAACCCATGGAGAGAAGGCTTTCACACCACAGGCTCCCAGAAAGCCCCCACTTTGGTCACAGGCTTTCTTCCTTTATGCTCATTTCTTCTTCTGGTCCCAGGAAAAAAGTTCCTTATATTTCTTATTTGTATGATCAAAATCCTTTTCTAGAATTATAACTGTGTCATAGTTCAACCCCAGCCAGCAACCTAAGCGCCACAGAGCCGCTCACTTTATCCCCTCTCAGTGTAATGGGGGAGAGAATCAGAAGGGTAAAAGTGAGAAAACTCATGAGATACAGACAATTTAATAGGGAAAGCAAAGCAAAAGCCACATGCATAAGCAAAGAGAAACAAGGAATTCATCCACCACTTCCCATCGGCAAGAAGATGTTCAGCCATCTCCAGGAGAGAAGGGCTCCATCATACCCAGCAGTTACCTGGGGAGACCAATGCCAATCCAGACAATCCCCCTTCCTTCTTCTTCCCCAGCTTTATATGCCGAGCATGATGCCATATATGATACATGATGCTCCCTTGAGTCAGCTGGGGTCAGCTGTCTCAGCTGTGTCCCTTCCCAACTTTCTGTGCACCCCCACACTACTTGATGGTGGGGTGAGGTGAGAAGCAGAAAAGGCCATGACTCTGTGTAAGCACTGCTCAGAAATAGCTAAAACATCCCTGTGTTATGAACATTGTTTTCAGCACAAATCCAGAACACAGCCCCATACCACCTACTGTGAAGAAAATTTGCCCCAGCCAAAACCAGCACAAACTGTTTGACCTGCTCTTCTGGATGTGTAACAGTTCCATTACTGCAGGAAGAGGAGAATCTGAGCTCCAGTGTGTCTTGAAATGTTAGGGTCAGCCTCTCTACAGAGTAAATTTTTGTGGGCAACCTCCAAACTACCAGACCCTAAGACAAGCTTTCATTAAACTTTCTACATTGCTAAACACAAATTCACGTGTTGTTTTTACAGCCTTGTTAGCACAGCTGTACCTTGCATCACCATCGGTGAT
Organism: Lathamus discolor; assembly: GCF_037157495.1. Classification (NCBI taxonomy): domain Eukaryota; kingdom Metazoa; phylum Chordata; class Aves; order Psittaciformes; family Psittacidae; genus Lathamus; species Lathamus discolor. Next base: position 80,471,352 of record NC_088888.1, read on the forward strand.
CCCACTGAAGTTTCAGCTACAGTAAAACGCAGCCATGCTCTTCTTCAGCCAAAGCGCTTGTGCTAAGGTGTGCTCCACTTACGAATTTCTTTTAAAACATGACTATACAGTAAAGTCTCAAGCCAGCTACATTGCAATGACATACAGACCTACCTCTCACATTTGAGATCAGCCCAGCCAGAAGGGAGGCTAAAAAACTCCGGAGAGGCTCCTTCTTTCAGTCAGCTAGAGGTCAAATCTGCTGGTGCAAAATTCATCTTTTTTAATCAGCTTTTTATTCACAGTAGTAGTTAAGGCAGGTAAGTAATGGGAGTCACTAAACGTTTCTTGCTTTAAAACAGCTGTTTGTGGCATTAAATTCAAACTGGCTTCTTTCAGTTACAGCAGTCAGTATGTAAAAACACGTACAGACTTGGGCAGTGGATCTGAGCTAGATAAACACTGCGTAACTCTAAGATATAATTGTTCCTTTTGTGTTTATATTATTGAAAGTGGACAATGGTATACAAAGGCTCAGTTTAGAGACAGATCGTTCAGCCAAACTTCCCAAATGAATCCTCTGGCATAACTCTGCATACAGTATTGCTCGTTTATGTCTATTATCAAATAGACACTGAGGAAAACTCTATTGGAAAGACATAAGGGTTCAACTGTGCCACAGACACACACCAGCACAAAAAATTGCCACAGCATCAGTAGTGGTTTGATTAATAGGCAAAGTAAGGAGAGACGTGAGATAGTAGGAGTTTTGGTAACAGCATGCCTTGCGCTATTAAAAATGAATCCAGATTATTTTTGCAGGTCCCTATGGCTGTCCATTTCTTATTCTCCTCAGCTCTCCCTTCTGGGTTGCAGACCTTGCTTAGTGAGGAAGCACTTGCCTTTCTCAAAGGCAAAGGAGATAAGACAACAGTCAACAGACACCGGGCAGAAAGGATACTGATACAGGAAGAGCTGTTCTGTGTTTAAACTGGTAAATTATGCTAAAATTTAATTACAATGCAATATTTTTTTATTGCCACTCTTGGCTTGTTTGACAATAGATTTCTCATATAATTAGTCTGTTACAAACATGATATAAAAAGCTAAGAAAAATAAAAGCAAAAGGGAGAATTAGCCGCATGTTAAAAACTATTATTTGAGAGCATCTGGATTAGAGCCAATGAATGTAAGCAGACAGTGAGTGTTTACCAAATTTTAAAGCCCTTTCAAATACAAGGCAGGATGAGATGGAAAAAAGAAAATGAAATGGTACTAACAGAGCCTCTCTCTATAGAAAAGAACATCTCCCTCCCAAATTTCTACTTATTTCTGAAGTTAAAACACTTCTAAACTGCTATGCCAACTAAAATACAGGGTCACTTGAACTACAATTTTAATGCAATGGTTCAGGCATATTAGTAAGTTTAATGATCAAATGCGCTTGTCTCGAACTAATACAATATCTGCAAACGTTGCTCAATGTATGCCAATAAAAGACATTACAGTACAATATGAAGCTAATTCCAGTACTTCTGAACTATTTAGCAGGCCATTTTCCTCTTTCTGTATTATACAAAAGCAGAGGTTAAGATTGAGCATTAACTTTTCTTGCTGTTTGATATAGAAGGCACTGACAAACCTGTAACAGACGAAGAGATGACAACCATTTTAAAATAAAAGTGGAGAACAAGAACTGCATACGAATACTGGCAGCAAAGAAAATGAGAAGCAGCAGCGGGAAACTGAACAGCTCAGTATCAAGGGCAACTTTCAAATCCACAGCATAAAACCAAACGTGAATATCTACAATAACCTATCAGCCAGTCTGAACCACTGATTCTGAAATCTAAATTTACTTGCAGATAGCATACAGAAATATGGTTCCCCAGAGTACATGGAAGAAAACAAAAATATGATAAGCAAACCTTATTTTCACGGTCCTAGTCTTACTGTTGGTAAAACAGAACTTGCCTTTTACAGTAATTTTAGTCTCCATCTTAGCACAGAATAACTCAAGCTAAGCAGTATCACAACTCCCAGGGATTTCAATATGTATTAGCTCATGGATGAAGATCATAAAATACAGAAGTAAAACAAACTTGCCTTTCATAGCAGGATTACACCATGGTGCTTGAATCTTGCAGAGCTAATGGTCTGAAGGTCAGGCTCTTTGGAACAGATGCATTAATCTCTTATTATCTGTATATTACACAATTTCAGATAGTATTTTTTTCTTGGAACTGACAGATAAAGCTCGATTTGCTGCTCAGGATTACTATGATCATTAATGAGAGTGCTTCTTTTTGGGTGTGTTCAAAGTGTGAGAGCTTAGCTGTTATTGAGTACAGGTTGCTATATAAATAGTGATGGCGAGTTAAACTAGGCAGAAATAAGACATAAATTCTATGCAGGTAAGATATTGTCAAAATAAGGATTAAACACAAGATATCCACAGAAATAAAGATTGCTATATAGAATATAAATCAAAATCACAGAAGGTAAAAATTAAGTTCATGATCTTGTTCTGAAATGAAATAGTCTAAGGGAACATGCGATTTTGTTATTATAGCCTCTGTAGTGTATCAGATTTTAAAACTCCACAAGTACAACAGAATCTAACATGACAGAAATTGGAGAGAAAACAACACACAATAAAATGTGCATAAACCCTACCTCATTTATATAAAACTGGTATTACTACCCTCTACAGAAATTAAAGACTGGATGCACATAATAACACTAGCTAATTGGCAGGTATTATTTCAGACAGTATTTTTTCTTGGAACTGACAGATAAAGCCCTAGTTGATGCTCAGGATTACTATGATTATTAATGAGAGTGCTTTTTTTGGGGGTATGTTCACAGTGTGAGAGGTTAGCTCTTACTGAGTACAGGTTGTTGTACTCAGCTTCTAATAAAATCATAATGAAAGATGAAACCAAGAGCATGCAAATATCACAAAATGAAAATGATATGACATGTTAGATGATACAGCTACTGCCAGAATAAGAAACAATGCAGAAGCAGCTTTGAATAAGCTTAAGTAACATACATAGTATAATATTTCGAAGCCTTTAGATAATAGTAATAATTGTGTGCTATTAAACACACCATTTTTAGACTATAAAATATATCAAAACTAATATGCCAGGTATTAGAAAGAGGTTGTTTTTGAAAAGGAGACTGCAATCAAAGGATTTACCCTATCCATTAGTGATGCAGCACTGAAGATATGTAATGAAAACAATTTCCAGTTTCTTTTGAAGTGTTTTGACGTGTGTTTCAGTGGCAACAGGAGCCAATGTCACTGAAAGATGACTCAGACCTAAAAATTATTTTACTTTATAATTTTTTCTTACAATGTGCCAAATTGCCTACAGTTTCCAAAATAACATCTATATTCACAACATCTATTTTCCTTAGCTTTAAAGACATGTATTTAATTTTTAACAACAATAAAATACTCCCATGTTCTAGAGGAAAACTGAAGGCATTTCTCTCAAGTCAATAGCTTCCAATATGTAGTCAGAAAAGTTCTTAAAATAATTCATGTTTTCTTCCACCAAAATTTTTAAGTAAAAGCAATCTTTCTAACCCCTGACTGGACACCATCATTGAGTGGTGGTCTTTGTCTGAAGACTGCACTATGTTTATGCCAAGCTGGGAAAGAGGAACACGTACAATGAAGACCAAAACTTTTTCAAAGGCTTTAACTTTACTATACATTTTTCTGTGATCTTCAGAGGAACTTTGGGCTACATGGGCTCACTCACTATATCAAACTAAATATAAAAGTATGGGTAATTTAAAACAAATCTAAAGTGCATGGTCCTAGTAAGTATTTCCTTTCCTCTGTATCTGGGAGAAGTAGATTTCTGTGTCTCAAACACTTAATCACAAATGCGTGCAGAATTTTCACCAAGCGCCAAGTTCAACATACGTAGATCTCCATGGGACTATTCCCTGTGAAACATACATTGGCCTGGACCTCTGGGTACTTACTGCATCATATTTAAATAAAGCTTCCAATATGTTTGTAATGTGACAATATTACAACATGTAATTGTATTACAACAATATTTCAACAGTGAAGAAAATAATGCACTTTAGAAACCAAAGTCAACTTTCCCATAAAATCCTGGTCCAGCACAATGGTGCCTGTAAATTTGAAATAATTATGATTACCTAGCTAGTGGGATATAATTAATATAAGGTACTGTTTTTAATATAACTCACAATCCAGGAGTTTATAGTACGTTCTGTTCTATTAATCCCAACACCACAATAATAAATAAAGCACCAACCCAGAATGAGGGTGAAATTCTGGTCTGGTTTTCATCCAAATCACAAAGGGAAAGGAGAACACCTGGTATTCATAAGTGATATCTTACCATGCCATCTTTGTATTCAGCAAGGGAGATAACCACAGTATTTTGTTGTATTTTGTAAGGACAAATTATTACAGTGATCAGCTATTATTTTGCTAGAAAAACTAGCAATCCAAATAGAAAGATGTTATAAATTGTGCAGCACTGTGCTGTCAGTAAGATAATAAATGTTACCATGTTACGCTCTGAAGTACAAAACATGAGCTGAAAGAATGGTCAACAGCAAGTGAGTATAAACAGACATTTTTGAGGTTACCCATGAAGGATGAATCTTCTTGTAATTTTGTAATGAGCTGCTCACATACTCATTTCTTCACAGTTAATCAAGTTCACCACATTAAAAGATTTTTAGGGATCTTTCTTACAGTGAATCCTGTCTCAGCTTGCGGTCAAAATACCTTTTATAATAGTATCACTAAAATATGTCAAGCAATCATGTGCCACTACTTGCTCATTTAGCTAATTTTACACTGCAGAGTGTCTGTTGTATTAACCTTTAGAGTGAGTCCTTCCTGATAGAGTATTTAGCTGAACTCCCCCAAATAAAGCATTCTTACTAAGAGGACACAAGAAACGAGGATGCTAAATGAAGGCAAGGTTGAATGTATGCACAGCCCACATTACATCCCAGCTGCACAGAGGTGAGTCCTACTATAAAATGGTGTGGGGGTCAAACATATTGCTTTTAGCCATAGATTCAAATTTCAAGAAAGCCACCACTGTCTTAGTTTGTATTGTAAGCATTACACGCTTTAATATATGGACATTTATGGTCCCACAGAATGTTTGCTTAAAACAATACTCCTAACTAAAGATTACACACGTGCTCACACACATACACGCACACACTTTGTGGGTGTTCAGGGCTGTTTCTTTTCCAGCACCAGTTCAGTGAGATTACAGTTATCTCGTAACGTGCCCCTAGGTACTTTACAGTCAGAAATAATTTTTAATCTAGTAATTACAGTCATCATTTTTCTGCAAGTCTTGACTCTTCTGCAGGCTGTGAGAGTTTCAGTAGGTCACTTCCAGTCCTCGAGTTCACTCCTCAAATGGAACGATGGCACTTACCATTCCTTTGTAAAATGCTTTAAGGTCTATGACCGCTAAGAATGCAAAGAATAAAGAATTGTTGCTACTATTATAGAGCTCTGACATGAACTATAAAAGTCAGAACATAAATAAAGAGTGTATATAATAGATCGCACTACAAAGCGAAGTTCAACAGTACATGTTTACATAGCAGCCATAGCAGTTCTTGCTCCAGTTGGAATTTCAAAATTATTGCTATACTGCTACTGCAACTCTGAACAGGATGGAAAACTTTGGACAACAAACAGAAGAAACCAACCTGCAAAAGGTCATCCATTTATCCTACAGAACAGTCATACTGAGATACCAAATTCTTGAGGCTGGAAATCAATCAGATTTTTCAGCACCAAGCTCTTAAGAGCAACTGATTTCTTAAAACTAAGTATATGCCACCAACAAAAGAGAACTTTTTAAAACTACCTCTGTATGTCACATGCTGATTCATATGCATGTGTGAAGAAGGAAGGTCTCTAAGTGAAAAAGAAATGCTGTGATGTAAAGCATCAAAGTTCATTTCCCTATTTTGCAACTTCATTTATTTCATAGTTCTTTTATAACAGACTGACGATCCTACTTCTCCATGGCTTCTATTATAAGTACTGCCAATACTGTAGTGATGGGTACCATGTGAACACAGATAGATAGTGTAAAAGAGGAGAAGAAAGTCAGGAGATGCCACATCTTTCACCCTAACCTGGCATCATTCAGCCCTTCTTTTGGGACCAATCATTGATCCAACTGGACACTGGACTTGCCTCACTGTTTCTACTCCTCACTTTTAACTCAACTAAAATTTATGTTGTGCAATATTTTTTCCTTTTCAGCAACAGACTATTTGCTCACTATATGTGAAAAGCAATATTAGTATGATAGTAAAAAAGCACAGTATGACTAAAAGCATTAACATTCAAAAGTTATTCCCCTCCCAGTAAAACTAAGATAGCTCATCATACCAGCACCAAACACACAGCAGCATTAGATGAACAGCAGCGCACTGTGACTTGCTGCGCTCTCTGCTTTTTGAAGACAAAAAGATCACACTTCCAGCTTGTAGAAACTGACAGTGTCACATAATAGAAAAAAAAAGGAATAGTCTTTTTAATGGTATGCTAAAAAAAAAAGAATAATACTATGAGTGAAAGTACTTACATTTTCATCATAAACAAGGTATCACAGGACAATGCTGTTATTACACATTCTGGTTGACTGATGACAAGGTATGAAAGGCTTGAATCATGACAGTTGTGCTAAGAGCACAGCTAATTAGAGTTACTATAAAATTACAATTCACTCTTGTTTCCATCTACACGGTTATTCAATTTTTGGTATGACTGGAAAGATTTATATCAATTACATAGTGTTAGTTTTGATGATGACATTTGCTTATCAGAAAAGGTAAGATATTTAAGGAGACCATCAGACATAAAACTGCCTTCCCTTATTTCTTCTGATTTGATGACATTTAAAACAATTAAACAATGGACTTACTGAAGGCTTTTCATGCAGTACTTTTCCTCCGAGGCTGACAGTCTCACTGTCCTTGATAAAAATAATGGCTCCCTTCATGCAGGCAATTAGTAAAAAAATATAGACACAGACATGTATGTAACTCTTGATTAGCATTCACACACAGACTTCGAAAACCTTTAGACGGTATTACATCTGCAACCAAATCCTGCCGCTCTTATGGATGCTGAGCAATCAACTGAGGAAAAGAGAGAAACCACTTATGAGGCAGAGAATTACTTCAGGGAGACCCTGAACCTTGGCTAATATGGGAACTTGGGACCCCATCACATTTCTTGCCATTGTTCCCAAGCTGGCCATAAACATGTCTCTCCCCTTGAAGCACACTATAATGTAAAGGCCTGTACCCAGGCACGTAGCATAAAAATGCTGCCTGAACGAAAATAAATAAAGCTATATTTGCATCTACATAAGTGCTGTTAAACTGTGAGCTGCTACTCAAACCCACCACAGTTTCTATGTCACCTTCTCAGTCACTTTTCCTCCTAGATTCCCTTGTCAGTGACAATGTTTCATCTGTTAAGAAGGTAAGTCCTGACCTGGATCCATAGTCCCTGCATAAAATACATCAAAATTGCCTGTTCCAACACATACCAGAGATGACAGCTCTCTTCTTGCTCTGGTATGAGCCTGTTGCCAGACCTGTGAGCTCTTTCACAGGAGAAGTGAGTGCAATACGAATTCAACTTGGTTCTGTCATGCCAGCTCTTGGAGTGGTTGTGCCTCACAAGGGATACTACTGAATCTCCAGAGAAAGAGTCTGGTTCCTGGATCGGATACTGTGTGTGACCTCTCTGAATTGACCTCTTCATAGCGCTGTGGAGTACCTCCACCAAGGCAGAAGAATCAGGTTCTTAACCTGATATGCCTCTAAGGTGAAGACAACTGACTCTCTCAATATGCTTTCCTGGTAAATTATTCCTTTCCTAACTATTAATACTAAACTGCAACAGAATACTTTTAGTATGCAAAAACCAAGCCAATCCCATTGTGTATATGCCCCGGAGTTTGTTTTCAATGCCCCTAGAACATTTTCCCCCATTAACATTTTAGTCATTTTGGAGCCCAGGTTGAAGAAAGCAGATGAGCCTTGTCAAAGAAATCCCCTCACCCTGCCCTGACCATGAACTCTAGAAAATAGCTGCTAAGGCAGGAGAAAAGATGGTTAGTAGGATAATTTTCAAAGCAAGAGTGATGGGTAACACTGATTTACTTTCATACATAAATGCTAGGTCACATCCATACCTAATTCAGTGTCACAGTCTGGCCACACTCTGACAGAGAACACTTCATATCATCTAATGTAATCAAACAGCAGAGCTATAAATAAAGCCATCAGCATCCATGTAAAAGCAAAGCTAATCAAAACAGCTGAGATTGCTCCCTGGGAGCGCTTTTTGGATATTTGAATCTGTTTTATAAACAGCAAATCCATTTGCATGTACCTGAGCTAAGATAATTCGTCCATCTGACAAAATTCTGTTCTGGGATCAGGGAAATCATTACAAATAAATGGATTCCCAAGACACTGATTTTTATCCCAAAGACACAAAAGCCACCATTAAGCCCACCAACTTTCAATAGTGTTTCACACTGGTATTTTACAAGCACCATTTAAAATTGAAGTTACCCAGTTAATCCAAGATTCAAAAAACCAGAAACTGGGTGTCTGTTTTGGGCAGCCACTCTTATCTTATCTTATCTTATCTTATCTTATCTTATCTTATCTTATCTTATCTTATCTTATCTTATCTTATCACAGATGTAAGGTAAAGCAGAAAGACAACTGTGTCCTCTACGCTTAACATTAAACCCCTTGAATGCTTATTGTCTGACCGCACTTGGGAGCTGTAAGCCATGATGAAACAGGAGAGGAGGCAGCAAGAGTGCTCAAAGAAGAGTGAAGCGGTTTGTCTTCTGCACTGACAGTGCAAAGAGGCAGTATCTCACATTGCCTCATACAGACTCTTCTGATTGGTTTCTTTCTTCAGTAATACCCAATCATGCATTTTTCAGAAGCTAGCAGGAATGTGTGGGCAATTCTGACTAGTCAAGCTTCCATCACACAAGGAATTTCTGCTGGGATTGCCAGACATCTAGAGCTTCCCAGAAGAAAAACATCTCATTTCTAAGATTTCTTGTACAGCAACACTTTTGAAGCTATCAGGCATCAGAAACTCAATTTTTGCAATATGAAAAATGACTATATCAGTAAATGAAATAAACTCTCAATGAGTGTCAGTCAGTGAGCATCAAGGACTTTTACAAATACTACACAACTGCAAAGCAATTCTCAGGTAAGTTATGAGGAGAAATGCACAACAGATCATCATAAAAAAAATATAGCCCTCTAGTTTACTCTTTCAGTACTTTGAATGTTTTAAGTCTATGACACTGCAGTTAAATATTTGTAGACTTCAGCCTGAAAAAATCCAAACAATTGTCAGATTTTAGTAAATTCAAGAAAGTTCAGGGATGAACCTTCCAACAGAGACCAGAGGATATATAGAGGCAGTATGTTAGGTTTACTGAGGTCTAAGGAAGTAACTATATTGATGTCTGTACAACACGAAATGGTAATTTAACTTTAATATTGCAGAGTATTTTCAGGCCTTACTCAGAGTAAGTTATGTGAAACAACGAATATACATAGCACCCAACAATGCAATAGAAATCAATACAGATTTAAACGAACTTAACATTTTATGCTATTGGTCCCCTTCTGGAAGTCATATTACCACCACACTCTCAAAATCACATGCTTATGAAACTTTAGAAAATTCGGCATAATGTTAAGAATGCTGATGAAACTGTAAACGTATGCCACAGCTGATGAAAATATTTTCACTTTGGCAGCACGGGCACAATTACTTAGAGATCCCAACCTCTCTGACTTAGTGAACTGTTTCTTTCCTTTGTCTTTTCTTGACAATTTGGAGAAAATCTAGCAGATGCAACAAAGTGGTAAGTCAAATGGAGTGGCTAAAAATCACTGCAGTTTAAACACTTGAAATACCAGTACATGTACAAAAGGAAAGAAAAATATAGTGTAAAATAAAAAACTCATATTCAAAGACAAAACCTCTGTTAAATTCTCACTAGTCTCCGATCAAATTCCTTAAAAAGAAATCACGCCTGGTATGTTTCGAGGAAAGTCATTCACACACACACACAGAAATCATTTTCATGGGATAACCCCCACTGCTCATGAGAAGTGTTTATACATGAAGTGCAAGTGGATGCCACTGAAGGGCCTAGCTTTGTCCTGAAGAAGCAGAAATTCACTGAGTGCCTCAATTCCTTTTTTCCCATCTCTTTGTATATCGCATTGGTTGGCAGGAAGCAAGCTTGAACTAGCAAGTAATACGATGTACTTGTTATCTCTTCTATATTCGTTCTATTTTAAGACTTGCCAAATTGGTTATTATTTACATTAAATTTCATTTATATGCCATCTAAAGCATGAAGTGGACTCAGGGCAATAAAAGTTATGCAATCAGAGATCAAACTCCTCTATCACACTGTTTACATTAGACCACTGCTCCTTCTCTTCTTGGAAACAAAGTCAACATTGGACTGGCCAATAGCCCTGCCTAGCAGATATGCTGCCAGAGGTGCATGTAGGAATGGGGCCAGTGACTGTCCTCGTTTATGATATATCCCCTCCTGTCCTGCAATGCTGTTGTTATCTGGCTCGCAGCCAGCTGATCCCTTCATGATCTGTAGAAAGTATTGGAGGATGGAGTTCCTTCTAGGACTGTACCTCCGGTGTGCTCAGAGAGAAGACGTGCTGCACACAGGGTGGCTGTTGCTGTGACTCTTACCAATTTGCATGAAGAACTCCTACACGGGGCAATAATGTACCAACATGGCTTTGCAAAGCTGGGCGCAATTTTCCAGCTAAATATTTTATTAGAAAAAAAAAAAAAAGAAAACATAATAAGAGAGATTCAGCAATACTGAAGTGTTTTGTGAAGTGATACCTGCTCTGATGCTGTCCGCATTCTGTTTTAAAATGTCATCCAAGTTTCTTTGCATTTAAGGAAATAAGCTGAATCGCGTCCTTTCAAGAGGGACACCATAAGCCGACAGATTTCATATAATTTTTCATCCAACTTAGGAACTGCCAAAAACCTTGAAAATTATTTGGAAAAAAAAAAAACCAAAACCTGGGGAACATTTTTTTTCATAATTTGAGTTCTGCATATTTCATTCCTTACGACACACAATTCAGAGTGTCTAAGGGACATTATCTGCATTGCAGACTCTATATAGATATGTATACAGATTTTTCATAGACATTAACATCATCAGCTGCAATAAAAGCAGAAAGCTTTATTGTTATCCTTATTATCATTATTAACCTTGAAAATCCCTTAAAGGCACTTGATCCTCTTTTTGTCTTAGGCTACATTCACTGCTTTTCATCTGGATTCTGTTGCTAGCAGTTCTATTCCTGGTTAACAAAAACACTGAAAAATCCCTCAAAGCCCATCTTCACATTCACATGTAAACTGCTAAACAAGACTGAGATAGTGCCTCTGAATCTTTGCATGCAGCTAACTCCACTTTTTTTAAGCTTAGCCCACTGCTATCTTACCATCAAATGTATGATTAAAACACCTTTATAAAGGTTGTAGAAAAAAAACCCTTCAGTATTTTAAAAAGTCAAAACTTTTTTTTTTTAAATAAAACTATTTTATAAAAGATTCAGGATTAAACGATTTCTCTCCCCTAATGGATTTAGAGATATTATACTTGTGTTTGAAATACTGTGCTGGATTCAAAGAAGAGTCTCTGCCCACATATAGATGAAAAGACCTACTTTGTCTTGACTGTGACTACACTGAAGCAAGCAAGATATTAAAAGTGATCTGTAAAAGAAAAGAGTGAAAAGAAAAATTCAGTTCTGTGTTTGTGGGGAAAAATTAAGAATGGTTAAAAAATATCTTTTACATTATTGCAAATTCTTCAGTTACTTGAGAAAAATAATACCATGAATGGTCTGTAAGAAACACTATGGGACCGGCCAGATTTCAAAGTTCTCTTTCTGCAGAATATTTTGATCTGCTCTTTGAAACTGTGTTACAGTTATTAAAAAAAAAAAAAAAAGATCAGGAAAAAAGCCACAGTGTGAGCAACTGCAAAATACAACAAAAAAATTGTGACATCTTGAGCAGCCATGATTGATTATACGATTGAGTAGATGATTGTACATGACAAGACAGTTCTGCCCCCCTACCTCGACTTCATACTTGGAAAAGCCCTGTGCAGATCCAGCTATTTCTATTCTTCCCAGTTTTATTTCTATTCATTCAAGTTTTATACTAGATAGCCTGAGCTCCGAAATGAACGTTTAAAAATTGAATGAGTTGTGCCATGCTGAGCAGGCTATCTCATTCAAACAAAGATTAAAGCTTATGTTAGTTAAGGAAAAGATTGCTTTGGAAAGGAAATAAAAATAATTTCAGGTCTACTAAAATTAAGCTAGATCCTCTGACTCCAAACAAAGGGGGCTTTTTTCTTCTGTGAGACAGGAATTCATTCCTGTACCACAGAATGAGAGCATTCTTCCTCTGAATGACTGCAGGTATTCTAAACCTTTCTAGATAATCCCACAAGTTCAAGAAAGCCAGAAGCTGTGGACCTCGTCAGGCAAGAAGTATATGAAGAGTAATAAAATTCAAGTTTAAGGCTGACATTCTCTTACAGGTAGGCATTTATGCAGAAATGTTTAATGTGAAGATAAGTAGACTTTTTTTCCCACTCTTGATAGTACTTTGGCATCGCTCTATTTGCTTTTTCTTTCATAACTTTGATATTACCTTGATAAACTCAGTGTTTTTACTTGCACAAAGTAAAACTTGTGAACACAGTGTGAATAGAATAAAAAAGCAGATAAAAATTGTCTTCAAACACAGCTCAGTTAAATACAGTCAGAATTACCAGTAGGTGTTTCAATAAAACACTTCATAAAAAGTACAACAGAAACATACCGAAGCTACACTTATTAAATACATTTGACATATGTTGAAATTATAGTTCTACAAGACATATATGACATAGCCAGCTAAAATCAAGATTACACTTTTGGAAAGCAGTAAATTCTCCTAAACACCATGCTACTTATATACAGGAAATAGCCCAAACTACTGTTATTACTGCAGTAACATCTCTGTTAAAAATAATCTCGGTAGAAAGTGCAAATAGGAAAGCAAATGAATACTTTTGAGTACAAGTCAACCAACCACGTAAGGCAGTCAAAAAAAGGAGAATAGCCACATGTAACACAAACTCAGCAGAGCAGCAGGACATTGTTTGAAAATACTAGCCCTTATTAGGAAATCTTTTGGAAGATGAGTAACTGGAACTGAATTATGTTTCTATTAAGGGTAGTGAATTCCTCAGCTAGACGGCACTGGTAAATAAAAGAGAACACGCTTACATTCACTCAACAGCTTCAAGGAATTAAGTATCATTACTAGAACAAAGAGTTCCTCTTACAAAAATAATCAGGTCTTTTTCTTTGTTTGCAATATTCTTCTTCATCCATTTGCTCGTTTCCCCCCTCCTGCTGTATAAACATTTGAGTGCATGCAGGACGTCTATGAAGCTTCGGCTGGCTTCAGGGAACTGCGTTTTGCTGCCAGGGTGTCAGTTAAGTTTACAGCCCAGATCCTGTCTCCGTCCCTAACGAACCCTGCTGCACTACAGACTTTTTTTAGCTTGGCTGAAAAGTCCATTTAATGCTAATCTCCCTCCATCCTTCTATTTGTGCAACAGAGCCATTGTCCTCAAAGATACCACAACGACGCAAAGCAAGTGCTAATGGTTTGCCCTGGGAAACACAACAAACCGTAAAGGGTAGAAGGAGTCCCACAGAGAATACTGAACAGCAAAACAAGGCTAACGAGTGAGCTGCAGGACAGGGCACCACACTTCTGCTAGGCTGCAGAAAGTTAGTTGTCGGACACACAGTCTAACATTAAGACAAATACTTGCAAAGTGTGTAGGCTTCAGATAACAAAGCGGAGGTATCTGTAGGTAAGGAAGCTCATGTGTAATGGTAGGTATCCTCGAAGAGATAAACGCCCGATGCCAGCAAACACTTGAAAATTCTCCTCTACAACACAGTGACTTACAGAAGACTAAACTAAACCTGTGGAGTAACTGCACGGCTGTAAACTCATGGGAATTCCGACTCTCGATCATTTTCTGAATCTACATTAGAAAAGTTGAGATCGTAGCATTTCAGCTGGATGAACAGGAGATGGCAACAAAAAAGAACAGAAAAGAAATCCTATGAACACGGCAATGGGATATTATATTAGATACCCCCCCCCCCCCAAAGTGCTGTTTTGTCCCTAGTGTGTTAAATGCTTTGAGAGGTTTAAGATACCTCTCTCTACTGATAGAAACTTTACTGTAATTTCAAGACAAATACAAAATTTATTCATAATTTATAATAGTTCTTATACCGCAGTTTCTGGTGGTGTTGCCCTTTAGCTTCTAAAACTCTTCTGCTTTTTAGGTGTTTACTCTCATTGCATTCGTGCAGAATAATCATATCCATGTTCAGCCTTCATTTTTATAGGCTGAACAAATCAGGCAATAACGCATCCTTCAGGGTCTCAATTTCCACAGAAATCCAGCGCTCGTTTTCTTGAATGCTGAGTGACCAGTATTCCCGATAAGCTGTCAGCTGTGCCTCATTCAGTGATGTCAACATTTTCATAGCTCTCCAAGCAAACATCTTACCTGATGCACCCAGGATAGAATTTACCTTTTCCCTGGCCAGATACTTACACACAGCTTACATTCAGCCTGTGATTTTTATTATATCCATGTCTTCCTCCTGCTCCTGTTTTTTCTAGCTAACAGAGAACCCAGACTGCATCTGGAAATTTTCATTAGTCATTCTGAAAGGAATGATCTTGCAATCTGCATTATCACACTTTATCTGAGTTCTATTATTCTAGTCCTCAAGTTCATCAGTCCTTCCTCTGTATCACCTGGAACCAGCCTATTTTCCGAATCAGTATCATCAGCACATTCTAGCAGCATACACACTCTCATTAAAATATTAACAAGATCTGCCTGTGATTTTTATCTTAGAAAGTCAGTAAGCACTCTCTGGCTCTTGTTTTAATAAAACCAGCTGATGCCTGCCTTCTAACGAGTTTGCTCCTGACATCCAGTATTCCTTACTAATATTCATGCTTTCCACCCAGTCTAATAATTAAGAGATGATTTACTGAAGTCCAGGTAAGGCTTTTGAACTTTTGTCTACCACTCAGCTTTCTTATGAAATAAATGTAATTTTTAAATAAACACAATTTCTTTCACAAACATAATAAAAGATATGAAAAAATGTTTTGAGTTAAAAGAATCATGCTCAGAAATGCAGCTTTTTCATTGTTTATAATTGAAACTCAGGGAATCAAAATAAGTTGTGGAAAAAAAAGCCTGCCCACTGCAAGAAAAGGTTGTGAAAAAGTAATAAAATCATGAAAAGAAACAATGGCTTTCTCAAGAAAGAAAACAAACAACCCCTCCTTACCCCAAGGCCCCCACCCTCCAGCATATTTTACTTCTGATTTATTATCTGCTTTATCTGTCTGTACTATCTAGACCCGCATGAAACCTCTTGCTGCATCATAAAATTACTCCAAGGGTAGACAGAAAATTCTCTCTGCTAGTATTCCTGAAGATTATGAGAATGAAAAACTGAGATTTATTTTTTCCTAGCAGTGTCTACTCTGAAATGCTGTAGTTCTGAGCCTGAAAGACTACTTTACTCTGATTGATTAATTTCTGTGTTTCCCAGGCAGTGTTATTTTTACCATATAGTAGTGCTTGCTAACAGTCATGAAGTACTGCCAGTGAACCATCATACTCTCCACCACTGGAGGACAATTTGTATAATGATGGGGTTGTCTTTTCTAAACATTCACCTAAACTTTGGTTTTCCAACAAAACTGTAAGAGAAAGCCTCAGAAGGTGAACTGTTTTGAGCCAGTAATGGGAACAATATACATTCAAAGTCTCATCTTTCTCTTACATGAGATCACTAATATTTCTCAAGCAACATAAACAGAAAACTAGTAAGAATACTGACATTAATGGTGTTGAGCATCTTGGAAAACAAAAGTAGTCTCAAAGAACTAAGATTTGTAAAAAAATATAGAGCCCATGTCTCAAAAGGCTCACCAGTCGCATCTCTGGTAGTTTTGTTCACATTTATCTCAAAGCTGTTATTTTCAGTCTTTCTACCTATACTGTTTAGTATGTTTCAGATATCTTAAGTAAACATTCCCAAACTATTTTGCAATTCCTTTGAAATTCTTACTGTCAATGCTTTTGACAGGAAAGTCATCAGAAGTGGAGTGGATAAATAATGATATTCCTTTAAGTCCTTTTTTTAAACAAACAAAACCACAGCCAGCCATCCTTCCATTTGCCTTAAAGAGAAAAATCCATCTTGCTGACTCAGCAGACAACTGCATTAGGCTGAGTATGTCATAGAGAAGTGGCACTACCAAATCTCTCATAGCAAGATGGTGAAGATACTGTGTCAGAATGGTTGCTAAGCACTGTTAGCACTTAAAAAGAACAAGAGAAGCATGCTCCTACTAGCAGATGACCTTTCTAAACCTCCAGCTGCTGACCAGGGGTTAGAAAGTAAAAGGATGGAACCCTTTCACCTTCCTACGGCGTACCTCTGCATGCACCAGGAGAACTGAGAGGGATCTAGGAATCAGAATACTTCTGTTTATTTGAGATTGAGCTTTTTCTGTTCTCCAGAACTGATCTCACTGGTGATCATTACCTATATCCACTTTGAAATGCATTATTATGTCTCTATTTATGGTACAAATTCTGAACAAAATTCTTTCCTCCTATGGGCAGCAGTTTTTATCTCTTAAAAAAAAAAAAACCAGGACCCCAAATGTGTGTGCTCGCAGCCCAGAAAGCCAACCGTATCCTGGGCTGCATCAAAAGGAGCGTGACCAGCAGGTCGAAGGAGGTGATCCTGCCCCTCTACTCTGCTCTTGTGAGACCTCACCTGGAGTATTGTGTGCAGTTCTGGTGTCCTCAACATAAAAAGGACATGGAACTGTTGGAACAAGTCCAGAGGAGGGCCACGAGGATGATCAGGGGACTGGAGCACCTCCCGTATGAAGATAGGCTGAGAGAGTTGGGGCTGTTCAGCTTGGAGAAGAGATGGCTGCATGGAGACCTCATAGCAGCCTTCCAGTACCTGAAGGGGGCCTGTAAGGATGCTGGGGAGGGACTCTTCGTCAGGGACTGTAGTGACAGGACAAGGGGTAACAGGTTAAAACTTACAGAGGGGAAGTTTAGATTGGATATAAGGAAGAAGTTCTTTCCTGTTAGGGTGGTGAGGCACTGGAATGAGTTGCCCAGGGAGGCTGTGAGTGCTCCATCCCTGGGAGTGTTCGAGGCCAGGTTGGATGAAGCCTTGGGTGGGATGGTTTAGTGTGAGGTGTCCCTGCCCATGGCAGGGGGGTTGGAACTAGATGATCTTGAGGTCCTTTCTGACCCTAACTATTCTATGATTCTATGATTCTATAAATCAAAACACGGGGATCAATACTGCCCTCAGTCACTTAGTGGTTGGGAACTAATATAAGAATAGCTTTAGGGCAATAAAGTGCTGTATCACAAAATCAGAACAATAGATGATGCTTTCCTATCATAATCTGTTTTCTTGTAATTCTCCTATGATTTAAAGTGTAGATGCTGTAATTATTTAGAAAATCTGCAGTTATATATTTAAATTTTATATATGTATATGTCTATATACAAAAATATAGGTTTGCAAAGAAAGCTAGAAAAGTTGGATTATAACTGAAATTTTACTGAATATACCTGGAGCTATTTTCATTCTTCTGTGGTCTTTCTAAGGGCTTTGCTTCTTTCTTTTTTTCCTTTTCCTTTTTCTTTTCTACTTTTTAACTGTGATAGCAGAGCTGGATTTCCATTAGGAATACTGCCAGAAGATTACAAGCTTTTTTTGATGAACTATAAAATCTATTGAATTTGTGGGCACAATGAACAAAGTACAGTAAGTAAGGATTTTGTCATTTCAATGAACAGTTATTAAAAGTATTATGAAATCTTGAACACAATCAAAAAGAAGGTGCAGCAGAAAGATACACTTTTCCTTGCAGATTTACACAGAAACAAAGCCCAATTCTTTCACTAACAATCTTATAAGGCACATATTCAGCATAAATATTTTGCAACAGCATTGAAAAAGATTGCACAAAATAATGTGATTACTGGTCCTTTCTAAATCTCAGATGCAAGTGGATCTACCCCATGTATGCAAAGTGGTCCACGTGTGTATATATAGACCCATACATGCATGCACAGGCTCACAAACACACACATTCCTCTTTTCAATTGAAAAGACAATAAAATCTTAGAAATAATAGCTACCTAGTACCAGTTTCATACACATCACTTCTATTTTTATATAAGATTAAACTTGTACAGGATGCTAAAAGCAAGAATTGCTTACAGAAGGTAAAATTCAGCCCTTACTGACAATTTCTTCAAATGAAAACAAGCAAGATGGAAATTAATTTTACTGGTTTTGAAGACAGTAGTAAACCGGAATTTCAGGTCTACGTGTTCCACAAAAACATGGAAGCTCCAGTTCTCAAGAAATACCTGACCTTTTGTTTTATTTCTTCTTTTCTGAGTTTTCAGGAACAAAGGACTGCATTATGTCATGCAGACCTGACTTCCAATCACGCAAATCATAGGAAAAAAAACTAAACTGACAAAGATAGGAAAAACTAAGGAGGCTGCACACACATTTCTGTATTTTTTATACTTCCTTTAAAATAACTGCTCTGTGTCAACAGCATATCTTCAGTTGCTGAAGATCTATGACAAAAGTTCATACCTGATACCATTTTTTGGAGGCTTGTACACCTCCACACCAGTTTTAAAACTGAGAATTTGGCTATTAGAACTGATTTTTACAACATCAATTTTAAGGACCTTGTTTATATTATACTGTCAAAACAGTTTTTTGTTTTAAACCTCAGTAGTGGAGACATTACTAAGATACTTAGGCATAACACATTGAAATGGATTAGATCTTTTCAGATTTCTCCTTCTCTCTTGTACACTACGGGAAGGAAGGAAAGTGGGTGCCTGATTTAGAGCATGACTACCTATTCTCCAGCAAAAAACCTATCAAGTGTCATGTGCATACTGCCCCCAAAAAATGTATTAATTCAACTCACTGATCTGTGACATAATTTAATTAACAAAATCGTGACTGATAAAACATGCCACATTTTATTTGCTTTGCTTATACCACAGATAGTATTGTTTGCCTGAGCCATGGAAAGGCAAAGTAAATATCACTCTCAACTCTGTTTTACAATCATTAATAATACATAATCATACTTTTCATATTTGATTTGCTGTTTGAGTTTCATTATAACGTTAGATGCGCTAATTCCTTGCAAAATTCCCATCGCTTTGAAATTAAATTTACACCAAGCAAAATTTGGAGAGCTAGAGTATCTTTCCATGATGAATGGGAACATCTGAGCTTTAAACAGATGATGCTGAAAAGTGTTTCAAAGTCAGAGGTTAGATTTTAAGTTATTTACTAACTTCACTGAGTTAGGGTTCATGCAAGGTAAATGTTTAGTAGCCCCCTGTGTCTTCCTTTAAGGCATACAGCCCTGGTTCCTGGTCAGAGCTGCACTACTGAGTAAGATGAAACAAAGATTTGCTCTGTCATGGCAATTCTTATTTCAATGACATTTAGGAGTTAAAAGGAAACCTAGATCAAAACATGAAAACATTCTGGAAAATACTTAAAAATATTTTCTTCATAATAAGTAGAGTAAAACACCAACCTAAAATCCTTTCTGTAACACAGCAACACTTTTTATTACTTTAAGAGCATGTCATTGATTCTGATGCATCTAAATTACCATCTTCCTGTATAAATAATATTCAGGCATGGTGAATTTTTGAGCAACACAATATCAGTTATAGTTCTGGCCTTCAAAGACACCTACTACATCTGTCATTTAGTCCAACTGCCTGAAAACATTCTTTCTGGCTCAAAATTCATAAATGAGCTGTGTGGAAAAGTTATTTATAATCTTTTATGTTAATGCTGACCAAACTTCACATTTGAAAGAATCACTTCTACTGCTCATCTGGCAACAAAAGAAAAGCAAGGTAAAAGGGTAAGATAGTTGATGACATAAATAAACAATATTGTTACTTACCTTAGTTTAGATTGCCCTAACTATGTAAGAGGGTTGCTGCAATATGTGTGCATATGCGTTCTATGATAGGCTGAAGCTTTTCCTCTTTCTTTTCCTTCTCTTTATAAGAAAAAAACCCCTAGGCCAGATCCTGCTCCCACTGAAGACAAGAGCAAAAATCTTCACTGGGGTTCAATAGGAGCAGAACGGGGATTTTAAAACAGGTTTTTTTTTCCTTTTGTATCTTTCAGCATGAGCTTTTGTTCCTTCAGGCTATGCAGATACGAAGCTTTTAAGATTTCTGAAGACGCAAAAAAGAACTGGAAGTCTTATGTTCCTAATGAAGCATCATGCTGTCATCTAATTTATCTGAAACCACTGACCCCAAATTGCCACTGTTTTTAAGAAAAAATATTGGATTTAATCTTGACTAAGAAATCAAAGGAAGTTTCTGACAACATTTGTTGCCACTACAGGTACAACCTATTATCCAAGTTATGTAACTGCCACTCATTTGCTCAGATTTCAATTCCAACATTTGTACTCAACTCTTGTGCTAGAAGAAATTCCATATACATAAAAACCTGCTCGTAGTTGAACCATCATCTACTGTTCATACCCACATGCTTCTTTTTGCATTTCCTTGCCTACCTTCAAAGCCTTGCTTTGAAGAGATAAAAAGATTTTTCATTGATCAGGACAGAAAGTTTTTATGATACGTATTCTAAAAAGCATTAGTATATTGTTTCTTGCAGATGTCTAAGAAAAGTAGTATCTTAGAAATTTATTCACAGCTGGAAAATCTTATCTCCTGAGTGATCTATATCCTTATTGATGTAACACAGATGCCACGGATGAAATAACCACTTTTGGTGAAGGTCCTATTTCCAAAAAGCGTGTGTCTCACTCACCTGTTTGGCTAAGTTGAGATGTGCTTCTGCTCCTTCGAGACACTATGGCAACCACTTTGGCACTAAGGCTGGAACGCCTTTTCTTCCCACCTGTTCCAACCATGCCGACAGCCGTGTCTGACTGACTCCCGTCATTGTGCTCCAGTTTATACATCTCTCCACTCACACTTGTGCTCTTAGTGATTCTCCCTGAAGTCCCCATCCGTCTGCCTTGCATTTTAGGAGTAAATGTACTACAGTTACAAAGTAAAAACAAACATGTTAATTTGTCTGTGCAATACCATTTCCAAAAGCATTTTTTTTTAAATCAGTAAATTAAAGTCTTGATACATTTTCATTTATTTGATTCACAAATAAAAGGTTAATTTGGTGCTCCTCAGAGTATATATTTCCAGTATTATAATTTGTTCTTTTAGGGAAATAAACAAAATGAACACTTTCCCATGTTTGTCAGAGTGACAGAGAGACACACAACATGTAAAAAGTCATGTGGAGCCTTACTGTCTCTATTCCCAGAACACAGAAAGCAAGAAACCAACAATTTCAGGACAAAAGAAAATGGACTAAGAGAATATATGTAGGTATCCTATTGGCATAGCTCACTAAATCCTTAAGACCTAATAGATATGATGACATCATCTTCTGTATTTTCATACTTCACAGAAAGAGATAATATGTAGTATTTTTTACATCTTCACTCTCTCACTTCTTTAAATGTAAATGCAATAATCACAGTATGAAGGGCAAAATAATTTTGAGACAAAACCCCTAATAATCCCCTAGAATTTTCAGTGATTGACACAAAGATTAATTGCTCTAGCAGTTCTGTTTGATTTTCTTTAGCTATCACATTGCTTTTGAATGTTTCTATACAAAACCGTTTTCTGCTCCTGCACATACAGGCTGTACAAAGTATTCCGAAACACACTTTAGAGAACAATCTCAAATATACACAGGACATAACATGACTGCAACCAAGCAGTGCCCTAGCTCCAATGGCAATACAAAGACAGTTATCACTCCGCAGAGTTTAGCAGAAGAACTAACATACCATCATTTCTATGAATCTGGGCCCTGCTAAAGCTTAAATCAGTCCTGTCCAAAGACAGATCCAGGAAAGCAAAAAATAAAATATACTGAAATTATGTTTTACTGACAGTTACCAATGTTTACTAATGCATGACCATAGGTAAGAGCTGATAAAAATAGACAATATTTTTTGATGAAGAAACTGCAAAAGTAAAGTCCTTGGACAGACAGCCTTAGTAGAGAGGTCATTATCAATCTCTGCATAGGCTTTTAACTATTTGCAGTGCTTAGGATCTGTTCCTCTTAAGTACAGAAAGGAAAAAACAGTAACCACCTTCAAACAGGAGGAGGTGCTGTAATTCAAGAACACATTTTTGTGAACCATCTTAGGCATACTGAACTTATTATAAGTTTCCTCTTGTTGTCTTCTATCCCACTGCATCTTTAGTGACTGGCTTTAAGGTTTATGTAGCAAAAATAAAAGGACATATGTATGTTGATGTTTCTACGTAAAAAAATCCTTTGTATTTTGTTGTAGATCTCCCCCAGCACACACTCCCTCACATGTATATGAGTGCATACACACACATTGATTCCATCATTCTAGAAAGAATTTCAGCTGCACTTTTTGTTCATTAAGAAAAACAAAACAAAACAAAAACTCAAAACCAAAAAGCCATCTTTCACAAATATGCAGCTACGAAGAAAGAGATTTTGCGTGAGGCAAATGAGTTCTGTTCAATGAAAAACAGTATCGAATTGAGAGAAAGTGCCCTAAAATATTTCCCATTTTCAAAACAGACTCTCAGTTGTTTGATTTTTTTTTTTTAAGGGAGATAACAATTAATATCTTTACAAAACATCTAACCTAGCAGCTACATTTTTGTTTTGCTTTGTTTTGCATAAAGTAACACAGATTTCTTTACCTCTCCACGAACACTGCAACATGAAAAAGCCATGAACTGGGATTGCCAAATAGGAATAACTGCTTTTCAAATAGAAAAGAAATTTAAGAAACAGTGATGGACAATTAATGCTGAAAATTCTCATAAAAATATTTTTCTACAGTTTGAGAAGATTTCTTGGAGTTCACCTTTGGGGCTGGACACTGGTCCTTAGCTCTACCACAGTATTCTGGCTATAGAATCATAGAATAGTTAGGATTGGAAAGGACCTCAAGATCATCTAGTTCCAACAGCCCTGCCATGGGCAGGGACACCTCACACTAAACCATCCCACCCAAGGCTTCATCCAACCTGGCCTTGAACACTGCCAGGGATGGAGCACTCACGACCTCCACAGAATCTTAGGAAATGTTTTCTCTTTAAGAAGTGATGCTACTAATTTGCACGCTTATCAGGAAAACCTTAAAATTGTGCCCATAGGGTTGTAGAAGGCAATGACATTGACTGGTTTGCTTCCCTTGAGGACTCTTTGTCATTTCAAAGAAAGGGCAGACCAAAAGTAAAGCCTGATACTTGAAGGGGCAGAATCACACATGCCTCATTTTCAGGGGTCCTGCTTTCTACTGGGATTAGACATGAATTATTCCTTCCCACATGGATAATTCCTTTCCAGCAGCATTTGGAATTGGATTTCAGTGACTATTTCTGTGACGCTACTCAAAACTTTCTGTAGTCACCTTGTTCCAATTTTGAGCCATGGGTTTGTTGTCAATTCTGTAACTCTTTAATTTATGCACTAATAATTTAGTAAGAGAGAGGGAACAAACTGAAAATACTTCTGTTAAGAGCATCTTGACATTTGAGTATTTTGCCATATTTGCTGACATACTAATCTATAAATGAATAATTTCCACAGATAAAGTATAAAATCTGCCATGCAAATAAAGGAATAATTATTTATTATACAACTGACTTTGCTCTACTGAATTTCAAGTATTTAGGAATATAACAGATACTAATCTTAAAATGTTTTTATGCCAGTCTCCACTTTTAAAATGGAGCTGAAATGATCTAATCTCACATTTAATGTTCTACTATATGTGAGCTGAAATGAACTGATCTCTTATTTAATAAGTTCTTAGGAGACAATGATGTCCATTAACTGAGAAATAAGAATTGACAGGATCACAGAATCCTATATTTGATATTAACACCTATATTAACACCCTAATTCGATGACAATGAAATACTTTCTGAATAACAGATACATACATTTGTTTTTCAAAGACTCATAAATTTCAGTTTTCATTCTTTGTGACAGGTAGAGAGAACTACAGGAATCACCTTAGCAAAGATAAAGATTGAGATACTTAGAATTCAGATTAATCTTGTTTTTACCCTGCAAATATAAAGTTCTGTTTTCGCAGGAAATATGTTCTAGTGTACTGTGTGTACAAAATAGCTACTAGTGTGCCACAAACAGGCTTAATGCGATAGCACCAGGGATCAAATCTTACAGCTGTCCAATATTTCCCCTTGCATATCTAAGCAAACAGATTAAGATTCCTTTGCATTCATCTAATCCCTGGGCTACTTTATTGTTTGACATTAATTGCAACAGTATCAAAAGAACAGGCATTTAAAATTCAGTCTTCCCAATCCATCTAATTTAGTACCCTTAGAACACAGTATTTTTCCATTCCATTGCTGGCTATCACTTGGAGAAATAGCTCCTATCTCATACTGTTACTTTTTTCAATATAGTTGGAGTTTAATTTATGAAGCACAAAGAAGCAAAAGATACACATGAATTTACATATGTCCTTTTGCACTTAACCCTTCTGTTAACAACATAACTAAACATTTATTTTCCATTACTGGACTTGCTAGGATTATTGACACATTCATGTAAATGCAGATGCGAGTTTTTGCAAGCCTGTGGCTAAAATTGGCAAATTATTAAATTATGTTGTTGATCCAAACTTGGCTATCATTATACAATAAATAAATACTGTTTCAGTAGCAGGATTATTACGAGTAACATTTATCACTATACTCCATTTATTCTGAAAATAAATAATTCATTAAATTTTTATTTAAAATTATTCTACCATCTTTAGGAATTCTTTCAACAAATAGTTCTGCCAAAATTTTATGCTGTTTCTAATTATGGACATAACAACATCATCAATGTATAGATGAAGAACAGTTACAGGCAATCTATCTGTGCCTCTGTTCTATTTTACAGATACTGAGCATGGAGAAGGAGTCACTTGATTTTTAATTAATGTATTTTTTTAAATTGAAGTAAACCACCAAAGTAAAAACCCCTTTGAACCCAGTGAGAGCAGAGGCATACCGTGGCCTGGGCTCTCCTGAAGCACTGGGGTCACCCACTATTCCCAGGTTCCCCATCAGCTGGGAAGACACCTCTCCCTTTACCAAGGGAAAAATTATTACACTTTCCTGCCAAAGCTTATGCAGTTGAGATGGATCCCATCTGAAATGGTATCTGCATTACACAAAGCAAAATCAAGGCTATTTCCATGTCAGCCATCAGAGCTGTGAAAGCAAGCAGCACTTGCTGACACTACCTGAAAGTTGTATGTGTGTCTGTGGGAATGAAGAATGAGCTATTAAGATTAAAAATTTATTCAGAGTAGTTTGAGTTACAAGCTGCCATAAAAATTAACTGCAAGGTAAACTCTATAAACTCTATAAAGTATGTAATCAACATACTACTAGGACATTATGGATTATAGCTGCTTATATTAAACTATAGCATACACAACTACATAGAACTGAAACAAACCCAGTCGCATGTGTTAAGTCATTGCACATCTTTCTACATACAGATATCTAATGCATATATTCAAGATGCATAAAATTATACTAGACAAATTACTTGGATGGAGAAAATTGGTATATAGGTATACAGTCAGTATTTCTCAGTAGCTTCATAAAATACATGCTAGTAGTAGATATCACCTGAAAAATAAAGATTAGATACAGGAAGCCAGAACAAACTTTGACCATAAACTCACCTATATAATATTTGAAAGTATATCCTTTTTAGGGAAAAAAAATCAAGTGTTTAGCCATTACTAAAACCACATTATTTCCTTCATTCTCTTAAACTTTCTGATGATTTATAAAAAAATACTTCAGATGTTTATTTTCATGATCATTCATTTTTACTCCTTCCATTTTCCCAATAGTGCAAGCCATGAGTAAATAAATAATCCCCTGTATTCCTTGCCATATAGATGATGTTTTAATGTAAGTTCTTTCCACACAGTTGCAGTAACTTGAATCTTTCAACAGAATCCCTGGCCTTCACCATCATGAGCTAGTAAGCTTCCTTTCTCTTCTACAGAATGCAGAATCACGTACTAATTCACAGCTGCTATGGCACCCTTTTGCAATGAGGTAGCTCATGAATACTAATAACCTCCTAAACATGTAATAGTTGTGGACCAAAGGGAAGATGAGCACTCCTTTATAATGAGGAACATTACATTTCTAAATATAAACTAAGTCTTATTATTAGCATTATATGAAATCTCATTAATAAATCCAAACTCTAAATTACCTATCCAGAAATTGCTCTGTCAGTTTTAGAATATAGGTATATATTTATATATGATATATAACATTTTCTGCAAGATTAATTACTGTACAATTTATGGTATTTCATAAATTAATTCAAACATGGTGCTTTACAAACCAAAGGACAAATGCATATCCCATATCAAAATTCTCTCTAGCCAGTCAAGAGACATTTTTAGACCATAAGGAAGTTAGTTGATCCAATGAAATAATAATTTGGTACAGTCTGTACCAACTGGAACTACATATTGATCAAATGTGCACATCGACCATGTATTAAATCCATGAAAAAGCTATTAGAATCAGAAGAAACTTGCTTCCCTTGTAAAGTCACCATATTAGAATCCTACTGGTGTATTAAGATAGCCGAAATTCAGTGTCTTGTAAATTGTATCTGTTCTTGATAATATTCCTATATTGTAAAAAATTGCTACTCAGTGATGTGTCGCTAGAATGATACAGCCCCATTGTGTTCAGTGTGTAAACTCTCACAAAGGTAAGGGTTGGGGAAGATTTCATTACAGAAGTCTCCTATGGGAACTTTTTATCATCCTACATCAGAAGATCAGAAAATTTCCATGTTGGAATATAGGATCAGAACCTGTTTTGTGAAAGTGCCTTCCTCAGTTAACACACTGACCAGTGAATCATGGAAGTTTCACAGCTCTGATGGATTTGTGTTGTTGTTTTTTTTAAACTTGTAAAACTAGTATTTCTCCATGAAATGAAAGAATAATAATTCAGAAAGTAAGCCTGTACATTACAAAAGATAAGCAGATTTTAACTATTTCCCAAGAATATTTCATCAAGTTAATTTATGTACTCTGAAAATAGCAGAGCAATGGTCTGTGTGTGCAGGAGCGTGTGTCTGCCTGTGCATACCCACGGCACTGTCAGCCTGAAGGCAACTGATCACATGAATCATTAAATGAAACCAGCACAAAAGCATTTGGTTACTGCCAGGGCACTGCTCAGGTTAAGCACTGCTATTAATGCCGATGAGGCGAGGCTAATGGGAATCAATGGACAGACAGCTCAAACGACTCAAACTTGACTGCAAATAGCCATGTACATATTAAATTCAAGTGTACCAAACACAGCAAGCACATAAATGTTAAACCTGTAGCAAGAAAATATGGTACTGGTGTGTACGTGTATGACAAACACAAAATGTGGAGGTTTTTCTGCTTATACTGAATAAAGGAAACTTTCTTCCGGAGCAAGAAAGCTTAATTCTTTCTTTGTACAACATTCAGCAACTATATATTATTCTCCCTGTTACTATGTATTGCATTGCTTGCTTTCCCTCCAAAGCATGATGTACCCATGATCTCACTGCTCTCTGTGTAAAAAGGCTACACCGTTACGAAATAGATTGTTCACTGCTCCTTTACAGAAGTAAATAATAGCAACAGGAAATAGCCACAAAACAGGTAATAGAGGAGGAAAATCTGAAAGCCTGAATGGAACAGTGGAAAGACAGGTCCAAAAAGGAAATACAGAAAATCTTTTAAAAGAGATAAACTGCAATGAGATAAAGCAAGCAAGAGCTACTCTAAGGTCTGAGCCATGGCTAAAACTATTTCCCTACATTTCTTCATTCTAAATATAGCATGCACTGCCTGTTAAAAATGTTAATGTTCTTATGCTAAAAAATTATGAATTACATTTCATCTTAATCAACTGCGGTAATTAAATGAAAAACCAATTAAAATTATATTTCAGTCTTTTTTCAAATCATTAAGAAAGGCTGCTGGTAACGTGACAGTTTCTTTGACAGAGGAAGCACAATTAATTAAAAAGCCACAAGCAATGCTCTGTAGCACATTTTTCATGTACAGATGTTCTGAAGGGATTAAAGACTCCATCTCCCTCCTTCTATGACACACAAAGCAGTTTATAATGATGGATTTAAAAAAAATCATTATCTTTGGATAATGAATAGTTAGAACATTAATTACTCTGGCTTCACCTTGGTTTTATACATAAATGACCTCAGAACCAGAAGTTCCCATCTGTAACAAAGAGTTTAGGGGTAGAAAGGATATGTTAAATTCTTTAAGCAGCTTAGCTTAACTGTCTTCATATATCTTGCCTCCACGATAGTAATTTGAAGGCTATTGCTCTCTATTCCTCTCCGCAGAAAGCAAGAGCTGTGACTCAGGTTACATCAAAGTTCTCGCCCTTGCCCTAAGAAGGATCACCTAAGAAGCAAGATCAGTTATGATCATGGAGATACAGTGCAGGAGGGAGGTGACTGCAGTGTGGGCTGTTAGGTTGTGACACTGAGCTGTTCCAAAGCATCTTGTATGCATGGTCTTTTCACTGTGATAATTATTAAAGTTGAATTGAGTTTGATTAATTAATTTTTTATCAACCCTCCATGTTTTAGTTAATACTTGCATAAATCTTTTGTGAGCACAGCACTAATACAAACATGTAGCAGGGACACACATACTTATGGATGCAACACATGGTGCATATTAGCATACTAAGTATGGAAAGCCCACATCAAAACCATGATTGAATCTAGTACTAACTGTTATGGCCTTGGTTTCACCTCATTTTATTCTTGCAGTAGGATTTTGATTCGCAGCTAAGGAGCAGATAAATTACATTCATGGTTTCAAAGTGTCCTATACTTTGAAAAATACTGCTTCTTATAATGCTACCCCATGTGCCATTCTCTGCATCACTGATACTGAGATGACTTTTGGATTGAATAAACATTAACACTAGTCACATAGTAAAATGTTAATTTAAACATTCTATCATAAATTAAGACTTTGCAATGGAAAATTCGAAGATGAAAAGAAATCTTCTGAAAACATAGCAGACAGATGCTATGAATCCAATGAGGGCTTTTATTGTTTACTTTTAATAGTAAGAAACATGGAAAGTCTCTAGTCTGTCAGCAGCACTGGCTACATTATGGATGCTACCATTCTAGCTATGAGAGGGAAGATGTACTCTACTGCAATATCAACTAATTAATCTTACTCAGTATTTAAACAGAGAACTATAAACCACTAAAGTTACTGCATAATAAATGTTGCCTATTACATTATATAAGAAAATCAGTCTCTACTTAGTGACCCAAAATGCCTTGTTTACTGCAGAAACCTTGACTACAAAGAAACAGTCATACACAGGCAAATTATTAGTAACATAATTAGTCTCATAAATATGGAAGTTGTCTTCTGTTATTTATAACAGTCTTCTTTTATGTCAATCTGGAATTCCACTACTGTTCTAGTCATGGTGAACAAAAGATAAAGCAGTATAATATCTTAGTTCTAATACTGAATTTAATAGCTTATATTTAAGAACTGCAAATAAATAATTGATAAAAAATACTTGTGAAATCAAAGCAGATGGTCACTATTACCATGTGCTTAATTAGCTTGTTAATACAACTGTTGAGAGAGTCTAATTCTTTAAACTAATGGGAATGGAAAAATGCTTGACAATTCAATGCAAGTGCTCAATGCAGTGCAGAAGTCCAGCCAGTAGAATAAAACATACACATAAGTGCTTCATATACTGATTCAGCAAAGTACCACTACTGACTTGAACCATTTTTTTTTCCAGCAAACACAGGCTATGTACTTCACTGAACCCAAGTATAAATCAATAACCACAACCCTCCAGCAGTTGTGGGGAGCACTCATTCATCCTTCACTGAAACCATCTGGTTCTTTTCGCACATGGAATCTATAGCACATTATCCTTCCCTTCCTCTGATGTCACTCACTGCTGCTTGTTACTGATGTGCAACAGAAGAAGCTGCTAATCGTCTCCCATTTATTCTTCCCTTCCCATGCACACCTAAGTGTGCTGATATGAAGATGCTTTTCAAACACTCAGTTCCCTGCGAATTGCCCACCAAATATCCATCTTAGTACAAATGTCAAGATGACAAATGCAAACAGCATGAAAAGAGATCCTCCAGTGATGAATCAGGCCATTGTGCTCTGCTCCCTATTCTTTGGTCATGTTCCATGTCAACATACTGAGTGATTACTTAAGTATTTTGAGATATCAGTTCACCAGGGAATCCCAGCAATCTGAGCTCTGTAATAGTGCCTCAAACCATTCCATGAAGCGAAAGCTGGCCTCAGCACTAGATCAACTTGATTAAGATCATCACTTTAAAAAGCTGAAGAAACTAGCTCCACAGTAACTAAGAGAACAAAGTCTAGTTTACTGAAAGTATAGAAGTCACCTGCAAGTTGTATACACTGTTCTGGAAACTGGGGATGAAAAGCTTTGTCAGATAGAGTCTGACAGCATGAAACAAAAAATCTTTCCCTTCAGTAATGTACGGAGAACATACCTGAATCCCAGGAACTATATATGTTTGTGATACAAACGATTTAGTAGTATGGCGTAATATGTGAAATAAACTAGGACTGGTTCATGTCCGTTGTTACAACCCTCTTTCTTACATAACTCATTTACAATATTTCACTTAAACTTGAGCATTCAGTTAAGCAAAGCGTGTAAAGTCAGATTAAAATATGGCACATACATAATTATATCACACATAATATATGAAATAGAATTCTTAATAAAGCTATGATTTTCAAATTTAAAATTAGGAATAACAGTGATATTCCTAATGCAGGGGCATTTTGTTAGAAAACCAGATACACTGAGAGAACTCACCTTAAAAGCAGGTATCTAGCCTGTCATATATTTAGCAGGTATTGTTTGATCAAAGTGAAACACCTTATGGTAGCCAACTTGCTAAATCCTCCAAAACAGAAGCCTCCAGCTCACCTTTACTATGAATGTCAGTTCCCTACTTGACAACACCAAGAAGTCCAGGTACCTTTGCATAAGCAGACCCCTAATGAAAAATGATGCAATGATAACACTGGGCATAATTTTTAATTAAGTGAGCAAATGTCCTTCTTTGTCTGATCAAACCCATATGGTGCTGATTAATCATCATGTATTTAACATGGATTCTTACTTATCAATCATTTGCATTAAACCACGAAAAATCCCCTTCTGCTTCATTTAGGATGTGAGAAATGTTTCTGAGTCATACACAGTAACATTTGTAGCATACACAGACACAAAGTACTGCTTGATTGTGTTATGAATGCATAAAGACCATGACTGATGAAAGGAAACCTCCATAAAGGAGTACTGGTAAATTGACTTCATTGATGAAATACACAACTCCAAATGCTATGGCAAGCCAAATTCACAGGTCTGATTCAAGTCAAAAGTCCCAGAACATCTTGTTCCCAGAAAAAAATTCCTGGTATTTGTCTGCACTTCCACTAGAGAGCATGGCAGTCAACCAGACTTCCCAGGATGGTAAACAGAAAGATGTTTGGAATAATTTCAGATGCAGAGCAGTTTATCCACGCATAACCATTTGTTCTAACATTCACCTGAAAATGCTAAACAAATTAGAAATGAAGAAGCTATTGCGCAGACTTATATTTAGAACATCCATCAATCGCAATTCCCTCTTGCAACATATTAGAAATGTTAATCAACAAAATCTGCAGACTGAAGATTAACTAATGGTATTTTTCATGCATATTATGTCACAGCTTTCTGACAGGTAATTAAATTATAAATATACTTTAGGAATGAAATTACTCTTCTGCCTTAAAAGGTTTAGACACAGTCTTGTCACTGATTAAAGGAAAGGGAAGATTGGGTTTCATTCTCTCTGTGTTACTAACTTCTTCAACATGCTCGAGTTTCCTAATATACAGAACTTCGAATTTGTGAGTTCTGACCCAAAGAAAGGTTAGAGTGTTATCAAGCTATTCAAAGAGATGTACAGTATTTCTGTGTTGTTCTGCATCAACTGGTTTTATCCTTGCTGTTTAGGTAGCGCTTCAGTCTATAAATTCTGTACATTATAAAAAGCACGCTGTATTTTGGGTAAAGTAACTGAAAAAGTTAGTCTCATTGAAATTGAAAATTGCTCAAAAACCTCACAAATTGTTCTACACTTATTTCTAATACCCATTGACTTTAGAGCCACAAGTAAAAAAAGAGATGTGCTTCCAGGTTTTACAACAACAAAAGTAGGTGCATAAAAAAGGCAGTTCAATGAACTTTGTCTTTAAACTTAACATTATGCTTACACACTTGCCATGGCCCTTGGGCTGATACACTTCAAAAAGAAGATGGTGGTACAGATATGGTTTCAGTAAGACAGAAGACAGTAAGTCAAAACCTGCTCTTTTCCTTGTCCCTCCTCTTTGACCACCCCATCCCATCCAATATTTTCCCATCCCATCCTACTTAATATGTATTAATGTCACGTTCCTTGGAGGCAAAAATAAAATTTGAACTTCAAATTACTAATCAAACTTGAACTTCAAATTTCTAAATCCGTGAACTTAAAGAAATGTAAATAATTAAAAGAAAGAATCCATTTAGCTTAATTTTATGTGTCTAAAATTAAAGTAACCGATCTGAACTAGTCATCTAGGATTCCTTCAGCATCTGCCTTTGACATCTACTAGAAGACGAGGCGTATCTGAGATAATAGGTGTTTTCTTCTTTTTACTGATGATTTCATTAAGTTGGATGAATTATTTAACAAAAAACTAATTTTTAATTAACTTCACTGTAGATATTTAGTTGCTAAGGCTAACATTAAACGGCATGAATCTCAGTCTGAAAAAAATTGTTTGTAATACAATCAGTGCTTTCCTGAAATTAACTTTTCATTTCCATTTAATAAGTAAGCTACATGAAGAACTGACTAAAGAATATGTGACAGAGGCTACCAGTACAGACACAGGAGAATAGGAAGCAGACTTGGCTCAGATCATCAGCAAAATGCCGTCTCCTTTTCTTCAACTCCCACCTTCCTTCCATTCTGACCTCTCTTGATATCTAATTCCCATAACAGTTTTGCAGGTCTCTAAAAACGTTGACATTTTTATAACGATGATAGACAATCAACTAAATACAATTGTGGACAACCCAAATGGAAAACTTTGACCAGTGGATGTCAATCTGTTGGATACAATGTTTTCCAGCCTAACATCAAAATTATTTTTAATTTCACTCCACTGCACTTAATAGCTGAAATCTGCTAATTGCAAAGATAGTCCATTAGACATGTTCCACTTATTTTAAAAGCAAAACAACTGCCATCTTAGAAGTAAAATACTGAAAGTTATGAGTAATTTATGAATCTGTTAGTTTCTTCCTAATATTCCTGCTGAATGAGTGCACTGTGTATTATTACTATACCTTTTGTTCACAATGGAAATACTACCTGAATTTAGAGAAAATTTAAGCAAGCAAAACTATCTAATCTCTGAGGTATGGATTCTGTGGACAGTATCAGAAAGGTAAGGCATCTGAATTCTACTTACATCTCACTTCAGGGGTCTAGAGTAAAGCTGAATTGGAGCTCCCATTGCAGGTACTTGGTTTTGAACACTAATCTTGTACCCAAGGTGCTCTGCTACTCATTAAAATGGAAGAGGCTGAATGAGAGCAAAGATTGACCCTAGGTTTCTCCCTTTCCAGACTCATAGGGCTCACTGATTCTCCTGGTTCTGGTATCTGCGATCAGACATTCAGAACCCAAGCAACATTTCTGATAAAATATGTTCAACACAGAGATATTTATGGACAAAAATCGTATTTTGTTCAACCTGCCAAAGACACTGTAACAGGTACCGGTTGAGAAAATACAATGTCTAGAAAATACAGGTATTTTGGTACAAATAAAGCCCTCTGTAAGAGACAAATACTGAAAAGCTAGGATGCAATGAGGTGCAGCATTTAAACAAATTAGTTTAAATAGCTAAACACTTGAATAACTTTAAATACATTTACAGTTCCACTGCAGTGCTGTGGTGGATTGTGGATTACTGCAGCTGTCAGGTTATAATTTCACCAATCTGAAACATGACTTTGAATACCCTCATGAACTTTCCTTCACAAAAAAAATGAGATGGAGCTAGTTCATACACAGAGGCCAGTTTCTGAGTTTCCCTAACATCCGTTCCCACTGTGTGAACAGAACAAAAAGCCTGCAGCTGAACTTCTTGGATGGTGAATCTGTCTAGAAGTGTTCTTAAGTACTAAATGATGCCATCCAAACTGATGGCATCTGATTTCCTCCATACGGATGACTTTTTTTAATATAGTTTCTAGTTCTTCTGGTGTCTTATAATACTTTAAGGCAAATTTCTGAGAGTTCAGACATTGGTAGCTGTAATCATAGACTACCAAGACAATCCTATAGCCATTATAGGTGATGGGAGTTTTCTCATCAAGTTAAGTGAAGACAGGAATCAATCTGTGTATCTAAAAAAGCAGTAAACCGAGAATAGGTTATTATCAAGGATGAAACAGGTATTTGACTATTGATAAAACAAATTAATTAAACTACTTTTGAACCAGAGATATCAAAATGACTATAAAACACTTGTTTCAAATCTAGTAATTTATCATATGCATAAAACCATCAAAATAAAAGCAAATAGGCAGAAAAATTTACAGATTGAAAGAAAGAAAAAAAGAGCTTTTATGATAGCTACTTCTTTAGATAAAAAAATCTACTAGTATTTCTGCTATAATACCTTATTGACATATAGATTTCTCTGACAGCCAGCAATGAGGGGACAGGGTGTGTTCAATTTCCATTTGCCACAAATACATTATTAATCAGTCATCTTCTTGTAAAAAGTTAACTTTCTGTTTTAGATGCGAAACTGCAAAAATACTGTCATCATTGGCCAGCAATGAAATACCATTTATATGTGCATAACAATTTTTATAAATTCTTATGTTTTGGCTATCTAATTTCAGTAATTTCTGGTTGCAGTCTGGCACTGAATTAAAGGGGGGGTGTGATACAATTGAAGCTGCACTGAGAACTCACCCGATTCTGCCACGAGGGCGTTCAGATTGCTCCGACATAAAACTTGTGCTGCTGAGGCGTGAGGCACTGCTGGTTCGGGAAATGGCTGACACATCACTGACATCACTATCTGATGATTTGGCAGAGACGTTATCACAACTTCTGTACTGATCTGTTTGTATGTTATACTAGAGATCAAGAAAAGAAAGGGTGAGGAGTCTCATCAAAACATAACACATATATTGAAACAATTTGACCTAAGTATGACAAACCTCTCTAACTGCTTTTGAATGTAACAAAATTGTATGAAATTTAGAGAAGTGCCTATATTAAATAATGTTGTTATGTCTAGTGAAGAAATCAAACATGGTACTTATGGACTAAATAAAGCACTTAAAAAATTACAGCATTAGAATTGAAATAGGCTGCTGGTTCTTTAGTACACTGGAGCTATAATAATGAAGTGTTTTTGCAGTGGACAGACATTGCCCATAAGACCTTTCTTCTATTTTTCAAATATTAAAAAAAGTTATACAGAGTATACATGTATATGTAAACTGTAGAGAGTTTGGAACAGAACTGCGTATAGGTCTGAACAAAATGTAATGCTACATAAAGCTGACATTTGAGGATTGATTTCAAGACCTAAATTCCATGGGAAAAGGAAAAAAAAGTATTTTTAATCTCAGAATGCCTCTTTGCATTGTGACACAAGAGGACTAGTCAGACAGAAAGGTAACTCAGCAAAAATAGTGCTTGTTTTCAGGCAGATCAGTTCCCTGACCTAGTTGCATTTACATGTGTGCATGGTGAGAACTAGCAGAAGACCCAGCAGGAGGAATGTATGGATAGGGATAGAACTGCTGACAGCAACAGCTTTCATTAGTCAAAACTGTGACACCACACTGCCTATTACATAAAGCTCTTACTACTCACATCATCCTTCAGACATACACTAAAGGTAGCTTCAGTCCTAGCAATGTCACTTACCTAAATCTTCAGTCACACAGATATGAGACTCAAATCATTATTAGGTTCCCAAAACTAAACCCCACTATCATTACAGAGCAAGGTACCCTTGGCTGGGAAGCAACTAAAACAGTGGTATACTTCCAGGGCATATTATGGGAAAACTATTAACACAGGGGAAGACTAGGCAGTTTTTGATGACACCCTAGGGAGTTCATTTTCCACATCTGTGCTCTGTAAAATTGCAAGTCATAGAAGTTTATTTATGAGTTATACGCAAAGCTGGGACGGTCTGGGAATATCCCCAGCTCAACCAGGCACTGGGTTGCATGCTGAGTCAGTTCACAAATATCATGACTTAACTTTAAAAACTTGGCAAACACAACCTTGGGTTTGTACAGATTAATGTATCAGGCCTCCTGCCCTCAAGCCAGATTTATTTTCTCTTGCTCTGGTGCCTTTTAGCAACTATGTTGGAGGTCTCCACAGCACACTTGGAAAACTCTTGGTAAAACATTTAAGATAAGATGAGAAAGTTAACAGAGGTAGAGGAGGGAATAAATAGAATACTAAGCACTGACTGTAAATACAGAAATCTGTAGGAGAAATTGGGGTTATACAAGTTTAGTGTCTCAACATGTGTTTCAGGGTTACTCATAGCTCCTGGATGGCATATGCCAAGATTAACTTCACAAACCAATTTATGAATAAAAAACTGGGTTTGACCTGAGGAGTGTGTATTGAGGTAACTCTTAGTAGTACCTTCCCTGTGAGGGGCTTGCGCTGGCTGACTAAATAAAAACATCCGAGGGAGAGACAGCTCTGGGTTACTAAACGTAAATTTTCAGCTTTAAATACTAAATGAAATTCTCCAGATGATTTCCGAATAGCTTGCAGCATGACGACTTTGAGCTCCAATAACATGCCCAACAGGCACTGACGTGGAAACGGATGCAGCAGAACACCGATTTAATAAAGTGGGTAACACAGAGGGCTCAAGAGCTCTAATATTTAAAAATATTTTCAACTCCAGCAAGCAGATTTTCTTTCCAAGTGACTTGGTGTGACTCTCTGAATATGAATGACCAGTGGGGTTAAGGTGAGACTATGCTTATAAGTTTGTTCAGATAAACTTTTGGAAATGGCTTGTAGACTCTGCTAAATAACTTTGCTGTCTGCCCTCTTTCAGACTGCAAAATAAACCTCTCCAAAATGGAAACAGAAAGGACCCTAATACTTATCAGCTCTACTTGTCTTGGTATTCCAGTCACAGAGTTGCTGCATAAAGCACGAAGAATCCCTTTCTAAATGAGATTTTCATGGCAACATTGAGCTTTTGCTATCCCTTTATACTGTATGCCAAGGTTGTGATTCCCAAGAAACTGAAAACTCTTCCCTTCACAGAAATAGAGATTAGCACAAGATGTGGTGATGCTGAAAGTTAATGCCAAGTGCTACAGTGTTTGTATTTTACTGCTACTTCCAGGTTTAGCTCTTCCTCCCTATAGCTGCTGCTTCTGTTGAATTAGCTGTCCTCTATAGAAGGCATACAACTTCTCCTAGTTATTCCCTACCTACCCCTTTTCAGTACAGCCAGATAATCAGTCATCTCAGGTAACAGACGAACAAAACAAAAGCAA
The DNA here is from genome assembly GCF_037157495.1 of Lathamus discolor. Lineage (NCBI taxonomy): Eukaryota > Metazoa > Chordata > Aves > Psittaciformes > Psittacidae > Lathamus > Lathamus discolor. The sequence goes on from NC_088888.1 coordinate 80,509,538, forward strand.
TTTTGAAATTACCCTTTTTTTTTCCCCCTCAAATACAGACAGAAGTAAATACCACTCTTCCACAACACAGTCATCATTAAAAGAAGAACATTTTACTGTTGCAATAAGCCTGAACCTATCAGAAGAAAAATATGGGCTAAGATCCACTTATTTGGTATCTGCATTAAAGAAATGCCTGAAGGTTTCCAGCTAGGCTCAAAAGTACATATAGTACAGTTCTGCTCATGCTGAAAACTACTATTCTTTATCACTCTGCATGTATTTGTCCTGTTATTATATATATTATATATTATTTATATTTCCCTGCCACATAATATTTATATATTGTATAATTTTGAAGCTTGAAAAAGTGAAATTTCAGTGCAATCACTTCTTTTCCAGCTCTGTATCTTTCAAAGTTAAAGCTTATGTAACATTTCTGTGCACTATTTGTCACATTAGGAGAGTTGCTAAAGTTTGCAGCAGCTTCGACAGCAATTACTAAAGAATAGGTCTGGCTTTTTAAACATTAATAGCAGCTAGCTTCATGTGTCCAAACTATCTGCACTGTCTGCTTCTGCATTACAGAGACAGAAATTTGAGTGTAACTATCTCAAATATAAACAACTGAAATGTAGTTCTTCCAATCACTTTACCACCTGTGGAGCTGCTGCTTCTACGCCAGTAAAAGGAGAAAAAAAGAGGTATGATGAAGTGCAGATGTGTTAACGTCAGTGGAAAGAGGATAGATGTTAATCAAATGACTGTACTTCATAAATACTTTTACAGCTCCTCAATGACTAACAGTGTTAGCAATTTTACTGACTATAAGGCACACTGTAGAAGTAATTTAATAGTCTATTCTCTTCAATAAGCATTTCTATTTCTAGATTTATCTCCTAAAACCATGTTGATTACAACAGTTTGGAAATTTGAAAGCTGAAGCAGTGTCCCCTCCTTTGACTATGAAAAAAAAAGCCTCAGGTGACTAACCTCTGCAAATATGTGCCTCTGCAAATATGTGCCATATCTTTCCTCATTAAGTGCTTAAAATTAGGAAATTAAATGATAAAATTAAATGGGGATTAAAATGAGGAAAGAGAAATCCAGACCAGAAACATTAAGAGCTAGATTAATTCAGAGGCTTATCAAGTCTTGAGATGACAGCTACCTTTTGAGGAACCCTACTCTAACAAGGAATTTTGTCAGGAATCACCTTGAGTTTTACAACTGCTCACACAGGGTTCTTCCAAATGCTGCCAGGGTTCACAGCCCAGCATAAGCCCCTTGGTGTGTCCAGGTCTCATCTTTGACTGCTACCAGCATCTGGGTATGTGTCCTGGGAGCAGCTCATGTGACGATGGTCCAGAGCCCAGTAAGCACTACTCTAAGTAATCCTTCCCACAGTTGTATCCAACTCAACTACTGTGAACACTACTCACCTTTCTCTCAGGGAACATGAAAATAAGCAAGTCAAACTGCAGGGAAGTCCACAAGATGAATGAATGGACCTCATAGAACTGAATGCACATCACTGAATTTTGTGAAATACTACCAGTACTGAAGAAACTCGTATCAACAGGATATATGGTAATTTTTTTTTTCTTGAAGGTGGATAAGGGGGATCAAAAGAAGGGGATACTCATCACATCAATATCCAGGAGCATTCCCTATACATAGCCATAAGTGCTTTGCACAGTATAGTATAAAACTAAATGCAGCCAGCCTCCTGTCATCCTGAGTCTCCTATCCAGTCCCTCCTTGTAAACATTAATGATCAAGTTACATCCACAGAGTGCCACTGAATTAATGCAATGATTACTCTTGTATGCTAAATGCTTTCCAATCCCATACACTCTTAACTGAGTCAGAAGGGCATCTAAATATAGATTTATGTCCTTTTAAGTACATACTACAGTGCTCTGATCAGTAGCTCTCTTGAGTTAACAGACCTTCAAAAAAAATGTGTTGCACATTCCCTGGAAAACTGGAGCAGCTGTAGCACAGTGTTTGTGTTGTGTGTGTGTATAGAATCTGCAATAAAAAACTTGCTATTTTGAATTAAGAGCCTAATTAAGAAATACTATAATTTGTATCTATGCAAAACCACAATTATGCTACCAAAGTGCTTTGATTCTCTCAGACACTGAAACAGCCCAAATATGTGCATAATAGCCACTACAGCCTTAGCAGTATATAAGAAAGAAGGTAAACATGTTTAAAGGTCTTGTTTAAACCGTTCTGACAAATCTACAGAGGGTTTGGTCTTCGGGATTTTTGTGGGGTGTTTTTTTTGTTGGTTTGTATTATAATTATTTATTTACTATTTAACTTTTTCAAATTTAACTGTTTCACGTAAACTATGGAGCCCTTCCACTGGAACTGAAGGAACCAAGGATGTCAGCTCTGTGAACCTCACAAAACAATGAAGATGGAACAGCCACCAAGACCCACACAGATGTTGTACAGCAGGCAGTTATCTATTCAAAATCCAATAATGGATGTTTAAAGCACAGATGTTTAAAAATGTGTACACACCAACTTGCATGGTGCATGCTTGAAAAACTTTTACTTGCTTACTGACACTAGAAGCTTGAGAAACTTAATAGGAGAAATTACAACAATGGAAGAAATGCACCAGAAATTGCAAAGGCCATGTTACAATCCCTCTGAAAAAGACAAAGGCCTGTTTCAATAAAAGAGAAAAAACATTTAAATTCAAGGAATTAATTCTGCATACACATAACCAACTATTGCAAGAGATCTGGTCCATACTGCAGGAAAATTCTGAAAGGTCTAGAGAATTTTGCACATACTGGAATAATCAAATCTGTGCGAGAGGATTGCTTTGGAAACTAGAAGGGAGGATTTTCTCAATGTGCAGAACAGTGTATTTTCTCTGAAGCAGTGGGAAACAAGTGTTTCTGTTAAAGTGGGACAAACTGTGCTTGCAATTGCCATTTCAAGTCATTTAATATTTCTTTCTCTCTATTCCAGAATGTCTATTAGACCACTGAACGTATTTTCTTTCTAATTTAAAGTAAGTTTTGCTTTCAAAGACATTTCTCAGATTTTGGCCGCAGAAATTAGGTATATTCTTAAGTCCTTAGAAATCTCAGTCATTAGCTACTAAAGCTGAAGTGCCACCTGATATGATTTACTACATTTTCATTAGAGCTGTCTAAATCTTCATCTGTCTGGTTTATTTTCTTGGCTCTTTCAGCATCTTTTGAGGGTAAAGAAAGTCAGTAGCACAAGGGTTGCTTTAGTAACATTTTTAAAGTGGAGGCTATCACCACAATGATATGAATCAGCTATACCACTGAATATAGTACAGAATGTTAAAATGTGCTAACACAATTTGTTCTCAGCACTTATTTATTATTATGTTGGACCATCCTATTTAGGACTACACCTTTATCATATAGAAAAACATGTAAAGTTAAAGAGTTTTTGATTTAAGGTTCAGGACAACTAATTTATTCTCCTTACTGCTATCATAGCATGGAAAGGAGCACATGTCTGCCAGAACACTGGGTACTCCAAAAACATTTTTCTTGTAACAGCACACAGAGAATTTTCTTCCACAGAGTTGTGGTCAAACTTGAAAACAAAATAAATCTGAATATAACAATTTCCAACAGAGCTCTTTCCACTTAGAACTCATCAGGCCGTGACTTCAATTTTGATTTAATTTCCACATATCTCTTAAAACCAAAGACATAGTAGAAAACTTAGGATACTAGAGGATGAAAGAAATTTGTAACATTGCAACTTGATGTTTTCCAACAACTATTTAACCATACGTTGGATCTGCATTAACACAATAAGGAAAATAATGCTTATGATAAATATTAGAGAGTGAGGTTTAAAAAAAATTGTTTCATAATGAAAAATATGAACATTTGGACCTGTCTGTAAGCACAGTTAATCCGAAGCAAAAAACTGGCCTTTAGCTATGAACAAAGGTATATGTTTGGTCATCCTGGTCAAAGTCCTCAGATTGCACATTACCTCTCTTTCCTGCAAACTTTATCAGACCCATTTGTACTATTATTTTTAACATATTACCCGGTTGGGAAGTACCTCAGAGACACACTGCCTCTCACCCTCCTGTCCTGAGTTGACTTCTTGTGAAGATAACAACAAACCCAGTGCCAAATGAGTACAAATTCTGGCTTCTGACGTATTATCTCACTGAAAATTTCCATCCCAATTGTGGGGTTTTTTTTTAACCCCAATATGCCACAATTTGGCAACTGAGGACACAAAGCCTTGTTTCTCTTACTTCTCTTCCCTTTGAGAACTGTTCATTTAAGTTCTATGTTCACAGTGGAGTGGTCTTGAAACAAGTTTATTAAAGTTGTCTCTACATTTAACTGTAAAAACCTTTTGAACAAATCTTTCAAATCAGTTAGATATAAGTCAGATGCCAAATTGTCTATTTACCCACTCGTAAGTAAATACCTGATTTTGATTCTGCTGAGTACCTCACTCATTTGTTATTTTAACTTGTGCCTCCAGGAGCATGCATCAATTTTGGGAACACAGAAAAGTGACCCTGGAGGGGCAGGGACAGAAAGTCTGGTACTTGCGCTACAGGAATAAATGCTGAGAGTGTTCTGACATCTGCAGCTGCAGAGAGCTTGACAAAGGTTGCTGTTTTGTGTATGGCACTGGTTCATAAATGGAAAGTTTGTCTCTTTTAAGTTGTAGAAATAAAAATACATCTGTTTAGTTCTCACTGATGTGAAGAAAATCTTTGAAATGTGGCTAGTGAAGCATGAAAGTCTAAATTAATAAAAGCTGTGTTTTTCTCCCAACTACTGTTATTGAGACCTTATTTTTAATGCATACAGTTGCTACGCGTGCCTTTTAATTTTTCAGAGTGGACTTTTACATTCATACTGCCGTCCTGTGGTCACCCACTGAAATCACTTTACTCTGAATGGCACTGGAAGAAGCTAATTGCAGGAATATTAACCCCACGACTGAGTTACTACGTCTCTTGTCTCTGCTGTTTAATTTGCCTGCACAAACACAGTGCTGTATTTCTAGAAGGAAATGCAGAATCTAATAAAACATTTCCCTCCTGACTCCTGCAAATGTTTCCTCTCTGCTCGGCATCACAAAAAACATCTTTGGCAGAAACTTCCAACTCCACTCCAGCCCCTCACAGCTTGATTTGGAAGTGGCCGTGCAGATGTGTGAGACATTTGCAGCAGTTTGCTCAGAATCCCGTAGTTTTAAACTTACAAGGTTGCAGGAGATAATGTTAGCATTATCAGGGAAAAAAAAAAAGTCTCTCTACATAATTTAATTTCATGTGCACTTAATTAACAGAGGAAATCTTTATACTTTTATTACAAAAGGAGATGAAAGTAATTAGCATGCATTTCAAGAAATTGAATATTTTATCTGCGATATTTTTAGGATGAAAGAAAATTATACATATATGAGAACAGCTATATGGGACTGGATCTAATACTGCCTAGCACTCTACACTTCAGACATAGCAAGGGAAGAACTAATGAGTGGGGTCAATACAGCATGGTATTTCCATGGCCCACTTTTCCAGCCTCCAGGGATTTGCAGTCCACAGTCTTCCTAAACTAGAGGAGACATGGCTTTGTTTAACAACTGTTGAAGGATCTTTCTTCCCTGAATTTGTTTTGAAGTGTTCTGTTTTTTTGCAGATTCATTTTAGGTGATGAAGACCTAAGTCTACTTACAAAGACTAAGTCTAATGCACGTCAGATGGGGGTAAAAACAATGTCGAAAAGCTGTTGCTCAAAGACATTTCTGTCAGGCTTTATAACATAGGGTTCTTGAGTGTTACATAATACTTTGAATAAACAGGTTTATGCCTTCAATTTTCAAGCCAAAGCATCATTTCAATACTACTGACTTTACCTTGGTATATTGCTCACGCTCATATTCTTGACTAGAACCAGACCCTGATGTCTGATTATAACGGTGCACTTTCATTTTCATCTGTCTCGTTCGCTCCTCCACTACTAAGCTTGCTGCAAAAACACACAATGAGAATGAATTAAAAATAGTGAAACCTTTTTGGAAAAACAAACGGTTTAGCAATAATTTTAGCCTATTTCCATCCCAACGAAACAAAGAAATGTACAAACGTAGAACAAGCAGGGTGTAAACACAGAACAAAGGAACACTAATGTCGAGAAATCAGTCCCTTCCGTTGCAAGAGTCTGTACCTGAAAATGGGTAGAGATCCCAATTTCCTAGACATAGTAAAGCTGGTGCAATAGATATGAAAAAGTGAAAGAATTTCAGTGATAGGCTGAATTATGAACCTGTTCAGTATTCTGGATGCAGGGGTCATAAAGCCACGATCATCTAACCATGTATTTGCTTAAATGTAGAAAATATTATAGTAGCATTCTAAGAATTAATGCATTAAACAGGTATTAAAATTTATTTTTAAAGTAATTAACTACTACTACTACTATGTTAAAACGTAAGTGATCACCATAGCCAAAGATCATTTGGAAGGAATAATTTCTCCATTCAACCAGTCATAGTAAAAAAATACAGTAATTTTTTGTTTAGTTTTGGTTTTTTACAGGAAGTCCTTTAAAAGCACTACTTTGCTCTCTAATGTTCTATTTCAAACAAATTATTTGTTCTTGTGTTTTCAACTCCCCTACGACAGCGTTTGTTTAAAAAAATCAAATCTTAAACCTTCAACAAATTGTGGTGTTATAAAGAGCATCTTCAATTTGAACAAGTTACGGCAATTAATATTAGCTGCACTTGCCACAAGAAGATGATCTCGCACTAACAGCAAGAGTGGTATGAAAGCCCTTGGACTAAGGCTTCCATAAAATAAGTTCAACCTTTGCAGCACTGGATAATTTTCATAGGGAACTACATATTCTGCCATTCTTAAACTTGGTAGCACTACAAATGCAAAGAAATACCAAATAAAACCAATACCTTGAAAACTGGCACTTTTTCACAGTTCTAGAACTAGACCCAAATATTCATCTGTAACTTTTCTAAATCATATGAGTACTCACTAGTTTTCTTGTGCTTTAACAGGTTGTAACATCCCAGAACAACTTCTTTCAGATGGAATTTTTTGTGGGGTCGTGTCCTGGGTTAAACCACAACAGGTCACAAATTCAAGACTGGCATTTCCTTTGGGAAAACTTCCACAAAGTCTTCTGCTTTAGGGCCAGCCATGGATTTATACAACTCTCTCCAAACCCGTTAGTTTTAAAAGTCAAGATTTTTGTAAACAGCCCCTCCCCAGATCAGAAAGGAGAGAGACACCAATCTAAAAGCTGCATGGAAGCAATTTTCAATCACAAAACACACAGAATTTTAAATTAGTGGAAAATAAGTGCTCTATTGTACCATACATATTGTGAATCATAAGGTACTAAAGTTCTCGTATGTGGGGTTTTTTTGCTGTTAGGTAACTGGGGGATTCTTTACACCCCTATTTTTCCCTCTGTGCTTTGCAAGCTAAAAGACCCCACCCCACACTCCTCAAAAAAAAAACCCCAAAAACCAGTATACTCAGGGTTGGATATTTTAAGCTACATGCTACTCCACAAAGCACGACTGTGCATGCACATACTCTGTAACGTGCTTGTAGAAATGATGGAATGTGCGCCTACTGTTTTGGTATGAAAAGATGTACAAAGACGTCATTGTGAAAAATATGTTGTTTTCATGTCCTCCTTCCATATTTCTTATTTAAAAATAGGAAAATTAATATGCTAAATTACAGTAAAATACTGCTACAACTACAAATTTAAGGCACAAAATAAACTTATCACTCTAATCTTCAATCTTCCACGCACAGAGAATCCAATCTAGGAAATTCTGCACAAGCAGTATGTCAGTCTGGGCCCAGCAATCATTTCAGATGACTAATTATGCCAGTAAATGTGTACCTTAATTGCAATGAATCCAGTTCCAGCATCAGATATGCGGGCACAGCTCCAATTACTTCAATGGAAGTTGCATGGAGGTATCTGAAGGCAAAATCGAGCACTTTAGGAGAAATTTTTAAAGATGGCCTCATTTTAAGGACAGATATGAAAGGATTAAGATATACCAATTAGCGACTGAAGTAAAAAAACTCAGATATCTTAATCCTATCATACGTGCATGAAACAGACTGAGGATATAAAATCAGAGGGAAAACTGAGACCCCTTTAAAAATTTAGCCCTGTGTGTCTACGGTACACAGATTACAGTTACTCTAAAAAATAACCATTTCATTGTGTGACTTTCAGGTGCTTCACCCTGCCAACTGCACATTTACACTGATATGCTATAATTTTACTCTGCATTATTTACAACATCTGAGAAAGAATATTCTACCATAAAATGAGATGCTATTTCGGAGACTATAGGTGAAAATTACCACAGTCCAGGTTGGGCAAATATTCAGCCTTAACTCTGTAATTCTTGATTTTGTTATGTTTAAATCCTTAACCTTAACAACTCACTCGTGTTCTGGTTTTCATTATTAGATACCATTATATAAAATAAAATGGGAACGATTAATGAGGACTGTGAAGTTAATCTAAATTCTGTAATGGGCAAAATTGGCTCTGTTCGTGGCGTCAAGTGTAATATAGCACCCATTACCTGTCAATGCATTTCTAAGCAAGCAACTGCGTGAAACGTAAGTCTGCTCTAGAAAATACAACTGTTCTTTCCATCTTCATCATACACATCTGAGAAATGTATCTAGCTCAATTCTTTGACAGAAAATTTCATCTGTCTGATCACTTTTATCTGAAGGAAAATCTTAGCTTAGTCTTTACATGTTAATCACAAGAAGCAGAAAAAAAAATCTAACACAGGAGCACATTAGCAGAAGCTGTAACAACCATAGGTAACACCACCATACAATCACATTACTTTCCTGGAACACAGCTAGTTACCACAGGTAACGAAAATTTGACATCAACAGTTCTTCAAAAACTTAACCTGCCTCTTAGAAAAATATGGATCTACTTTCTTTGAGGACATCAGTATTTACAGAGCACTTTTCCTGGAGCTTGAGGGGTAGGACTACACAATAATTTACAGATCAAAGCACTGCAACCCCAAGACCTTTAAACTCTACAGTGGCCCTAGAATTCAAAATATGGAGATTTAACATAAGTGTCTCAAATTAATGTTATAACTACCATCAGTAGCAGTTGCATATATGTTACTCCCTTTGGTGTCAGAAGCTGCACTTTAAAGAGCTCTAATCTTTTCAAGAGCTGCTGATTCAGATGTGAGGTCAATCAGCATTAAGTAGTAATTGAAAAAAGAATTCTTTGAGCAGATTGCTTAGATAAGGGGTGCAAGTTTAGAGCTAAATCTTTTACTACTACTAAAAAATATGAAGGTTGTACAACAATGATTTACATCAACAATCAAGCCATGCAGGAGAGTAAAGACAGACATATGCATGGAATCAAAATGTTATCTTTCAGTTCTATTAGTGTGTTTATAAATGGGTCTGACTCTTGTCAGGTGCACTGGGTCTGGCTGGGACAGAGGCAGTTTTCTTCACAGCACTCTGTACGGCGCCAAGTTTCAGATTTTGGGCTAAAACAGTGCTGATAACACACTGATGTTTTAGTGATTGCTGAGCAGTGTTTACACAGCATCAAGGCTACCTCTGCTTCTCATGCTGTACTACCCTGACCCCCCCTTTTCTCCGCACCCCCTGACATGCAAGTAGGCTGGAGATTAGAAGGGGAAGCCTGGACAGTGAGCTCCAACTGACCAAAGGGACGTTCCATACCATACAGCATCATCTTCAGCAATACAGCTGGGGGTAGTCTTTCAAGGCAGCCATTGATCAGAGACTGGCTGCGCTGATGGGAGGTGGTGAGGGAATACTTTTGCATTTCTTTCTTTCTTTGCTTTTTCCCCCCTTCATTTTTTCCTTTTACTTATCAAGCTGTCTTTATCTTAGCTCATGGGATTTTACTCATTACTGCTCTTCCAGTTCTCTGCTCCATCCCAGCACAGAGGCTGGAGTGCGCAAGCAGCTAGTGCTGGCTTTGGTTAACCCACCTCTCCAAGCTACCAAGAATTAACTGCCCAGTGTAGTTCTGAATGGTCTTCCATCCAACAAACCAAAATTCCCTTAGCTATTACTTTGTTTATTATTCTGCTTCATCAGGGGCCCAAGTTATATGCCTCTATGAATCACATGTAGCATGGGTAATAAACAAGAGATGTGCATGCACCTGAAAGGCTACAATCTCACTGGCATCATAGAGATGTAGCAGGACGACTTCTGTAACTGGAGTGCTGGAATGGAAGGATGCAGGCTCTTTAGGAAGGACAGGCAGAGGAGACAAGGAGGGGGTGTTGCCCTCTATGTCACTGACCAGCTGGTGTGCACAGAGCTCTGCCTCAGGGTGGATAAGGAGCCATACAGAGACAGGGAGTTTTAGGACATCAAAAATAAACATGGAAACTGGAAGATACTCGATTTAGCTCGGGTCAATGGATTCTGATATTTTAGGAACATTATCATTCCAAGCATACTGTTGGTGAAAAGGATTCAGAGAGAAATAATGAGAATTGTATGAAATCCAGGATGCAGTCTTGCAATCTTAAAAAGAGATATGTGGCTTGATTTGGGTTCATAATTACTTACACATGGGATGATTTCTAACAGTAGAAGGCTCTTCAATTTAGCAGATAAAGGTACAATAATGCCCAGTAGCTATGAACTTAGATTAAATCCAGGTAAGTAAGAAGACATGCGTTTTACAAGTCAGGTGGTTAAGCAGAGGAACAATTTTCCATTTCTTGCAGCCATTAAGTGATAATACCTTTCTAAAATAACATTCTTGCTCAAACCCAAGTATGGGCTAATGCCAGAATGACTAGTGACATTACCTGACCTGTGGTTAAAACTTATAACCATATTGGTTTTTCCTAGACTACAGAAAACCTATGGATGTCTTAGCACTGGCTGTACCATTTTCTGTAATGGTGAAGTCTGCAGCTAACACAGAATTTGCTCTTGATGCACTTCATGTTTCCATTCAAGATGGTCAAGACACACAAGGAGGAGCAGGAAAACAGTACAATGTGGAAATCCTCAAAGTCTTACTTGCATTATTAAAAGTTGGAGTAAGCTACAAAACAAGAAGAAATTAGCATCAAGATTTCAGATAGCTGTAACACCTACCAGCAGATCACACATTCTTTAAGCTGCAGACTTTAAGGGAAGGGGTCTAGAAGTCTAAAATGGCAAAAATACTTGCTTATACAAGGAAGCTACTGAAAAGTAAGTTGAAATGAAAATTTGTCTCATAAAAACTATTACATCATAACAATGTTTCTGGGACACAAACAGCAGCTTCTGGCAGGGCAACAGGGAATGGCACAAATATCTCGTCTGAGGAAGTGAGAAGTGGAAGATGCTGAAGAAACTAGGCAGAAGCAGCATCCAGAACAAAGGCAGGGAAATACAGCAGTGGTGAGATTTGGATGAGAAAATCCCCTAGGGCAGTGGACAAGGGAAGTGAGCAAGGAGGAGAACACTCACTGGAGAGCTGGCTGTGTGGCACAGCAGAAAGATCTCCCGCTTGTGCTGGACCAGGATGAAGCATTGCAGAAATAATACAGAGTCTCCAGGTTATTTCTTTTCATCCTTCAGGATGAGTTTTGCAATATGCACACACAAAATATCCATGTGGTAGGTTTCATGACTAAAAATCCACAGCAAACTCTACTGTGAAACGTAAAAACACATAAAATTTTGAAATCATGAGCAGATTAATGTTTTTTCAGTAAGACTGAAAAATCAAAATGTTGCTAAGATAAAGAACTTGGTTCTTTGCATATATGACTTTCAAAGGTATCTATAGGCAACATGCAGATAGTGAGGGAGATGGGCTGTGAAGCTGCTCTGAAGGCTGCTCTGCAGCCCTGGTTGCTGTACCTAACTAGAATGAGCTTTGGCTCCTTTCAGCTTGTGTGCATTGGTTTACTCTCCATGGATGTGATACTGTTCTGAACGTCCTCACAGATCAGAGTTGAGAAATGACTGCCAAACTGCGAAATGAGCTCGGCTCTCCCAGCTTGGATCCCCCAGTACACACAGAGCCACAGTGGCCATCTTGAGTCTTATAACTCACTCTAGAAGGAAGATAAGCCAATATAAAAATCTGTTCTGGCTGCTGCAACACTCAGTTCTTCCTCAAAAAGTTTCAAGAATGAACCAAGCAGAAGCTTCTATCTAGAAGAAAACAACAAGAAAACAAACATATACTTCTTGAAATCTGAATAAAGTAAACTCTTTTGGCAGCAGTGAAAGTCAGCATTTTCATAATCTGCTGGAGACTTTATCACAACTCTTCCCATTGATTAAGTGGAACAGATGCTTGGGGTTTTTTTGTTGATTTATCTGGCCAGTGTTGCTCACATCTGTAGCATATGCTTTCCTTCATGCCTGTGCTTCTTGTGAGGTGACAGTGGGCTACTACTGCTAAGTAAGTCAGCTGAACTTAAGTTATTCATGGACTCCTAGAGATGCCAGCACTCTCCTCCTTCCTGCTCTTCTTTTACCCAGCTCTTTCCTGCTTCCAGGCTGCATCTGCATTCGGCTTACTTGAGGTGGAGGAATCTATGTGTGTAAAGATCCCGCTATGTTTTATGCACTCCCAAATCTTAGGCCAGATCCATCTAAATCTCATGGAAACAAGCTCTTTTACAAACCTGTTTACTGGCATGGTCTAATTTATCTGCGTAAAGTCAACTGTTCTAAACAATGAAACATCCACAGCAGTCCAATCCACAGAGCAAGGTTTGTAAACTTCAGAAAGACATAAACAACAAACTGACATGATTGATTTGTATTGTTCTGTTTCAGAGAAATATACATACTGAAGAAAGCAAAAAATGACAGAAAAAAATTGTAAAATCAACCATTCTTAACACTTGCTTCAGATATTTCATAGTACATTCTCAACACTGTAAAATAACCTGTAATTGCTAATATTTAAATATTATTTCTTTTTCATCTTTTTTTAAAATCATATTCCTGAGTATTACCATGACTGCTGGAATTCAAAGCTACTGGAACACCTGCTGTATTTTTACCTAAGTGAGTATTAATGTGTCAGTGGGATTCACCCTTTCGGAAAGTAAAGAGGTTGTAAGAGATAATTCTGATTCAAGTTCAACTCACAGTTTGGCTTTGAGCCACCAAAGCTGTATTCAGACCAGAATCTCCCAAGATCTGCTGGCTTCAGAACTAAAGGTCAGAGAAGGTTAATCTGTGCTATTAATGTTTATGCAGCATTGTATTTTGTTGTTAACATTAAAACGATTAAAAGAACTCTTTTCTTGTTTTTGTTTTTCATGTTTTCTATCCAAGCTTTCAAAAAAAAAAAAAAAAAATAGGGCTCCTCTGGAATGTTGCCTTGATAGGGACATGACAGACTATGCTTTTCACTTTGTGGTACAGCCTTCGATACCTGTTGTTTGAACTCACTGATTCAGCGGTAACAGTACAGACACGCAGAATTCCTAGGAGGTGAGCACTGAATATCTGCCCCTAGAAACCTGCCCTATAACATGAATTTTCTGACTGTCAAGGGCTTATGCAAATAAAACACATCTCATTCTTCAGAATCTCTCTGCATAAGAAGGATAGTTTCTGGCCATCATTACCTTCAACTATTTCTAAGCCCAGACCTATGAAACATCCTTCAGAGATGCCAAGAGCCATGGCTGCACTCTTAGAAGCAGATGTTGTGCAGAGATCAAAAAGAGTTTAGGTAAAATTTTAATCTTTGTGTGAACTTTGACTCAATTGAGCACCTTCTGAACCATGTAAAATACCATGACTACTCCTGTTAAATCCAGTATATTGCATTACAATAGTAAAATTAGAAATCGCAAGTGAAAACATTTTTAGATTCTAAAGAGCGGCATGAGATAGCATACAGATACTTGAGAAACAACCTTTCCATCTGTTAAACACTGTTAACTAAATACTCTACAGGGACACGGGCTATACTGAGGGAAAAGCCAGTATCAACAGTTGCCAAACATTTGTAAAAAATTACATAAATATTTACCTGTTGTGGATGAGTTAAAAGTCTCTTGCTCTTCAATGAATTAAATGCACGGAATGATGGAAACAGAAAAAGAAATCAGCAAATTTAAAGTTAGATAAAGAAATGTGTTACAAGTGACAATGGCATGTACAGTAGGCAGTACTCCAGCATATGTAAAAGTAATGTAGAAAATTAAAATGATAAACCATGACAAATAATAAAGCCTATGACTTTTCCTTTAAAATTAACAGGAAGAATGAAATTACTGAGAACCAGATTGTGGACTCTTTAAGTGCTCTGCTCAAGCAGTATTATCATACTCAAATTTATGAATGACATAAAAACCTTAAAATTCCTTTAAGTATCACTCACACTCCTGAAACACATAGCCCTGTTTTAGATTCTGAAGCCTTTTCTGCAATAATAAGTGTTATAAATTCATTTTCTATTGACTAAAATCTATAATACTCAATAACCATCGGACTATTGAAAATCAGTCTTTAAGGAAAGCACAAAAGATTATGAAGCTTGCACTCCTTTACATGCATCTCAGTTAGCAATGCTGAGAAAAAATACTCTCCAGCGTGAGTAAAGATTCCACAAGCTGCCTCAGCATATGTAGTGCCACCTAATAATTTCAAATTAAAACCAGAAATATGAAGACAAAACAAACAGTGCTAAATGTCTAAAAGCTAAAATTGAAATGACTCATTTTTTTTTCTTCTGCCAGTCAAGTTTTATACTCAATGGATCTGAAAAAAGGTTTTAACTGAAAGGGTTTCATCTTTTACCACTACTCAAGCAACGCTCTCACTGCAATGACATTCCAAAGGTCAAGTACATATAGACAAAACGATTTTGACTAGCTACTAATTTTTTTTAGGATCTTAAGTTGGTTAAACAAAAAACTGTATTTGCAGCTCAAATGTATTGTTTGACAACATCCTGATTTTCTGTACAAAATTCTGATTATTATTTGTTAAAATGAAACACTGAATATCAAAATACTTCATTCTTGTAGGATGTGACTACCATTAAAGACTTGTATGTATATTATACACATGAACTTTATATAAGTAACCCCCATTCAGTATCAGCGGAGTCTTTGTAGCTTTCCCTCACAAAACAGAAGCACACATGCACACATTCACCTCATCCTGCCTACAAGCTCTGTACAAACCTTATGCAGCTTTTTCTAACATGAGCTTACAGCAACACTTAATTCTGGTCACACTTTTGCTTTTCCACAGGTCACTGCTTAAGGCCTATTGTTGTAAACAGATGCCACTGGAAACACAACCACACTACTTCCGTAATGTTTATAAATGCTCTTTATAGGTAAATAGACGCTGATTATTACAAACCTTACCCTCATTTTAGGAGTTTTGAAGCATGAAACCACACTGTCGAAGTTATGAAAAAGAAATCATGCTGTGAAGAGCCAAACAGAAGCAGATGCAGGGAGAAAGACCTGTTTTGCATGAATTAGCTCTTAAAGATCATTTCTATACTACAATCATTGCACATTTATCTCACTGATCCCTAAATTTCAATAGTACACAATATATTTTTTTTTTTATTGTTTACGTGCTAGATTTCCTAACATTATCCCTAGCATTATGTAACGTGGCCAAAAAGGAGTGTAGAAAAATGCTGTGGATCTTCAGGCTGTATTAATTTTCTTAATCAACACACTGATTAGCCATTATACAAAACTGTAGAGACCCACTCTCAAAACCTATTGAGTTCTGTGATGTTTGATAGTTTCAATGAAAAAGGAAAGACTGAGCAAAGATCATAGAAATATGCTTTATACAAAAGTATCATTTAAACACATGCAACAACATAGCAAAGTTGTTAACTGAAAAAACAGTATCAATGCAGAATCCCCACCCCTCTGAATAATTTGCATAGTTCCACTCAAACACAATGCAAGTAAAAAAAACCACTGATGCAAATCTCTTGCAACTTGGCACAGGATGACACTGAGAACAGGCCATTGTCCTTACCACTGCTTTAATCACTAAGCCAAAACATCCTTTTATAAAACTACTGATTAAAACAAAACAAAAACAAAAAGCAAAACCACTTCTTAAGTACTGTATATTAGGGTAATGACTACTGAATCGTGACTTTTTGGTAATAAACACAGACACACGTTTACCAGAATAACTTTCAATACCCAAGTATCTCAAGACCTTTGGATACAATAACATCCCACTATGTCTCACGCTCTCAGAAATACTGGTGAGAGGGTTGCAAAGGAAAGAAATACAGCCATGACTTCTCTGAATATCACTGGAATAAACATAAAATCACACTGACTAAAGATTACAGCAGCCTACAATCTTAACTGTAAGCACTTTAAAAAGCTTGCATGTACTGGTGTTGCTAAAAATATTATTTAGTTACAAATGTCCCACATGAAAACCTCCCTTCCCCACTCCAAAGCTAGATAAAGCTGCTATTCTCTTTAGAACATATTCACAGGGTACTAAATCAAATTCTGTAATGGAATAGGGATCACTGCTTTGGTCTTCTCTGTATGAGTTCCTTCTATGAGCTGGTTTGGGGTTTTGTTTTGTTTTATTTAATAAAGTGTGTGTACTGATATGCACCCTTTAAAACTACCTTATTTTCCTCACAAATTGACTTGTTATGATCCTCAAACTGCCAACCAGAGCAGTATCTAAGACATCATCTGGTAGACACAACCATTTTTTCAGTTCTAAACTTGACAACGAGAAAATGGAATGTCTGAGATGCAATGTCAGTCCTATAAAAAGCCTTATTAGTGTGGATATTGTAATTTACAAGTGAGAGCGAAAGATGAAAGATTAGAAGTTAAATATCACTCTGCTTCTCAAGATGAAAACAACTACCAGTCTCTTGCTCCTTCATTAACTCTCATTTGTTCCATAATGTGAGCTTTGAAGAGTAATAAAATTACTTCAATGGATTCTTCTGTGCCTCCTGAATATACAAAGAGTAAATACCCCCCCCCCCCCCCCGGTCTTGACATACAGACACTCAATCTTTTTACAGCAATCACTGTTAATTCTAAACCAGACACAGATTCATGGATGTATGTATTTGGATGTGTATTCAACCCTCCTGACGCAACAGAAGTTGTATAGAGAAAAAGTAGTACTTTACTATTAAAAAATGATACCTTACAAAATGATATCATACAAAATTTCCTTGAAACACAGGATGTCACTTCTGACCACCAAAATGTAGCTTTGCTTATAAATGAAGAAAACGCATTTTGAGTTGCTCCCTATAACATTTTTATACTGCAATAGATTTTGACATCATCTACATCCACAGTGATTGTGAACTTAAATCACTAAGAACACAATTCAGTTCCACGTACAGTTAATGGAAATTTTTTACAGACCTCAATATGCTTTGGATTCAATCCCACATTAGGGTCAGATCGTTTTTAGCCACTCCATTTGATCCTGATACTCACTTGATAGGGATTAAAGAGGTGAAACTCATACTAAAATTTGAAACTGTAAATCAGAGCAAATACTGTGGTCATGACAGGATTTAGTTTCTTACAGTAGTATAAAGGTTATACATACTGTCACTTATTTCTGAATATATTGCCAAAACCATCTAAAAATATTTTATAAAAATCTATTTAATTATGTATTTCTCTGCAAATATATTCTCAGCTTGAACAAAGTATTAAACATAGGCAAGATCAGAAAACTTCCCCTTCAAAATGACAAGCCAGTCACTTTGACAGCACCAAAGTACTACACTGAGAAGGAATCTCTTTAGCCTTTGATTCCATGTGCCATAATGCAGCTATATTGACACAGGCAGTATGATATGTAACAACAAAGTAAATGAGACGTCGCATCCCATTTGCACGTTTTATATGTAAGACGCAAACATATCAACCACTAACTGTAAAGAGGAGTTCAGTGAAACAGCATTACTATACAGGTTTTCACGATACCAACAACTTTCTAAACCTTGAGAAGCTTTAGCCTTCTGCTTAATTTTCATTTTTTAATTTCCTCCCACTTTTTCCAATATCTTTAACTAAAGATAAACCAGTGTTTTATTCTTAACACAACAGTTATCATGAACAGCAGAAAGATAACAGATAAATATTCAAATGAAAGCCAACTTGAGTTAAAAGCTGATTCATCATTATATTCTACCAAGTTCTGAAATTGCAGAAGAAACATGAACGAAATTTGAAATTTATTACTTATTATATTTCCCTATAGAGCTCCCAACTTACTATTATGCAGAAGTAGAACCTGTAAATGCAGTTCATAATTTTTTTATAATCCAGACCATCCTAAATTCACTAAAAAATGAGAGGACCTGAATGTAAAGTTTAAAATTAATACAACCCACTTGAATTAGTATGTTAATCATTTAGATACATTAATCATTCAGAATAAACACATGTATAAGACAAGAATACATTTTTATGTGTGTTAGTTGAAGGGTTAGTATGCCATCGCAGCTCAAAGCCATAAAAGTAATGTAAGCTGATTGCATGTTAATGTAAACCATCATACAAAACCCCCTTATGAATAAGGGTTATATCATGATAAAAAGGTCATGTTCAGCAACATCATCTGCTGAAGAAAATGGTCTGACAACAGTTCTAAAAGCACTATGGTATTTCATCATTAGACACATTCCTTTAATTTCAAAATAGAGGAAATTCTTGCAGTACATGGCAGTCTCAGTTTTTGCTTATAGTCAATGATAAAACAGGCTTTTAAAACACAGAAGTAAACCTGAACATGTAAATATTTATCCATTGTGCCATTTCATTTTACCATGCTCTAGCAGTGTGCTGCTAGAAAAGGAAGCCTCAGTATTCATACTTATTTGATATCAGTATATAATAAATCTTCCACAACCATTATGTGTAGATTATCTTTTTCAAGAAAGAGCAGCACTCTTCGCCAGATCAGTTTGTTCTTAAGAAAGAGCTGATGACTTGTGTTTTCACACTTCCTATGGTGAATATTTTCATTCATTACTCACTGAACTACAAACTCCAGAAGAAAACCAGATTCATGATATTAATCTATGTTAGTTATGCACAACAATGAATATAAACCACAAAATGAGCAAAACTGACAAAATGTCAAAATTTTTGCCTGATTTATCTGAATACAAACTAGGTATGTGTTGGAAAATACCACAATTCTAACAGAAATTTTAAAGCAGACAAACAAAAAGGGTACTAGAAAATTAAGGCAATCAAACCATGTGTAATAATTCACTGGTCAAGATCGACTGGATTTCCCAGACTACAGAGTTGTTTCCATTTTCTGCTATTGCTTTATTGTTAGGATTATAGCATTGAACGCATAGTTATGAAAGTAGACTTTAAGTAAAGAAAGGTAAGAAAGCAAAGAGTTTGAGTTATTATAAGCTCATTATTTGATACCTTGCTCTATACTGCCACTTCTTACTGGAACTTGTGGTAGCTGTCTTCCCCTGCGACTGCTGAAGGATGTGTCTGCAGGAGGAGACTGTGTGGGACTTCCTTGTTGATGTATTCTGCAAATGAAATTAAGATAAAAGTAAAATAACCTAAATTAAGACAATGTTTATATTTGGAATTTCAAACATTAAGTTGCATATATTGAAGATGGGTTTGAGTAAGTCTACATTTGGTGTATCCCATTATATACATACTCAGCTCTAGATACCTAGTTAACTTATAAGGCCTCACATTTTATTTCTCTAATTACCTTCAAATAAGGAGAAATATTTTCCTTCCTTTTGATGTGTTTGTTGGTTTTTTTTTGGCTTTTGTTTTTGTTTTTTAATAAAGTACTGGTAAAAATCCACTGAAGAAAAAGCAGTTTTCTAAAAAACATTTATGACTCACACTTTATGTATGTTCTCCTGCACTGGAACAGGGCAATACAAATTACCACCTCCATTTTTAATTAACTTCTGTATTCCTTTTGTGCTGATGCAGTAATTGCCCAAGGCCACAAAGATCTGGACAACAAGTACCTATTCCCATGGGACAGCCTGTTGTTTTAATCTGAACTCAAAGGGAGGAAAAAGACCTTGGCATTGGGGGTGAGGATGCACGCGTGTATGTGCGCGAAGAGTGTACAAGATTTTTAACCTTCATACCTAAGTAAATATCCTAAAGCCCTTTGGCTGAATTCTAGTTAGCAGTATTGCAGAACACCTCAGCTACTTGATTTCCTATACATAGATACAGCATCTCAGTGTAACACATCAAACGCTTTTGTAACACTGGTAAGTTTGCATTTAAAATAAGTAGGGCCACCTCTAACAACTAGGGGAAAAGTTTAAGAGAATAAAGCCAAGATGAGAAGAAGCAGACCGCTGAGAGAGAGAGCTTACTACTAGATGTCCTTGCCAGTCATAGTAATATCACACTCACTATAGTGGGTAAGCACTGTTCATATACTACACTAAGGCTGCAAGTAGGTAATTTGAAATTTTAAGTAACACGTTTGTGCAAGTGCAAAATACTGTTGGCTTTCACACTATGGTGATGAACAGAGTTTCTCTTAGCCTGTAAGATCAGAGCTTGTGTGAACAGCATGTCATTTCCTGCACTCTGTTTAAGAAAAATACTTTGATATATTTTGTATGGATACAGAACAAAACACAACAATGGAAGGACGAAACACAGCCAATTTTTTACTGTTACATTGCATAACTATTTAAGTTCAACAGCAAGAAGTACCATCTGGATGGTGAAGATAGGTGGCATATAGGATATGGGAGAAGTGTAAATACCATGAAGAGCAGATTATCTACAGTGTCAGAATGAATGAATGCACCATGTATGCTGAGGAAAGTACAACACCACACTGACACCTGGGAGGCAGAACACGAAAGCTATGCTGTACATGTAATAGCAACCTTGTCAGAAGTGGAGAAGGTGGCGCCGACCCTCCGGGCGCTAGGTGATGTACAGAGCATAAGGGTCTGATACTAGAGTGCTCACTCGACCTTGAGCGAGTGGGATGTTTTCCCCTAATGACTGGATGTTCAGTTGTTCGTGGGGTTGGAAGTCCCCTTCTAGAAACACATGGTAGCAGACCCCTAAAACATTAGGGCCAAAAAGAAACTGTTCAGTTGTTAGCTCCAGGCACACCTTCCCATGCCCCCCTCCATCCAAGAACATTGCAAACCCTGGCTGCAGGACCAGGGTTGACACTTCAGATCAAACTTTTTATTTCTGAATGCAAATCCATTTTCAAAATTATGAACTGCAGAACATTCACCACTGCAGATACACGACCCTAATCATGGAACTGTTGAACTGCATTGCATATAGTGGAGAGCTGGCCAAAAACTCTAGCTGCATCTTAAACACAACAAACACATGCTAACAACACATATGACATAAGCACTAACACAGAGTGGGCTATGAATATTTACCACACAACATTTCTGTATCTGAAATGTACCTTTTATCTTTGTGAAAAATATTAACTGGATTTCAATTAGCTGTCCAACAAAAGGACAATATGCAAGCACATATGTAATTCCTTGAGTCTGAAATAAGGGATATATTTATGTATCTTTCTGCTGTAAGTCCTAAAACTTACACACAGTTCTAATTCTAATGAAAATGTAATTAAAATATGCAGTAAAACGATTGTGTTAGTATAATTAATCATAATTATTAGTAGTTTAATAATTGTATACACTGCAAGTATATGATAACCTGAAACATTTCAAGTTTGAAGAGTGACAAAGTATTCTAACAGTGCAGCGTTTTGTAAATGCTACTACTACTACTCCTGTTACTTCAGAAATTTCGATTTCACATGATATTTCACTGTGGTTTTGCTTGCTTGTTTTAATTTCTGCAGACTTATGGAGTCTCTTCACACACCCAGCACTGCTTTCCCACGAGATACGGTCAAAGTAATCAAGGGACTGTCTAGATGATATGACTATCATACACTGAAAAGTCACCCTAAAAAAAAAGTATGTAAGAGGGAATATGCGCATACCTAGGACAATAAACAGGTTCAGTTTCAAAGCCATTTCATCAGTAACAGTTTATGCGAAAGTGCAGTCACAATGCAACAAAACCAAGGTGCTGCTGCCCTTGCCATGTTCTTTCTCTTAAACCTTAACACTTACCTAGCTTAACTCCCGGCTTGCCTTGGTGATAACTAACGTTCTCGGAGAAACTGATTCCCCTGCTTCGGAAATTCCCCTACTCTGAAATTCCTTTCTCCATGCTGACTGGAAAAGTAATCCATGCCAACTATTGCATACAACCAGCTTTTAAGTATGCGTTTTATCAGATGTTTAAACATTGTAACATCCATAAGGTAAATACGGATGCAGCTATATGCCATAAAGTGCTTGCTTGCTTTTGCTATGAATGAAAGCTCCAATCTAACAGTGTCATGTTCTCAGCTCTGATTTTTCTCATTTAAGAGGCTAAATATCCTAGAATTTATCTGAGAGCACTAGGAGAGCTTTTCCTGCCATTACAAAATGGACATTTTTTCTGAGACTCAGAAACCTCTTGCTCTTTTAATAATACCCTTTTCACAGACCTGTCCCTCTCCATGAGAGAATGATAGAGGATCTGCTTAACTAAATGGACGGCAAACCAGGCTTAAGATGTACATTAGCTGGATTACACTGAGAGAAATATGCTACTTGGAGTGCAAATGAAAACAGAACTAAGAGGGAACTGGAAAAAAACTACAATGGAATTAAGGACTTGCTGGCCTAGAAGAAAGATTAGTTGTTGAAAGGAAGAAGTCTGCAAATGGCTGATCAGGAGGATGAGACAAAAAGGAACAAGTATGTGAGACAAAAGCTAGTGTACAACCGAGGAAACAAGACTTAAGTGAGATAAGAAGTATGGAGATAAGAGGAATTTGGGAGAGAAATGATACCTGGTCAGCAATGAGACTGCAATGAACATATACATGTGTATCTCATCTCCTGGCTCCTTACAGAGGAAGGTAACACTGCAAGCAGCAAACCGATTAATTCAATTGGCAAGAGTGTACAGGGTAATTCTGGAGGCTCCAGCTCTGCCTGCACATAGAAAACTCAAATTCTTTCTCTTCACACTGATGCCTGAGTGGCACGTCCTAAATAAAACATGCTGTCACTTATGGAACTATGAAGAAAAACTAAAAGAGCATTGCCAATCCAGCACAACCCTCTCACAGGCTCCTATGTAAAATGAAGTAAGTAAAGTTAAAGACTCTATGTATCATACCATGTAACAAAATAAAGACCAAATCTAAGACAGAAATGGGTATTTGATGAAGAAATAGTCTGGAGTTAATTTGCCATTTGACAGGAAAATTAACTGCCTGTCCTATTACCAAAACTTTCTGGCACTAGTACAGCACTGCATCTATGCTGAAATACTAAACTACAGCACTCAGACTTACTTAGACATGTGCCTCACATCTAATAGCAGTAAAACATTTATGGAAACAGAAACCTACACTGTGTGCCATGGAGATGTAAAACCAAAAGGCACAACTCAGGTTTCCCCTATGGTCTTGTTGCTCTGGGTTCGCTGCTGAACGGTTATCAAAAACTGTGAGCCCCTTGGACCACAGACGCAGGGTCTCCCCTTACTCTTCAGAAGTTAGAAAAAAAAAACCAACAAAAAAATGAACAAAAAAACAGAGAAAAAATGGTTTTAGGGATCTCAATGGTGAAACTCTCCCTGGTTTAAACACAGCAAGGATTTCAGCCATCATTTAGGTAATTTCTCTGGTGTAAACTGAAAAAGCAGCTGGGCTATTGTGATGACAGTATCATCAAAACCAAGAAATTGCAACCATTGCTTTTGGATTAAAAACACAGTAAAATAAAATAAAAGCTCTGATGTTTTGCCACATAATGATCATTCTTATTGAACATGAAAATGTGTCTGTGCTGTTTATGGAAGTTTTTCAACCCTCACAACATAAAGTGATGTACGTTCCTCTTCTGCTAGACAAGGTAGCAGAAATCTGTTTCTGACAAAGGCAGCATCTCACCCCTCCTCACTGCTTTTATTTCAACCTTAAAAACTTAACCAGATGTACTTAGGATTTAGTATATATATATATGTATTTTTTTTCTCTTTTTCTTAGGACTTTGAATACATAACCTTGTACTACTGTAGCATCAAAGCTAAAAGCTATAATGATAATACAAATACAGGAAAATTCGATGAATACAAAGGTTAAAGTCCCAGTGTTTATATTAACTGTATAAATATTTAAATGTGTAACTTAAAATTTTGTATTATGAAGTGAAATTAATTTGATCAGAGACATCTTGAATTGTAATCTGTTAACATATTTTTATTTACACTCAAAGTTGTTGTAAAATAGGTAAGACTTATTTGAATAAAGCTCAGAGGTAAAGAACAGAAAATGTTTAGTCCCATACTAACAAAATACACTGCAAATTTCTAGATTTCATCTTACAGAGATCAAGGTAGTGGCAATGGGTCCCAGATTTTGGCTCATAAAACAGATTAATTGCTATTTTTTAACACTGAGTTCATCTGTAATGACGGAGAAAGCCAGAAAAAAATCTGTATGTATGCAACACAGCAAGCAGTAATAATAATACAGATGCAAAGTAATACTGTAAATTACAACAATGTAGCTTTTGCAACAGACATTCTACTTTAAAAGTCATATTGGAGGCATACTCCAAAAACTGAGAACAGATTGATTATAAGAGATGTTTACTCATCGATCAGCATCCTACCTTTCTGTTTCAGTTGCGGAGCCTTTCCTAGCTTGTTTTTGGCTGCTATATCTTTCCACTTTTCTGGACTGCCTGTGAAATGACATGTCAAAAAAGAAATAAACAAAGAAGAAAAAGAATACAGAAATATGAAGATTATTCATTAATGCATTATTAAAGTTAATAACAGAAATGGTCGACAGATGAAAAAATGACAACTATTGTCATGAACAAGCTGTTGAAGTGGAGGCTTAAGAAACATTGAACTGATTAGGTTTGACTGAGGCTAATAGTGTGAAAGTTATGAAGTAACAAAACAGGGGAGATAACATTAATCCTGGCTGAACCTGCAGTTAGTTGCCACTTCCCAGTCTGTATTTGATTAGAAACAACATCCCCTCATAGGCCTTTTAGTCATCTCTTAACAGCATGAAAAACGAATGCAGAGTAGACAGCAGAAAAAAAAAATGTTGAAGGACAGACCAGAAAATACTATTCAAACATAAAATTTAAAAATTGCTTTTAAATCTCAGTTTCAAAACCAAAACAAATACTGCATCATATCAGATTTAAATAATGACATCACTGTTTAATAAAAACCCAGCTTTCCAAAAATCTCATTGTATTAAAACTTGTTAGAGTTCTTTTAGAAACACTTTAAACAAACTGTTTATTCTAGTCAGTGTAAGTTAGAAGTTTATTTTGTTCCATCATTCTTTTCCTACATGTATCTTTTATAGAATTAATTTGACATTTGGATAGTGAGGCACTAATTAGTCATGAAAATGTAAGCATTTACATTGATAGTAAATAAGAACAATGAGCAATAATATGATTCAATAAATGTAAGAACAAAGATAAAGCATATTTGACCATTATGACCGAGGACTATAAATACAGTATAAAAAGCTCTGCAAATCTTGTGATTTCCAAAATTGTCTTTACTATCCATATTAATGTGAGCAGTTACAAATTAGGATCTGCAATTTTAAAACTCTGATAAAAATCAATATATATTATTTTCTTGGAATAAAAAGTGCATAAAGTATTTCAAGAGTGTTCAAAAACAGGGAGTTACTATTATTCATTGGTAGGCCAGAAATGTTGACAAACCCTTACTTGCATCTTACACTGGTGCAAGAAACATGCATAGGAACTTGCCATGACATAATGAATGTCACATATTAAGCTAAAAATAATTGCTTTGGGAAAACAAATAGATACAAATTATATATATATATATATATATATAAATCCTTTTAAACCTTTGTGGTTATAAAGAGTAATCCTGTGGCTAAACTGGAAGAAAGATGAACAGCTGTAACACCAAATTATACCCAAAGAATATAATTACAGTGGATTTTCATGATTTGTACACACTGCACTGCAGTATTTGATAAGCATTATATTGTCATGCAGTATGCTCCACAACAAAGACAATACTGCAACAAAATACAAAATGCTTTTTCATGAGCAGAGGTCATCACCTGATGCTTTCTGGGTTTCAAAAGAATTAATTTTTCTTATCCTAGCCCCCCCCCCCCAAAAAAAAAAGTTATCTCAGATTAAAAATGAAAATCCTCTTTGTCCCCAACCTGGTTTTTTTGTAGATGCTCATCACTTTTAAATTTTTTTCTTTATCCACGGGGAAACACATAACAAATGCTGCCGCTTTACTCAAAACCTAAGGTTAGCAAAGTATTTAAAGTTATGGTTAGATCCACTGAATGCAGCAGCATTATCACTCAAATGATGTCACCCTCTTAATTTTCTGTTTGGTTGGTTATAGGGCTTATTTTCATCTTACTCCTTATGTCACTTGCTTAGACTATGATATGTGCAATAGAGGAAAAGATCACATAGTGGCTATGCTTTTTAGTAGTCATCTAAGGCCAGGTTGGATGGAGCTTTGATCGCTCTGGTCAAGTAGCAACTCCCCATGGCAGGAGGTTGGAACTAAATGATATTTAAGGTTCCTTCCAACCCAAACCAGTTTATGATTTTGTGTAGGATGGAAAAGGTGACAGTAAGAAATGCTTTCCTATGAAAAGTGACAAAGCACTAGTGAGAATATACTTATTTCTCTGCTCTCTGTGCTGTCCTTGTGAGCAGCACACAGTAGAAATATGTTTATAATCACAATTTCCTTTCTATTTCTTTCCTCTTCCTGAGAGGAGACTGTACACAGTTCAGTATAGCTCAACAGGCTGCTAAAGCACTCACAGTCCTAGCTTAGCTTGAGCACACAGTGGGCATTGGCATGTATATATTTACAGGTAGGCATCTTTTCATGCCCGTATACAATGTATGAAGAGTGCACTAGGGATTAGAACACTCACGTCACACTCAAATTTATCTCTTAAATGTACTTTGTAGGGGATTAAATATTACCTATGAACAATACATGCATATATGTACTTATATATAAAAAGAGAAAAAAACCTAAATGTGGGAAAGTATTATGCAGAGCATATGAAGAATATACTATAACCAATACCTCATTTACTTGAAACTATGATTTGAGTAAATAAGGATACCTCTGTGCTGCTCCAGGTTTAGCACTTAGGTGGTCTACACTGTCCTGTTTTGGAATGCAAGACTCCAACGTCCTTGTTCTTCACAAAATTTGGAAACATGGATGTGTATTTGGATAGAATGAGCAGAAACAGAGAGATGGTCACATGCAGTGAAGATGGAGACATGCAGTCAAATACATAAACCAAAAGCATTAAAGCACTATCTGCTGAGAAAGGCTACATTTGTCATTTCCCCTTCTGCTGAATTAATCCATACACTTCAATAAAATGCTAAATTTTTTTAGACATAATATCAACAGTCTCAGATGCAATAAAATAAAGAATGAAAGCCACAACAATATTTTATAAAACCTTTATACACTCTAGACACTGAATGGCAGCACTGTGGTTTAATAGTTACCGTTATCCTTCTGGAGAATTAATCTAGAATATTATTAATCAGATTAATATAGAAACCTATACAGCACATCTTCCCTTAGGAATTTAAAAAATGCGTATTTTGTCACTATTTTGCAAAATTCTCCTGAAAATACAATTTCAGAAATTCATATATTTTGATGAAGACATCATATTCTATTGCCAGCTGGTCTACACCAGTAATCATTACGAAAAATTCAAAAGCAAGTTAGAATAACTGACTCAGCTCAGTGTTTTGCAGTAGGTTTGTTCATTCATGTAGCCTTAAAGCCATCAGGAATATAATGTTTGATACTCCCTAAGTTTTCCTGAAGATTTCAGAAAGGCTGGATCTACATGGCATGCGAGCTGGAGGTCACAACTACTCTGAAGGTTCAGTAGCTCCTCACACCGATTCCTAGAACTTCAATTCTTGTTTTGCAAAACTGCCTTCCTGATCAAGTCACAGAGTGTTGCTGGAAAGATGGGAAAGGATAGTCCAGGCCAAATCAGTCTGACGCTGGCAGTGCAGAACAAACCTTGAGTTCTCTTCATGAACGTACCAGAAGAGTGTTTGTTCTACAGCTGGCTTCAGGATGACTCTTGGACAACCATCCTTACAGATGCATGCAAAGAATAGCCAAAGGCCACTTCCCTAACTAAAACTGTATGAGAATTAATTTTTTTAAAGGCTTATTCTATCTAGTCTTGATTATATGCTGAAATTGAATGCAAACTTCTCCCAAGGAACAGTCTAAGAAAAATTTCCGCCTACCATTAAATGCTCAATTTTCATTCTCTTTGTTTTTATCATTTATAATTCACAATTTCACAGCTTTCTCATTACCAGAAAGTCTTTTGCTTTGGACAGAGCAAAATTCTAATTTTTAATATAGAAAATAAACCAAACAACCAACCTCCCAGCAATTAAGCTATAAAATTCAAATAAAAACTTAGTTTTTAAAATGTCTTAAAGAAATCCATGATAATAACCAGTACTTGTTAATTCTTAACACTGAAATAATATATATACCATGTCTTCATCTTCTCAAGGTACATCAAGCAGTCAATTTTCTGATATGGCAAATGAACAGATTCCAGAATAACAACAAGCTTGCCAAGACCGATACTAAAATTTATGTTCATTACTTATTATAAGCATATGCAATGTTGCAAAACCTGAGTTCCAATTATCAAGATTAAAAAAAATGCATGTCATATACTTAAGAAATGTATTTGGAAACAGATTTTTGTGATTGCACCCTGTATCCAGTTTGGGCCAATTTGCAAGATAAATCTGGAATATACTTATATGAAGAGTAAGATGGCAAATGTCAAAGTCAATTTATCTGTGAATATACTATTTAAAAGCAGTGATAGCAGTAGTTAGTTACCACTACTGATCCATCACCCATTCCAACACCTATTGCATCAGTTGTCAAATTGATAGAAGCGTATCATAAAAAAAAAGTAAATTATAGAACTGAGTGGTGTTAGCCAACTGCCAAAGCTATAGGAAATAATTAGAATGAATATAAAGTCAAGGAGTAGGAAAAAAAAGTAAAGCACCTTTGATTCTCTCTACAGACAAGGTGGGCTATTATTTTGTATTGGACATACAATGTAAAAAGCCCAGCATCCTTCAAACTTCTCTTAATCTGGGATAAATTTCCTGGAACTAGAAGGCTGCAACCAGTAATCAGGATTGAGGTTAGCCTAAAATCATTCTAGATTCATCACTGACTGCATCACTGGGATTTGGTGACCAAATTACCTGCAAGACCTTCAAGCACAAGAAGGCACTGATTTCACTATGAAAATTAGGCTCCTTTTTCTCTAACGCAGTATCTTTCCAATAACAGTTTCTATATCTTACAGATCCTTTACTGCAATACATTTGCTAACAGGTATTAGATAATTTCAGTCTTTCTCCACAAAACTTCAGTTGGCATTAAAAAGCTTACAATTCTGCATTGAGTGGCAATATTTAGATGAACATCTTATTTCACTGACATGATATGATTATGATTTAATGCTAATCACTGCAATGACAAGATTTTATCAAGTCTGATCCACTGAAGTCAGTCTTTCTATTAAAATAAAAAACTGGGAAGTGAAATTACTTAAAAATTCTTAAAAGACACAGAATACATTTTTTAACTATTACTAGCTGTCCCACAAAGGGATGTGCTGGCAAAATTTCCAGATATGCAGGATCTGTAAGTGGTGACAATACTGAAATAATGTTTCACAAATTAAATTTTATAATTTATAATGCTGTCTTACTCAGATAAAAATAAGAAATGCTATCTAAACACAACTGCACACTTCTCACATTGCATTAGAGGAATATATCCAGTATCAAGCAAACAGAAATACAAATATAATAAAAACAAGACAAATTACAGTACAAATATAAGTACTGTGGATAGACATTAGCAGAAGGTAAGCACTAGTACTATAGTGACTGAGTTTTACCCATGTACCAGTCTTTCAGTTTTAAGTGCAACTTCCTAACAGTTTACACACATATGGATTATTTACATGAGCCATCTATATCATTTACTGTAACACAAAGGATTTGAAGGGAAAAATTTGAATTGCATTTCAATAGAAATTATAATGTCTACTTAAAAAAACCCCACGGATCTATCTGGAAAACTAAAACAAAAAAACAAAAAAACAACCAACCAACCAAAAAAGAAAAAACTAACCACAAACCAACCCCAAAATTACTATTGCCAAAGCAATGAAATACTAAAAGTGATTTGAGTAGAATCTTCATTACAAGAAAATAACGAAGGTCCTTCTAATAATCTCTCATGGTATTCAGCATGAAAACTGATTTAAAGCCCTGGTATTTTTAACCCAAACCTACCTTGTTAGGAAAACCTGCCCCACGAAGACCATCCTGATTTGGATAGAATTTACAAACAGTGCCAATTTTTATATACATTATCTAGCAAGTGTTACCAAGACTTCCAACATAACAGTTTGTGGGTGTTTTCCCCCATAGGAACAGTTTATTAAAAAAAGGAAAATAAACCAATAAAAATCAAACACCTAGACAAGAATAGCCTCTACAACAAGTATTGAACATATTATAAAGCACCACAGTGAGACCACCACCACCATTTACAGAAGCAGACTAAAGAACATTAACACGGATGATGTTCTCTTGTATTAGACATCTTATTTCATGGCTTGTGACCATTCAGGAAACAGAAAACTTGGAAAGACAGTAATTCCCAGGTGCTTTATAACAGTTTAACAAAATGCAGAGATGGTATCTAAGCTGCTGGTTTATTTTGGGCTTCTGGAGGTTGCAAGTCTCTCTCTGCTTATATGCATACTTTTAAATTTCAGTATACTCTTCTGCGAGTGCAAGATGCAGTAAACCACTTTTCAACTGGGAGGAGTTGACTGGTACCTGTCATCCTCCGGAGATGCATGCTGGATATGAATCCTGGGACTAGTAGGTCGTCTCCTCTCTAGGGAGGGGGACCATCTACCCCTGTTTGCCCGTTCAATAAAACAGGAAAAAAATAGGATATTTAGTTTGTGATAAAATTAAATAAATGGGATTTGGGACTGGAAAAATACCCCAAAAAGTAATGAAAGTGTGTTATTTAATTATTTTTTTCTAGCAGTTTTCTAATCCCCAAGTATGGGGGATTCTTATGGCTGCTTACTACAGAAACATTACAACTTAAACAGAGAATGAATGCCCAAAGGTGCAGAGTTTAGACGGATAAAAACCTTTTATAGAGTGTGCCATTACATTTTCAAATGTTCTCAAATGCTAGACTATGTAAAAGCCTGTCATTCAAACAGAAAACCATCATTCCAAACCAGAAGAGCTTTACAAAGCCCATATGCTAGTCATTCTCTGTCAGCTACTGACTTGTATTTTATTAAGCCTGTGTCTCCTAGCTCTCTGCACTGAAAAATTAATTCTCAGTAAAAATGTAGGTCTATGAACTATGAGAAAAATTCTGCGGCACAAAGTGACCCTTTTCTGGAATGCAGTGAGAGTACAGGTAAATTAATCAGCTGCAACCAGACTACACACATTTGTGGAGAAGTCCTGAGGTAATTTATTTTTTTTTTTTAGTTTAAAAGTATATATTGAAAGTGTATGCAATGAGCTTCCTCTTCTGTTCATTTCTCTGTATCACTGCAGTACATGCCAGCAGATTATTATAATTAAATTTAACAAAAAGGACCTGAACTGTGAATGAAAACTGGTCTTACATGATTTCTTTTTATTGAAAAAGCTCATTTAATTTAGAATGATATATGTTATACCTATAGACGGTGTTGCTTACTTTGTTGGGGTGTTATGTAGTTGTAACAGTACAAGTGTACGTACCACAACTTACAAAATCAAAATACACTGATTAATTAACGAACAGCAAAATGTTTACATAAACTTTGCATGACTATCCAGTCCAGTATTTCACTTTCTGAGGCATTCTTCCAGTCCATGTAATAAGGAAAAGGGTTTGATTTATGGAACATGCAAATAACAAAGGTTTCAAGGTTAGCACCACTTGAGCAGTAAGGCAGATCTTTCAAAAGTTTCAAGAGCAAGTAAGTTGTTAGTAGTTTTGGGTTTTTTTCTCTCCAAGGCAAGAGATAAAGAAAATGTTAATGCATCAGTGCACTCAGTCAAAGCCCTTAATATGCTGATATCCCCTACAAATAGTGAACAGCATTTGACAGAATTAAGTAGGTCATGCAGTATGAACTTCAAGAACATGCTCTCTTCCATTGAATGTTGAATGACCATGAGCCATAGTACAAAGCAGACAAACATGCAATAACCTATTCCTTGGTTGAAAGAACTGGAAACACGTTGCATACTAATGCAAACAGTTATTTTATACTGTACATTATTTTAAATGTAAATAGTGATATTCAACGCAACTGTTAAAGGCATGCAATAGAAGCACCTAGTACTTCAAGACTTACTAAAAAAGCTTAGGAAAATCAACCTGAAATCAGGATAGGTCTTAACTGGATCAAGTGACAGCTCCAACTTCTCTGTTATCTATTTATGAGTAGGTAGCAGGTAACTGTTCATCTTTGTACCTTGTTTAGGTGGTAATGACCAGCTGATAGCAAACATCCTGAACATCTTCAAAATGTTTTGCTGCTTAGTGCAGTGAAGCACCACAGACCAAACACACGCACAGAGCTGTATATGTCAGATATGCTGACCCTGTTGTACATGTACTAATCCTTAGGCTGTGCTTCTCGGTTTTATTTGCTCGGATCGCCATTAACCAACCTCTCAGGGCCAAAGCATACAAGCAGTACCAACCTATACAACTGCTCTTGTGCTACCTTACAATACACACAATAACTGTTTGCAACATAAGAAACTTAGAAGGAAGATAAAAGCCACATAACATATTATTAAGTAACTACCACTGGCTGCAATCTTAAATCAGTCTGGGGAAGATGCTGTTATGCTGAGAAACTACTGCTGAATCAATTCAGATATTGCACTTGAATCTCATGCCTTCTTGCTTTCCTGACTGAAGGCTGGGTATTGCAAACCAATTTCGCTCTTAAAGAAATGGAACCCAATTTACAAGGGGAAAAAAAACAACAACAGAGTGAAAGGGACAACAAAAAAAGAATCATACAAAAGGAAGTAGTAGCTGCAAAAACATTTTCAATGGCATTAGAGGACATTTATGACTATGTTATAAGCTAACATATGCCTTGCAGATCACCACAGGACCTTCAACACCACAAACATTTTGAAAACAACAGTTTGGAATAAATGGGTGTGGGGAGGATGAGGCAGGCATGGTGCAAATGTACAGACGTATTAGTAGGGGCTGGATGTTTCTGAGTATCCTAGTGTATACTGTGCCACAGAGAAATATATGAAGGATGAAGTTCTGTACCAAACTATTCCATTTACCAAAAAAATCTTTAGAAGGCCTGTGCCAGGGCAAGGTCAGTTTGCCAGTCAAGTTATATGGAAATTTTCTTGCTCAAATGATGAAGCTTATAGCAGAAGAAAAGGAATGTCTTTTTTGTTATTATTGTTTAGTATTTGTTTTAGTGCAACTAACAAGACATGTATACGCATTCATATATAGCACTGAAAGTAATTTTTTTGCTGGTATATATGGGCCAACATGACTTTTACTGTCAAAGCAGCATCTTAAAAACCAGTAACTACTCTGATCATTCTAAATGACATGACTGATGTTGTATAGAGTTTAAGGATTGAAACCATTTCCAGCAGATCACTGACACAGAGAAATATGGCTGTACTGTCCAACAGTTACACATGGCCATACTATTTTGTTATAAAAAAAAAAAAAAAAACAAACAAAAAAACCCCTCAAGTGGACCATTTCAACTTTTGCTCTCAAATACAATCTAATTCATACTCTCTGATACAAAACATCGGGTGGAATAAGTAGAAATAATTTTCCATTGGTGATAAACCATACCATGTTTCTCTGCTACAAGCAGGACCAACTCTACACCTGATGGATGTTTACTTAGTATCTTCATACTTTCCAGTAAGGTAGTCAAGACAACCTTTTTCGTATTTTATATTACAGTGTCCCATTACACTCGCTTTCAAAAAAAGCTTTCCTACCATTTAAGATGAACCTGTCTTACTGCATTTTAAGCCCCCTACTCTCATTTTGTCCAGCACAGAAGCAAAGTGTTTTCTACATACCTTTAACTTAATTCTGCATTCTTCGAACTAAGATTCCTCTAGCAATACAGGCAACTCACCACTAACCTCATGTTAAAGTGTACGCAGATATGCTCAACAGCAGAGAATTAAATCTTCTAAAATTAGCTTCTCCAAAAAAAAATATTAACTTGCTGGGTTTTATACATTAAATATAACATCTTCCTTCAAAAATTGGGCTGTATCAGAAAAAACAAAATCTATACCAGAAATAAAAGAGGTATGTATGTCCTAAATTCTCTGTCAGAACCCCACAGATCTTACTGCTTTCAACAAAACCATCGTGGAAAATTTGAATATTGATTTCCCCAAAAGAGCTTTTCTGCACCCCCATGAAGGATCCCAAGAGAAAAGCACCTATTTAGGACTTCTAAAAGCAAAGAAGTCAAAGTTTCATACTGATGGACAATTTTTATGGATCAAGCCCACAGACTATTGGCAAAATCACCTTTAGTAACTGCAGAGGCCATGTACACAGACTAAGCATTTTCTTTACGAGGAGCTCATGAAAAATGCTGCAGATTCTGTGCAGTAATTATTGGACAGAGGTTGCTGGACATGAATTGTAA
Organism: Lathamus discolor; assembly: GCF_037157495.1. Taxonomy (NCBI): domain Eukaryota; kingdom Metazoa; phylum Chordata; class Aves; order Psittaciformes; family Psittacidae; genus Lathamus; species Lathamus discolor. The sequence continues at coordinate 80,544,558 of NC_088888.1, forward strand.
AGACATAATAGAACTAGATAACACCAGTGACAGGTGTGGTTTTGTGTATCATATTTTAACTAGGTTTTTTACAATTGCCAGTTACTGCTTCATTGAGTATCCAATTTGATGGGTGGCATCTTGAAATAAAAGTACAAAACATACTTTTCATGCCCCTACATTATTATATTAGATAGCTGCTTATAGATGAACACAGCTGTATATATCAGCACACTTAGTTATTATGCCACATCCCTGAAAGTGGTCAAGTTCAGGTTGCACAGGGCTTGAAGCAACGTAGTCTAGTGGAAGGTATCCCTGCCTGTGGAAGTGGGGGCTGGAACTGGATGATCTTTAAGGTGCCTTTCAAACCAAACTGTTCTACGATTCTATTATTAATACGATGCTACTTTCATCTTTTTTCCTTTTTTTTTCTTTTTAATCTAGAATGATATCCTGCATTTTATTGTGGCCTTGTTTCTATCATACCTTTTTTTTATACATTATCTGTGTTATCTTTACTCAATGTTTAAAAGCATCGATCCATCTGAGGATCTCTTAGCAGAACATTAGTCACTCCTCTGCAACAAGGACACAATTTGAGCAAAGTAAAGTTCCAATCAAGGATCAGTGGGAAGTGGGGAGGAGGGAAAGGGAAAAAGTGAAATTTCACATAAATCTTAGAAAAAACCTCATCTCAAAGGGTAAAGTATGGTCTGATTGCCTTTCTTCATTGGTCCTCTCATAATGAAAATGACGCAACTGTTTTAACATTGGGTTGACTGACAAAGCAACTTTGCTGTTGTAGTTAAATATGCATTTCATAGATGATATTGTAATTCCACCATATTCCCACTCAATGGAAGCTTATAATTGCCTTTAGTGAAGCTAAAAATTTCACTCTAAAATGGTGTAGTTCTAAGCCAAAAACTCATCAGGTGGTGATGATGTGGAACAATCCAAATACACCAAATACACCAGGAGTATTTGGTGTATTTGAACCAACATACTGTGATATTAAAAATTCAGAGAGCAAACATAAAATGCCTGCATGATGTATGTAACACAACAACACTTCATTCAAATTGCAAACCTATCTTCTTACGACTTAGGTGAGCCTTAACATAATGTCACGGAGCGAAAAAAACTTAATGCAGTGAAATGCCTTGTAACTGCAAAAGCAGATGCAGCAGATTAGATTGAGAAAGCAATGTGGTTTGGCTGTTTTGTAGAGAATACATGACTATGCATACAGTTCTGGTTTGAAAAATGAGAATTTTGTCATAAGTTATGAATTATGTCACCGCCTTATTAGCATTCCATGGAACAGGCAAGAAACAAACATAATACTTTTTAGCAAACGATGATGATCAACAACCAAGTGGTACTTTGGCAAAATACTTAACACTGCAATGCTATTATCAGCATACTGAGGACTTTTGTAAACAGTGACATCAGCTTGAACTAAAACAAGGAAAGAAGCCAGAAGCATTTATAAACTCCAACACACAGCTTACATGACATACATGAATACAGGAGCAAAAATGCCCACAAATACCAAAACAGACATGAATGTACAAGAATGTGGAGTACTTATATGAAGGAAAACAAAACTGATAAAAATCACCAGCACAGATGACAATAAATTCATAAGTTTTTATTTTATACCTTTCTCGTTCTGGTGAATGCAAACTAGTATCTGGTCTCAAGCAGTTGGTACTAGCACTCCTAGCCCTGTCAAGGGAGGGCTGTAGTTCACTAGTGCCAGTGCATTGCATCCAATGGTAGAAGAGAAAGAAAAAGAAAACAAAGAAAGGAATACAATGTTAGATATTAACTCATAAAATAATGCTACCTTTACAGAAAATGTAGAATCATAATGATTTAATTAAGGAAAACATAAAAGAGCTGACTGGATGACGGTGCCAAGTTTTGTTTAGAAAATAAAAGCAAACAAAAGACTGCTAGAAATCTTTTGCCAAGAATGTTGAAATGTTTAAAACTGAATGAGACAGAACAACATCCACTTGTAAGAAAGTGGAATGAGAATTATCAAACAATAAATTTAAATCCTTATTAACAGCAGTAAACATTAAGCCAACACAAAAGGATGTGATACACTATATATTATGTGAAATTGCTTTTCAGTGAAGCTCATTTATTCTGCAAATTCATATTAGATACCAAACAGGAGGGGGCATCAATCCTCAGTTTCTTAGTTTCTTACCTAACCAGCAGATCATCTCCAAATTTCAGTATTCGTGAATTAAGGCAATCACGAAGGAGTGAAATATCCTGTCTAATCACGGATTTGGTCTTAGCACATGCAGGAAGAGTTGAGCTTTGTAAATTAAAGTTATTTGAACAAAATGAAAATAAATTTGACATGTAAATAAATTCTTATACATAAACAAAATAATGTAACAAAAACATGCAACATATAATTTTAACAGTGAAGACAACTCTACCTAATACAACGGGGTTTGGATTGGGTTTTATTTATAATGTAGGAGTTAATTTAAACAGTTACATGAGGTTATTAGAATTATATCCCTTACCCAGCTATAGAGATGTATGAAATATTCCTATTTTTCTGTTTAACAAGGCAAAACTTTATTTTTTTTTTTTTTTATTTTTCTTTTTAAGGGACTAACCACTGAAAGGGGACTCTAAACACTTCTTACCTGTATAGGTTCCAATGAGTACCATTTTCTAGTAAAGGCATCTTGGGTGGCAATGTTTTATAGTGCCTAGCATAACTTCTTGAATGCGGTAGAAAAGAAAAGGAAACAGAACAACACAAAAACATGCCAGAAATAAAAAGACAAGTAATGGTAATCCAAGACTGACCAGAACATAAAATAAATGCATAATGTTCTACTACATTTAATGTATGAGTAGGTTTCAAACATATGTTTTTCTTGACTGTTGTGACAGCTATCCAGGGGGCAAATTTTTGTATTTACTCTTTTGTTAATGTAGCCCATGAAGTCATGACAATACCAGTACAACTCGGATCTCTTCCTTGTAATGAAAGTAACCTAAATTCCATTTCTAGAGATTTTTAATTAAAATATACAAGCTGTTGTAAAGGACTAGGTTGATAATAAACTTACTCTATGTTTTTCTTACTAAGACCTTAAGAGATTTTAACCTCTTCAGTGGCTAAGCATTAAAATCTTGCTAAAACAGTGATATATATATAGTATCACAAACTTAATTATAGTTGTATTAATATCTGGCATTTTTGAATGTGGAAATATTTTGGAAATGGTATATAAGCTCCAAAATCTAGCAGTAATTAAATGCTATTAATAATATGCTAATTAAAAATCGTAGGAGATCTATTACATGAGCCAGCACAGCAGCACTCTTGAGATGTTACATGACAACTGTCTAGTATCATCACCTACAGTACATGGGATTTTAGAACAGGAAATGTTTGCCTTATTGAGCTCTGACCAAGGAACACGGGAGAAATTCAAACGCAGGCAGCGGCAGCTGGATGGGAATCATGGCCATTTAATACTGAAAGGTTAAAATACCCAAGTCCTGACAATTCTCCACATACCCTACCAGGACACAGCTGTGGTGCTATTAGCAGAAAGGCCAGCAGCCATAAAGATTTCAAAGCTTCAAGAACAGGCTGTCCTAATACGACATTCCAATTCCTGTTAGGCTTGTACCTAGGCATCACAGATACACAGTACAAACCCAGATGTGTCATAGACAGATGAAACAACTCTTTGCCTGGAGTTGTTTGCAACCCTGCTGCTTGCAAAACCCCTGACAGATTTAACAGAGGAGCTTTGACTCTTGTTGTACAGGTTTAGCAGCCATTGCTGCCATCTCTAGAAGAGGTCACTGTCATGTTGCAAAGTTGGAATAAAGGAATGGCTGTCCATAAGGTCAATCTTGGCATACTAGCAGGTATTACCAATCAAAGTGGGTTTGACCTAAGACATGGAATGCTACAACTCATGGTTTATGTCATACGTACACGTTCTTCCACCATTTCTACTATTAGTCAATAATTGCATACAAATGGTCAGGATGTACAGCTAGGACTAATACTATGCTAAACTGCTGGATTAAACTAACCATGTATCTTAACTTTGCAACTTGCACTATCTATCTCATACTAATACGGCTTTCATATACCATGAAACCCTTAAAATTTCCTTCCCATTTTAAACTGCAGCTGTCTCAATAGTTAAAACATCATTTAGTAATCTGTCTAGGAACAAGGTTAAAGCCTTATAATGTTTCTAATGTGAAAAATTTTAAGCCTCTACAAATGAGAAAAGAAAGAAGCTGACAAACAATGAAGAGATCATTTTTTGTTAAAAGGGTTTATGTGACTATTCAGTCAAGGATGGATACTGGCAATTCTCCATGTATTATTCAAACTTGTATCAGTTTGCATAAGCCTGAGAGCTAAATTTAAATATCTAATTATTGTCTACTATTGCCCTTATATTCACCTTCAGTACATTATTAAAGGTACCATGCTCTTTTATAGTATATAATTTCCGTTAAAGGGGTTAATTTGTTACTTTTCTTGATCATAAACAAATAACAGCGATAAGTAGAGTAAGGAAAAAGGCAAGAAAAAGCTGTACTCTGTCAATTCTGTTTATCTCTTACTTAAGTCTATTGCTGCCCATGCACAAATTTTAACTGGTTAACGAGCCAGGCTGGTTAGAAGACTTCTAAAACTACTGGAAATCTATAGTGGCTGGCCAAAATGCATCAAAAGTTCATAAAACAGCACTTACTGTGTTATGTGAATAGAATTTAAGAATTTATATTGAAGAATTCTAATTAAAATTATAATCTTTAAGAGGAAAGAAAAAAGCAAACAGCTGGGGGCAGGGAGAGGGGTGAAGCTATAGAAGATGCAGCAGAATGAGTAAGGCAGGAGGAGGCAGGAAAAGACAGGAGAAGAAAAGGAAGGAGGCAGGAAAAATTGCTATTTTATGACAATAACTAGACATAAAATAACAGGGTGTGAAATTATTAACTTTTAAAACCTATAATATTGGGGAAAAAGTATAAGAATGAAACCCTTTCTACTGATAATAAAAACTTAAATTTTAATTTAACAGCTTCACTGACGTGCAGATTTTTTGGGAAGTTTTTGTAATTACTATTTTACCTGTAGACTACTGTGCATTATAACAGAACTCTATCACACTGCCTTTGATGCTTTTTCAAATGCAATTAAGAGAATTAAATCAACCCAAGGCATATTTGAAAAAACTCCTCTGCAGGGGAAATGCTATGCCAATTAAATGAGTATGTACATTAAACAACATGGTTTTAAAAGCCTGATAGTTTTAAACACACAGCACTGACACAAAGCTCTTAGCAACACCCAGGTCCTGAACGAAAAAATGGTTAACTACTTGGCTGAAGCAGTTCAATGCTTGACTACTTCAACTACAGCCTACATTTTTACTGATTCTGAATAGAAGATTTTCTACACAATCTGACATGCATTTTTAACAAGGTTGACAGACATGGTGAAAAAAAAAGAGATGGGGGTGGAGGCAGATTTGTTAGATAAAGATATTTCAGTCCTGTTTAGTTTCACAGGAGTTGAGACAGGGAGCTCAAAACTCTTCACCAAGAGATTACTGACAACTGAACATGAGTCCAAACTACAAAGTTTACGGATGGATCTAATTTATATCACAATTTGTAGAAGCAGACCCAAGTAATACAAGACCCCTCAAATCTGGAGCTCCCATTAAGCCCCCATTAATTAGCGCATTTTCCTCTACAAGTGACAGAAATCAGCATGAGATTAGCTGCAACAACAAGTAAAGATTGTTGGCTTGTGTATGGTTGTAATATAAACATAAAAATGCAAATAAGAGCAAACATAAAAACAACTAAAAAGAAGTGTTTGAAATAATAACAACGCTGTCATGCAAGGCGAGATCAGGACTTCTGTGACTAGACAGAAAATCTACCACAAAATACAACTCCAAAATCAGAATTTCTTCAACTGCTTTAATCCTTTCTACTGAAGTTCACAAACATGTATACACATCTCAATCTGAATTAAAACAGAAAAGAACAACTGACACCGGGATCACAATGTACTAGAAGTTCTTTACTTACTGAGACTAAATACCACCATAGAAAAAAAGTTGGCACACACAGACAACTAACCAGATGTGTTCATGATTACCAGATTCCTGTATTTACCTGATGGTATGTAGGCACTCTGCACTTCTTCCTCGTTTTGCTCTGGGCAGCATAAGAAGCTCACTGCACAGACAGGATGGGTGGTGAGTGAAACAGATATAATTATGAAGCATTAGATGATATGGGTTATGCCAATGATGCGCAAATGAAAACATAAAAAAGAAACAAGAAGCTTCCAACCAGATAGATAGTCTGATAATGTTCAAACCCAGGTGCACTTCTCAAAGAGTATGAATGAAAAATGCCTGTGATACTACGTTTTCAATAAATTCCTTTTAGCATGGCCCCTAATTTTGTCGGATTTCTCCTTCTAAAATTCAGAAATACTTTTTCAGAGCTCTTCATGACAAAAGTAGTCCATAAAAGAACGACATTTCTCTAATAACCTCCTTTCTTATCAACTAATTAATGAAGAAATACTTTATTAAAAAAGAATTAGGCTGCTTTTTGGGTTTTAGGCAGTTTGGGTTTTTGTGTGTGTGCTTATTTTTATTCCTCAGCCACAACAACACACATGAAAAAGCAGGAAGGGTTCGCTACTAACTTACTGAAGATTGGTTTATGGGAAGACAACCAGTAACCCTTTTGGGAAAAGCAAAAATATACGTTCATTGGAAAAACTACATTTGGCCAAAGACAAGTTCTGACTCGTAGCTCTTGACAGTATTTTGTAATGCAAACCTAAAGAAACAAAAAAGATGCTTATCAGCTGTCACAGTTTTTGTTTCTTATTGTTTCCAACTGAGAAAATCAGCCATCTATTCTATTTTTCATTTACTGTAACCAACACATACTACAGTCAGGAAGATGGTAAAACTAATACATATTTATGCCTATGGCAAATATGACTATGATATGAAATATCCCTTGAATGAATCCTCTAGTTTTACACACTTTAACACATTCAGGAAGACCAAGCTCCAAACCTCCTAATCATCATAAAGAAGAAATCAAAGCTAAACTTCATGGAAACATGCTATTTTAAAAGAAGCAGGGAATCATATGAAGTACTATGGTGACAAAGAGAGAAAAGATTACAAAATATATAAAGCAGCAGTTGTTCAAGGTGTTTTGTGCTTCATGTAATTGTAAAATGACACATTTAATTGATGCAGTATAAGTAATATTTCTCTAAAATTCAAAGCTGGGCAGCTTGAAATAATGGCTTGTGAGTCCCATGCGAGATTTAACTGCATCTGGAGCCACTAGCCTGATTTTGATGCAACAAAATGTATTAAGTTGAACTTTCTTCTTTTTTCTTTTTTTTTTTTTCCCTAAGAAAATTCCCATTCATAAGCTCAGAGGACTGACAGAATTTATATTAATATTCAGGTTTCCAAATTACAAATAAACACGCATTTTAGGAAAAAAGTTACCGTTTTCTTAAGAATTGTGAAGTAGATGAGAAGTCCACACTAAATCATAGGCTACTTTGTTAATATTTACTCGACCTCTGCTAAGCCAAAGAATATCTATTATAATTGGCCCATGGCAAACGTAATATAGAATTCATTCAGAAAACGGATATAAAATAGCAAATCCACCATGAAATCTTAAAGGCAAAACCAAAGCAAAATAATCCATCACAGCAGATAAACAACAATATAAGATGATATTCACAATTTTCTAGCAATTTAAGTCTGGTCTGGAGACATTAATACTAAAGCTATTATTCTAAAACAAGTGTTTTCTAGTGCGAGTGTTTTAGTAGTCATATTAATAGGTTTTATTTCAAAATAAAAGAAACTAAAAAAACGAAAAAGGCTATGTCTTTGAAAATTGGATAATGATCCTACATTCAGAGTGAAGTATACTGCTTTCCTAGATTTTCTAATAAAGAGCTGTTCATAACAGAATTATATATATACATACATACATGTGTATATATACATACATAAATACACATGAAAAAGGTGAAGTGGACGAATTAGTTTCACTGGAAATTTATCATACTACATACTTTAGTGGGAGACTATAATAACTATTCTTACAAGGATCTACTCAGAATATCCAATATTAATTTGGGACCAGTAGCAGATCGTTGAGCAAATAATCGAAAGTAATCAGTAACTATAATTTCTGCCACGTAATTGTTGGGTAATTATCTTTCTAGCCAAGTTTATGTTAGGTATCTACATTCATGAATTTGTTTAGATGAAGGGCTCAGTAAATGAACAACACGTAATACTTATACTACTACTGACAGTAACACACAATACTGAATCATTTCTTTTTAAATCTTTGGGTGTGATAGAGAATCTTCCCCAACAAAAGCTGGTTTGATCTTCCCCATGTTGCTGCACTTATGTAGTGAAAGACAGTGAAGCCTGTGAGAGTTAAACGACTGAAGAAATCTGGGGAAAGGTGAAAACAGGGAAAAAGAGACCACTGCAGACAAGATTATTACTCAAGGAGAGAAAATACATGCACTCACCCATAAACCCTGCAAATAATGTCTGATCTTTAAACTTGTGAAAAGTGTTTTCTGAATGCTGAAAAGAACTGAAGACTGTTTGACTCCTCTAAACAAACCCAGCAGCACATTACTACTGCGGCTCTGGTCTGATGGCTCATCTCCAAGAAAGATTCAATACAAGCCCCGCACTCCAAGCATAACCTCTGCACATATAATGATTTATCCCATGGTTTGAGGCTTCATGGGAAGAAAATTTTCCATACAGTTAACTGCATATATTTATTTCTACTGACAAAAGCTACTTTTAAATGTCTCTTCTTCTTCAGATCTGCTGAATAAGAAATCTATTCAATAAATACCTTCAGGAATCCGTTGAATATATCACTACTAACAATAGATAACATGAAAGATTTGCAACAAGTGGAAATTACTTCAATTAGCCTGACTATAAATCTGACTACTACATTTAAAAAGCATTCCAATTCTCCTCGGAGAGGAAATTCAGTGTAACAACACAGTTTAGACAATTCAGTACATACTTCTTGCCTATAAAGTTGAATGTAAAAATGTTCCAAATGGCTCGTTAGTTCCTACATGTATGTTATCATATTAAAAAAAGCAAAACAGGCAAGATCATTTTTAAGTAAACAAACACCCTGCAGACACTGATAATCTATGTGACTGTCATCATTATGTTTCCCAAATACTGAACTAAAATACCTTTTCAAACTTCTTTCAGCTATAGACTAAACAGAAATTCTCATTCTCTTCCATGTTTTTTTAATAAATTCCTATATATCTGAAAACAATGCCTACTAGGAGAGACCAAGTGTTCTCTGAAGAGTGTACACATTCCAGGGACATATGTGCATGTGTCATGCACCTAAGATTGGAGGTTTTCACTATCCTTGCTACACTTGGGTATTGTACCAAGTTCAGCAGAATGTTACATAAGAAGCTGTAAGACTGCATATATACATACCCAAAATGTATAAGCACAGGAATGTAAATCATAGCATATGTAACTCCCAACCAGTAGGAACGTATGTCTAGTAATTTACTGGCTAATGAAACAGATAAATTCTGAGTTACAGAAATAGCAGAGCATACATGTAGATTTATAGTTTTCTAGCAAAAATCTCTGTGCTTCATTCATGAAACAAATATCAGAATACTCTAGGACAAAACCCCAAGAACCGCTAGTCTAGACAGTTGCTATTACTGTCACTGCAGTGCAGAGTTTTACCTAAAAAGACCACTAGATGTGTCAGTTATTATGAGTTATCTCCCTTCCCCACTACTATCAGTCATGTTTCTACCGAACACTTGAAAATTAGGGAAAAGCAACAAACACACTTTTAAACTTTTATCGAGGTTCAGGCTGACAATGTACCTTTCTTGATCAGACAAATACTGACTATCCATGTCTCTGGATCTGTAATCAGCTGGAGCTCTGGAGGCATCATGGTGTCTAGTTGGAGAACGTGATCTTCTCATTTGATGAATTTCATCTAAACTCCTAGAAGGTAAAAACATGTATGAAAATCTTGTTTTTTGTTGGTTTTTTTTTTTCATAAATAACACTGCTCAGTGCATTATAGTACAAGTTGGTTGAAGGAAGTTTTTAAAAACTAAATTGTTAATACATGCCTTCTAAAAAAACACTGCACCCTAAAATTAAGAAAAACCCACCTCCAAGCATAGTAAAGCAGCAATTTATACCATATTTAGAAGTATGTGCCTGTTTCTGTGTACACTGACAGATGTAGTAATGGCACTTTCAAAGCCTGTAGTTAAAGAAAAACTGAAATAACAAACAAATGGATAATATCACACATGAAATTAAGTTTTACATATTTGCAAATTTTAAAATTTACAGATTTTGAAAGGGCTGGTTTTGGGTTGGCAACCTTTTACAGGTATCTCCAAGCATTCTTTAAGAAATTCTGGGAGAGGATATGGGAACGTGCAGTAGATTTTACCAAACTGTTATACAAAAGGGGTTTTGCATAAATGCAGGTAAGCGCTGGCCTCCATAATAGTAATGTAAAGGTCTATTCACATGGAAAAGAACAAGAAAAGAAACTACTGCTTGAAGGGCAGATTCTTCCTTTGGTTTGATAACTGCCATTGGAACAAGAAGCATTACTTTTCAAAGCATAAAATTAAAGGATGGGTGGAATTGACTATAAAATATTTCATTTGTGCATCATGCTTGTAGATAGAAAGATACAAAAAGAAAATAAACAACTGTTTGCAAAAGCAGAATAAGGAGCTCTCATTCTCTCTACTATTAAAAAAACATCAGTGCTACAGTCTGTTTTATGTACAGCCATACTTTTCTATTTCTTAAGGATGCATTCTGAGAAATACAACAGCATGTGATTTGATGGTAGTGAAATAGCTTCATCCACAAAAACTGAGGTAGAAGAGGGGGATGCATGCAGGGACTTTAGAAGCACACAAAATTTCAGTTCAAAAGAGCAGTATATATGGTATGGAGGATGGAAAAGAAAAAAAGATCATCAGGATTTCCAGCTGGGAGGAGAAGCTGGTTTTCCACAATACACCATCATTTTGAAACATCACAGATGTCTGGTATAAAATGATCAGTGATGGAACTCCAAAAATAAAAACCACCAGACACAGAAACGATGGATAAGGACAGGACTGTAGCACAGAAGTTTGCATATATAACTCAACTAGAAGGATAGATTTTCAAATTATTTTTAAATGACCACAGCTAGTGGGCAGTAATGTTGCTAGTGTAACACTTCAAGCTCTTGAGTAATTCAAGAATAAAGCTTCCTAGAAACTGGAGAAAGGAAAACTGGTAAAAACTGACTTATTTTTAGGGTTCTGTGAGAGACTGCAAGGGAAGTCCTATTGCCCTGCACAATAAAAAAAGCAAAATCAATTATGTCAAGTTTTCTGCTTAAACAGCCTGTATGAACTTTCAAAGAAAGCATAAAGCATCCAAACAAAAAGCTCAAAAAGGATCCTCTTAATAATAGGTTGTCTAGCAAAGGCAGCAAATGCAGAAAATGACGATTTATCAATCACTATCTGATTCTGTATTTAACTTCTTCTATTAATGAGTATCATATTATAAATACAACTGGTAATTTCATCTTGCTGTTACTTCAAAATCAGTTCAGCTCACACTTACTATAAAATTTGTACGTGTCACAATTTATTAGCCTACAAATATACTTCAGCAGCTTCATGAAAGACTCAGCCACTGACTGAAAAAGCATTTCCAAACCTACATATTAGTTATGGTACACAGATGATGAATCACAGAGAAAATATCTGATTCATCCCATGAGTGCTCTCAAGTGATTAATAAAAGCATACCTCAAGTTAAAATACTATGCTACTGAGTTAGGAAAAAGTTTCAAAATTCTGAAAAATTGCTGAGCAAAGAGAAAAGTTAACAAAGACAGGTTATACAAACTTGAAACCACCCAATGTTTCATTAACTTGTGATGCCTACCTCTGTAATGGCACATTTGGTAAACGTGAACGGGTCCTGCCCTGATCGTCGCCACGGTGAGGAGATACAGATCGTGAACGATGATGTGTTGTTCTTTGCTGTTCTGGCACAGTTAGTGTTGTAGATTTGCTTTCTCTAGTACTAGATCTATAACCAACTGGCAAGAGGGCAACAAAAGGAAATTAGAAAATAAAAGTCTGTGTTTGAAAAGAAGTCAGATGGTTAGTCCTTCCAGAAACACACATCTAAATGCTTACACATCCTTTAAGTTGTTATTTATCTGTTTTACACCCTGATGTATCATGCAGCTAGAATAAGCTATTAGTATTACCTTTAAATGTCTACATGTACAGAGAAACTGAGATGATTTTCATTATGTACTGGAAGATGTGAGGGAGAGGACTGAAATACTTTTCTGACTTGGTGAAGAGTAGAGCAACTTGTATTTCAAAACTGTCATAGAAAATATTTGAAAGGAGTCCAAGCAATGTAGGTTTACCTCATCTAACAAATGGAGAAGGCATGCTTGCGTTCGACATCACAGACTCACCCACAACTGCTCATATATAAAGTATCCTTCTGACTCTTAATTAAATACAAAGATGTTCTCCTACTGAACCTGGCCAAAGCCACCTACTTAAAATAATTATGAGCATTTAGAGTATATTGCACAGAATACTGGGTGTTGCACACTCTACAGATAATTTTTTCAAAATACTATGAATGAGCTCCAAAATTTCTCATAGTTTATCTTTACATAGGATTAAAATAAAAAAGCAGCAGAATATTAGTACATTTTGAAGTGTTGCTATTAACATGCCTTTTTCCATGTAGCACACTGTTACACACTTTGAATCCCATCCTAAAGCAGCAAATTAAGCTCAGTAAAATGAACAGCTTTCAAAAGGTGCCTGTTATCTTTCCAAAAGAGCATAAGGAGGTTTGCTCAGACTTTAGTTGCTCACTTCTACACATTCAAATTAGATTACAAGAATCCCTTGGGAGAAAATCCCATAACGACATAAATGGTCATCCTTTACATCATCCTTTAATGACTTCAAAAATTGTTTTTTAGATTCTAATATAGTAATTTTGCTGCTTCTCTGAATTGGTCTAACATTAAATTCCTGCAATGCATTAACTTGCTCATCTAAAATGCCAGCCTGTATCAGAAATCTTCTTTCCATCAGGAAAAGACTATGATTTAGTCAGTTGTTATTTGGATAAATTAAATAAATTGCACTTTTAAATAACCTTGTTATAGTTTCAAGTTTCGATTTTTCGTATTTTGTATAATTCTTGTAAGGAGGTCTTATCTGAACTTGCACCAAATTGTTATGGCCCACTTCAAAATGTGGCCCATATAGAGAGTCTATATTAGGCTTGGTCATGTATTCAATGACAATAACCTGTTTAGCTGCAAGTGTGAACCCTGATCACAAATATCAAGGAAGTATTAATGCTTTTTTCCCAAATTATACATCAGTTTACTAATGTATTCTAATGGACATGTGACTTATCTGAATGCATTGCCATTATCAAACCTGGAGAAAACACTTTGTTAGAACAGTGATAAGTAATCCTAAAATAAGAATATCTTCCAGTATAGAACAGATTCATCTTAGTAATGCAACAATGTGAAGAGGGATCTACTAGATGAAGCATTTTATCAGAGAAGGAATTTAAGAATGTTTTTCTTGATTATACAGTTTATAATATCACAGCCTCCAGAACTGCGTCTACCTTTTATACAGCACTGAACAAACTAGCCAAGTTATCCAAAGGCAATGGAAGAGCACCTTGATGTTGTAGTACCCTACAGTAACTTTCAGCCTTACAACAGCTTTCCAGCAACTTCAGTAAATAAAAAAGAAAGAAAAAGGCTTCTGTAAGTTCTTGTCTTAAATATTTACCACTACAGATATGATAGCAAGGCAGATAAGAAGGAGACAACGTTGACAAAAAGATGATTACACTTCTAGTAAGAACATATCATGTAGCTCAGAAACAAACATCAGGGACAATAATGTTGAGTGCATGTGCAGTCTGTTCTCAAACAACATTGAATTAGACGTGCCAAATAAAAATAATGAATGTAATTTCATATTTAAAATTGACATTATTCAAGTTTGGGAAGGGTAGGGGTTATTGTTTGAAAACTATAGAGAACACGGAGAAAGAACTTTGGAGGGAGCTCACTTGTAGCTACAAAAGAGCTCATTAGTAACTAAAAAAAAACCGCAAATGCTTGCCACTTAAAGAGCATTTTTAATAGCAAAGCTGTACAGAGTACTGACTGCAAAATAGGGCTGTAAAAGTTGAAAGCATGCATGAAATTATTTACTGAGGTTTATCAACCTTTTATTCAAAAAAGGGAGTTCCGCATGTACACCTTCTCATGTATGAAGGGTCTTGCACAAAATGCCTTTTTTTTTATAAGGGAATTAAAAAGACTACACGTGACAAAAGCTGAATGCATCCATTTTCCCAGGACGACTAAATCTACCTTGTATGTGCTAAAAGGTATTTCATTTTCCAAACAAGCTTGTTTTAGATAAAATCCTGTCATCTGTATCAGAAGGAACACTAGCTTGCATTTATTTAACACTAAAGTAAAAGAAATCTAAAATTCCTTTCCAAGTTTTAGGCAACTGTAATGAAATACATACAATTAAAATACACATATATTAAAAAAATCAGTTTAAAATAAATTTCCAGAGTATCTATCTCTATTCTGCCTAAAAAATACACCTAGCATTACTCTGCAAACTTAAAATCACACAACGCTTACAGAAGAGAGTAACAGCAATTCACATTTATACTAAGTATCAGCTTAAGTATTGTCAAGTTGGTCAAATAACATCCATACTTCCATAGTGACCACGACAGTGAGAGCAACCATAACATTTCCTCATATCTTCAAATACAAAGGCTCTATGCTCTCCAGAGCGAGCAGAGAATTTTTTTGCATGGACCAGCATGATAGCAGCAACCAAGCTTATGGTCATTTATGCAGAAGTTTCTCAGATGCTCATGGGAAACTGTCAGGTGTAACATGAAATGGAAGCTGGATGGATGATGAAAATGGCTGACACTAGAACTTTTTATTATTTTAAGGCAATACATACAACAAAAAGGCATTGTGTTGATGTCACACTGCTGCTACAGAAGGGACATTAAGTACAGTGCAACCATTTATACAGATTACATATGATAGAATAATAAATTGTTATGAAGAGTTACCCATAGCATAAGCAATGCAGCTCATTAAAAATACACTATAGGATACTGCCAATTGTATACCAGATTTTTTTTTTTTTATTAAGAAAGTTATTGAAGTTTTGGTTAAAAAGATAGGCCTCAGAACGTGTTTGGTTTTTATTAAATCCTTTACTGATCCTCTACTGACCCTTCCTATATACTTGGCATTGTTGAGGCCGCATCTGGAGCACTGGGTTCTCCAGTACAGTACATAGAGTTAACGGTGCAAGTCCAGCTCAGGATCACAAAGATAATTAAGAGACTGGAGCATCTCTCATATGAGAAGAGGCTAAGAAATTTATAATAATATTTTCTTCATGTAAGCAGATGTGAGCATACCACAAAAAAGAAGTCAAAAATATATTCTGT
The DNA here is from genome assembly GCF_037157495.1 of Lathamus discolor. Classification (NCBI taxonomy): domain Eukaryota; kingdom Metazoa; phylum Chordata; class Aves; order Psittaciformes; family Psittacidae; genus Lathamus; species Lathamus discolor. The sequence continues at coordinate 80,560,295 of NC_088888.1, forward strand.
TAAATCTGAGCTTCAAATTACAGTTTCAGCTGTTGATATAAATTTCTTTTATGAAAAGTTCTATAAGCTGATTTTTTAAAAATTATGTTTACATCACCTAAAGATACTAATAATAAATGAAGACAGGACAATTAAATGAAAGATAAGACACATTTGTAATACAACAAGGGAAAAATACTTCTCTTTAAGTATTCTTGAAGTTATCAAAGTACCATTATTTTTGAAGTAGCAGTCTTCCATTGAGAAGCAGTGATTCTTTGCAGCTGCCAAAACCTCTAGGGACAGAGTTTTCTCTGTTATTACTAAATGCCAATACTGCATTTGCCTTAGCAATTGGTAAAACTTTTGAAATTATAGTTTTAAGGATTTAATGCTAGTTAAATTAGACAAAATATTTTCATCATTCCTTTTTTAGCTCATGATGGTGATCAAGTGAACTGTGCTTCCACATTAAGAAGTTAAGTGCCTACTTTTTGGAAAAAGAGCAATAATATTTGTGAAAATCTTGAGATATTAAGAAGGCAAAGTAACTTACCTTCTGAATATTTCAAGAAAAAAAGAATAAATCAACAACTGTAAATATATACCTTTAATAAAGACAGAGCTTATTCATCATACATAACCACCACAGTGGGTAGCAACGGCAAGTAAGTGGTTAAGTGCAGGAACAGGGGCTTTAAACGGAAACAAAGAGTCACATGTTGTAAACGCATGGGATTCTTACTTCTGCTAAGAAGTAATTATCTTAACCCTAGACTAATCTAGTTGAAGCCAAAAGAGGCTATGCCAAAATGGTCTGCTTTGTCATCCTTCATTGTGGGTAAATATGGATATTCATAATTCCCTCCCACACATACCATGCAGGTGAATGTATGGGAAATCTGGACCAAGAGCTGCAGTGCACTCTGGTGAGGTCCATGTACTGGGGGGGCAGGAGAAGAGAAGAGGTAAACACCCTGCAACACAACAAGGAACTTCCATGCAACTTAGTTTTAAGAGAGACTGCTGGATGGAGAAGATCCTGCAATATTCTTTCAGTGGAAATGAAGGTAGCGGTCCAAAATCTTGGAAGATTTTGCAATGTGATAAGTAAGGAAGGTTGGACAGGAGGGTAGAAATACATATCTGAACTTGGTGTCGAGGGACATTTGTTAATCTGTGCCTAAGATTCTTGAGCAATGCAGTAGACAGTGGGACTGGCAATCTTTTCCAGCTCTGACTGCAAAATGCATTTTCATATGCTGTCTAGACTGTCACACATTTGTGGCTGACTGAAATTTTCTTTGCCCCTCTGTGCCTCAAGTTTAACTCCCATTAAAGAATTCAGGTTGCATATGCTAACAAAACCCCCACACTTCTTTGTATACCCACTTCACATAGGAATCACGAACAGAGCACTCCAGTTACGACTGCCAAACAAATGTATCCATTAAGCTCAAAATAGACAAATTTGTGCTTGGTCAGGTCAGCTGCCAGATTGTTTCTGATCAGGCAGACTTCAGGAGAAGTGTCCTCACCATCACTTTGAGTTTACAGTTCAGTTTAGAGACTCTCAGCTCATATAAATCCTATTGATACAGATTAAACATTGCTATTTTTTACAGTGATCTCTGAAATTCAGAGTACGGACTCATGTGTTCTTCAAAGCCACATCTGAGCATGCACAGTCCCGAGAAATTTCCATAAGAATCAGTTCCTTAAGTGCTGACCCAGTGAATAGAGTCCAGTGCCTTCATCTGAACAATTTTGAAAGTTTTCTGTCCGATGGAAAATGATTTCAAATGGCAAATGGATGCCCTGAAGAACTGGCAGCTGAAAAAAAGCCCTGATTCTTAATACAGCCTACTGGAACCTTAAGCGTAAGTAAATCTTTAAAATTTACACAGGGGACGTTTAGATTGGATATAAGGAGGAAATTCTTTCCTGTTAGGGTGGTGAGACACTGGAATCAGTTGCCCAGGGAGGTTGTGAGTGCTCCATCCCTGACAGTGTTCAAGGCCAGGTTGGATGAAGCCTTGGGTGGGATGGTTTAGTGTGAGGTGTCCCTGCCCATGGCAGGGGGGTTGGAACTAGATGATCTTGAGGTCCTTTCCAACCCTAACTATTCTATGATTCTATGATATGCCAGTATCCGCACTGCCAACTAAAAAAAAAAGAAAATAATAAACAGGGAAAAAAACTTAGAACCTCTGCTTTATTTTTATTATAAATATTCAGTCTCTCACCTGATGTAAAAATATCAAGAATAATCACTTCATTAAAGCAAATATCGTTACTAGACCTATCAGAACAAATTTCCCTCTTAGCTACTCAGGTGGTTAAGTGTATTAAAGAAAGGAAAGAACCCAATCAAAATCAATGGAAAGAGAATTTGGCTCAATAAACATCAAAATGATATTACGTTAATAAAATACATTATTTATTTGTATGCTTACAAAATTAGTAATTAAATTGTCAGATCTCTGGTTCTATGATTCTACGATTCTATGATCGTTTTAAACACAGATCAGGAAGATAGAAAGCTTTCTAAATCCCACCACGATTTGATTTAGTGATTTTCATCAGGAAAACTGATTTAGTGCTGGCAATAACATAGTGACTCTTCAGTTAGTTTTGGGCAATTGGGAAACATACTCATTTGACTTGTGGCAACAGTCAAATAGAAGTTAAATAGAATGTGATACCCAAAGTGATCCTCAAGATTTTCAGTATGTAAGGAATGCTGAACTGAAAGTCAAACCATGATAGTCTATACAAGTACATATTCATGAACATTTAGGGTAATGACAGTTCATGAAGGCTTATGAAACTAGAAAAGATAGCCATGCTCCATGCATCTTAATCTACAGCCATGCATTTGCAATAAAGTCCATGGGAGACTGCATTATATGTAAGTTTCAAGCAAAATGCAAAATAAAATAAATAAAAAAAAAAGAAACAAAAAACTTGCAATAAACAGTGTAATCTTAGTTTTTATTTCAAAATTATTTTAAAACTTAATTTATATTTTAAATAATGCTTGGAACATTATGCAGTGTTGTGGTTTAAGCACAAACAATTCGAACCATCCAGTGGTTCACATATGAAGAATGATACTTAAAAAAAGTATAAACAAATGGGTAGAAGAATCTTAGAATTAGCCATGATTTAGGACAGGCACCATGGATTAATCAGAAGAACTTTTTTTTTTCATAATGCACTCTCCAAAACAAGTATCCTCAATATTCCAAAATGTTATAAAGAAATAAAAACAAACAAGCAAAAAATAATAATAATAAGAAGAAGAAAGCAGGACCATGCTGTTCACCCACGCACCTGGAGGAACAACTCCAATACCATCATCAACATCATAATCTGAGATGTCACTATCACTGATTGGCCGAGATCCTGCACAACAGTAAGGTAAACAAATACCTGAACAGCTGGTTGTGTTATCAAATGTAAATATATGTTCATTTAATGTACTAATGAAATTGAAAGATGATTTTTAAGTCTAAACAATAGAGAACTAAACTGCGGTGACAGACAATTCACGAGATAGCTGAGGCAATTTAGTATCTTACAGCTGCTGCAGCCCCCTTTTCCCTTCTCTTGCCCTCCTGTCCACAGTAATCCTCTACTATGATATTTTACCTCATCAAACCCACAAAAAGTTAATTCTAAGAAAGAAGAAAAAAACCCAAACCTTTTGTGCTATTTCAGGGAGCAAGCTGAATTAGCTTGCTGAACAGGAAAGGAGAGGTGGCAGCGGATGGTGAGAGAGGGGTAGAGAAAACAGCACTGCCAGCTTTTAGGAAAGTTCAAATGCCTCATGAAAACTAATCGTTAATTTGCTCTCTCTGTATGTATCCTCATGTAGCAATTACAGCACTATCACATTTTTATAATTCATTCCTGAATGTGCACCGATTTTCTATGCATTGGCGGGAATGAATAACTTTCATGTTTAAGAAAAATCACAAAAATAGCTTGGAAACGTATTTTAAAATACTTCCCTACATCCAACACATTTCTAAATAAATCTTAAATTCTTTTAGATGACCAGAGAAGCTATAATATTAAAATATTTCAATACATTCATTATATTAATACGGCTCATACAAACCTGAAATCAGACTCATTGAAACAACTGTACCTCCCAAATACACATATTTCTCTTTGCTGCAAAAGTACACTTCTCATTACATAATGAGAAAACTGGAAGTTGAGAGTAGCTTTATGAAGAAAAGTATATTTAAGCCTCAGAAGTTTTTAAGGACTTTTTTTTTTTTAATAAAGAACTTTTAACTATTAGAAAATAATAATGACGGAAGCAAACATTTGAAAAATTTTCTTTTGCTAGTGAAAACCAAACCAATTCTGGCAGGTTTCACATACTTGAAAGTTATGTGTCACAGGTGAAAGGCTGCCATGTCATAACGTCAAAATTTGCATCCCTTTGCTGCCACATATTTTCATTATGTTTAAAGATGATTAAATAGTATTTTTATCTTGCATAGGAAGCATTTTCAATTCAGATTTAAGAGAGATGAATGGAATTTGGACCTACTTTGTAATTTTTTGCTAGTGCTTTCTCCACCATGAACATGTCTTCTTGGCATGAAAGGTGATGGCTGAGGCAGAGGTAGTGAAGATTCATCATGTGTCTGCAGCTTATACCAATGTGGTTCATCATCTAAAAGGGCTGTCTCGAGCTCTATAAGAATCTAGTAGAAAAATTAGCAGGGTTTAATTTTACCTTCAAGGCACACACACACAAACACATGTTTAAAATATATATGCATATGTATTCAAAACCGAACAACAAACTCAGGACTAATGTGATTGTATGTATCACCTCTCCAAGAAATTCACTCTCTTCTTCTTGTACTCTTGGCTGATCCCATACGGTTATTTCAAGCATTCGTTCTCTAAAATCTCTACGATGTACATGTGAGTAGAGAAAAGTTTGGTTCCATTTTGGCTCTAGACTTTTCTTTACTGTTTTGGTCCTCCTTTTACTCTTATCACTGAAACATAAATATTTGTTGTAAATTGTTTGTAGAGATAAAACACAAAATGCATTCTACTCATTAGCACTTACTGGTTTCATTCTTTCTGATCTGATTATGCCTAAAAAAGTATTCGCAGTACAGTGGCTTGCATTCATCCAAAGTCCACAAAGTTAATTTGATACTGACTAGAATGTTTCACGTGCCATTTTTGTTATAATTAATCTATTAACAAATTATAAAAAGGAAATCTTTACTTCATAAGCATTCCTTTAAAAGTAGATTCAATGCATAGCAAATTACAGCATAATTTTCTAAACTGAAATACTACCACCTTCTGTCTGGAAGAAAATACATTTTCACATAGGGATTCCTAGGGCGTCCATCTACTCTTGGTGGCAAATCTGTTGCTTGCAGAACATTTACTATTAACTGATGTCCCACTTTGTCGTACCACAGTTTAACCTATGAGAATCAAGTTACCAGAAAACATTACTGAAAATGGAGAAAAAACAGAGTTTTCAGAATGCATCACATTAACCACAATGTAAAAATAACCACTGTTTTCTCAAAGAGACAATGAGATATATGTTATTTCAAATCCCTTATTAAATTAGAAAAGACGGTGGTACATATCAAAGACTTTTGTATTTACCACAGCTGAATAAAAAGGTGGTGCCTGATTATACTTACATCGTTTGTTGTACTCCCTGCATAAGCTCGAATCTGTGAGTGCATTTAAACCAGCATGTTTCTTAGCTTTGCATGTCAAAATTTACATTCATACAGAAAGCTCTGACTGCAGCTAAACTCAACACGTAGTTGAATTCTACTCTGATTTCTTACCTTGAAAATGTTCTTATGGAAAGTATAATATACAGCTAAATAATTTCTTAAGAGAATCATAATGTCATGAAATTATTGAGCCTGCTCTGTACTTAGAAATTACAATGATCAATATAAAAAAAAGTAAGAATGTACAAAACATCTAAGTACTCACAGTATAATTAATAAGCCCAGTTTCAATTAGAGTTTCAGACAGTTCCAGAAGGTAGTATGTATCAGAATTAAAATGCAAAACTGAATAGTGTAACTCTTAAGAAATATGCAGCTCTTTAAATGCTCCCATAAAGAAGATAAAGTCAAACTATGCTTATTATCTGTGGATTACTGGGCACATACAGAAGAGTTACCGCTTTCAATGCAGAGGGTACAAGATGACAAGTTGTAAGGCATTTTTATGGGCTCTCGATGTAAATTCCTGTGCTCTTTGTTGTATTAAGACAATAATTCTATACCTTTGCTGTGCTTACAGTGATGGCTTGTAAGTGTGTAGAGAGGGTCGTAAAAAATATTTGAAGGATGTAAGGCTTTACCAACAACAGACATTTCTTTTGACCTCCCAACAGACCTTGGGAATGTGGGTAACTGAAGGATCAGCACTTCGCAGGTTTTCATTAACAACTCAGGAAAAACAAAATATGCTCACAGAAAGCTGCCCTGGTAGGACTTGTGGTGCATCCCGTAGGGCTCCAGGGCTGGTCGGAGATATAACAGAAATAGAAGGCCTTTCCATCTTCTGAGATTCAAAAGAACTTGAACCTAGAAGCACATGAGAAACACATGAACTTCCTATCAAAAATTTTGAAGCTAATTTGGAAAACTTAGGAATTACCTTTTCTTTGAACTGTGTAAAGTTTGTATTTATACATGGTATAATTGGATTACTATACGGAAAGATTTTTAAACTGATGCTGCTAGCATGGTGATGATGACTGTTTGGATACTCTTACCCCAGATTAAACCTGCCATTTTTTGTTTAATTTAAATAACATATACAAAAAGTGCTCCTCATATAGCAGTGTCAAACCATACCAAGTGTTAAATAAAATACTGTCCTCTGAGAGAATTATGCATCACCTCCGCAAAACCAAACTATTCTATGATCTTATGATTTAAAGTCTTTGATGAATAAACCCACACCTGTTGCACGGATTATATTCCTCATAGCATCTGAAATTGCAGCTCCCAAGGAACTGGCACACAGGAAGGTACATAGGATGTGCATCTGGCATAAAGAATGCTGTGGTGCCTGATGGACATCAGTAGCTCTCCAGCAGAAAAACAGAGACCTCACTGATGAGATGAGCTTGTGACAGGTGTAACAGCACTCAGTGGCCCCACAGGACCCTGTCCCAGGGAATATTTCTGGTTTCATCTCTGACAAGGTTCAGATGAGAAAGGACTGGGAGCCATGGCGCTCACACATTCTACCCAACAGCGCTCAAATGGTATAGTTATTTTGAAGTTCACCTAAGCAACATCTTCTTGTTAAGGAAAACAGAAACAAGAATGTTGGATTTACATTGGATGGTGCAAGAGGTGAAATCCTGACACCATTGGTACCTCTGGCAATCCCTTATACCTTTTTCTTTCACGTTACGGCAAGTAAATGACCAATTTGGGTCACAGCATGTGGTACCACTATGGTACTAACACCACAAAATATAGAACACGACATTAAAGTCCTGCTGATGTTTGTAATATGGGTAGCTTTAATCAAATCTATACTGTTTTGTATCTAATACACAAGAGCAAAACGCATTGAATTTTGTCATACAAAAACCTTGCAGCTAATGCAGTCTCCCACAACTCATCTTTAAGAAAATTCATAGCTGAAACAAGACCATGCTTACTGAAAGGAATGAGGTGTATACTCACTAGACTCTAACGGGGGGTGAGAAGTCTCGGGAATCCGTGGAATATCACTAAAATGCGAATATATACATAGTAATTAGAAACAACAGAGAAGCTTTCTGCTGTGACAAATATGTTTCTGAGACTCTTTTTTAGAAATATGGAGCTGTATCTGTTCTAATGGGTTATAAGGAAACAAAGAGGACATATTTCCCACTAGAATTCTTGAAAATCTTACTAATGCGAACTACTTTCAAGTTAATGAACAAGCAGACATAACAATATGAACACTACAATGTTAATATTGTGGATGGATTCCACAGTATTTTTACAATAAACAGAACAATAAAAGAACAATAAAGTTAAAGAGTTCTTAGGGAGAGAAAGGTGGCAAAAGGTAGTAGAGCTACAGACATTCAACTATTTTTGGAGCAAAAAAAAGCCAAAAAATAAGACATAGATTAACTCACTAGTAATTTTTATATAAACATCTCAGGGAGTTCAGGGAATGAAATTGACGAAAATGTCTTAGAATAATAAAAAGAAAAAGCAAACAGCATTAGCAATGTTAAGCAAAAAGGAAAGGCAAACAATGTCAGCAATGTTAAACAAGCAAAAGAATAATGCATTTGTTCAAAGGCTAATAATTAAAAACCAAACAATGGGTACAGACATTTTTCAACATTCACATATCCAGGACATACATAGGTATAAGCACAATCAAACTGATCAGTTCCACACATATCTATCAAAATTTTGCCATCAGCAAATTTATTCTTTCATCAAAATGTAGATGACGCTAGCTCCTGGCTCTCTTCTGTTCTCAGCAACCATTGAGAATACATTGCAAGAGCAAGAAAACAACTGTTATTGTACAAATTGTTAGCACAGCAGCAGAGCAGGAAAATGGAAACAAATCTCTTCAGTGAATTACGTGTAAATATTTTCAGTTACACAAAATAACTCAAAATTAGAACTACAATAACAATTCTGAAGAACACTTACAAGATTTTATGTCTAAAACTGAGCATTTTGAAGGTCTTCAGACACTTCGGTTGAGTGAAACACTATCTTATAGACTTGGAAGTCAATAAAATTGACTCCTAGGTAAATAAAAGTCACTTATGAAAAAGACATACTTAAGTCAGGAAAGGAATTTAACTGTGACCAATCAGTTAGCTTTTCATGTCCTGCAATTTAACCTTCTGGTGCCTGTGTACTAAAAAAGCCTGTTTCAGCTCTAAGTTAATGTCTCATATCAGCTTACATCTCACATCACTAAACAAGAACGTGCTTCTCTTTGCCTTGAGTTTGCAATTCAAGAGTAATGTGGTTTCCTCAAACTCATACAAATACAACTGCATTATGCTTTCTTGCCATGGCACTGTACTACTTTACAAACACATATAAACAGATTAATGGCCTGTTGCACAGCAGGGCTGCCGCACAGGCTTCTTCCTCTTAACGTTTTCTCTCTTTCCAGGACAGAATTTCCAAAGCAATTCTCAGCAGTCTGAAACATCTACTTACCATATTCAAATAGATTCAATACAAGATTAAGTTTGTAATGTTTTCTTTCGCTAGAAAGAACAGTCATCTGCAGTATAGCATTGCTCAAAATAACATCAAATTTAGGATGTCTAATGAGGGCTCATACGTGCAAGGTGTGTTTCAACATAAGAAGTGCAATCTACAGTGTCAAGCTGCAGAATCCCTGGGTGGGTGAAGAAAGACACTAATATGAATTTTGCTCAGATTTTTATCCATATTGCTAACAATATGGTAGAGAAAAAAGCTAAAAAAAAAAAAAAAAAAAAAAAAAAGCCTCAAATATTAGTTACTTTTATATACTTGTGTGCAGTTCTGGTGTCCTCAACATAAAAAGGACATGGAACTGCTGGAACAAGTCCAGAGGAGGGCCACGAGGATGATCAGGGGACTGGAGCACCTCCCGTTTGAAGACAGGCTGAGAAAGTTGGGGCTGTTCAGCCTGGAGAAGAGAAGGCTCCGTGGAGACCTCATAGCAGCCTTCCAGTACCTGAAGGGGGCCTATAGGGATGCTGGGGAGGGACTCTTCATTAGGGTCTGTAGTGATAGGACAAGGGGTAATGGGTTAAAACTTAAACAGGGGAAGTTTAGATTGGATATAAGGAAGAAGTTCTTTACTGTGAGGGTGGTGAGGCACTGGAATGGGTTGCCCATGGAGGCTGTGAATGCTCCATCCCTGGCAGTGTTCAAGTCCAGGTTGGATGAAGCCTTGGGTGGGATGGTTTAGTGTGAGGTGTCCCTGCCCATGGCAGGGGGGTTGGAACTAGATGATCTTAAGGTCCTTTTCAACCCTAACTATTCTATGATTCTATGATTCTGTATAAGCACTTATATATATATTTATATAGTTACTTTATATAAGCACTTTTATATACTTACGCTAAGACACCGTTACACAGACTGACACAGAGAACTCTTAACCATAAATCAACACTACAATTGGACCCAGAGTTTACAAAAGGAAGAAACAGATACTGAAATGAAGATGCCATATTGCCTAAAAAAAACAAACCAAGGTTGAGAGTATCTTCCTCACTAAGAGCTGGTGATACAAGTCTGCACCATGCAACGCAACTGGCAATAATAATCAGATCTTTCTTAAGACTTTACTCGTCAGACAGGAAAGAACTGAAAGTACAATTTTTTTTTACTGTAGTTACCTGAACTCCTCATAATCCTTATGAAGAACTGACAGGAACAGTGGAAGTTAGAACATAAATTTTGAGTCCAGACAAAAAGCATAGTTTGCAATAGAAATGTTACTTGAAATCTTTAAAACTTAATGGTAAAACTGCCAGCTTTTTTCTTTCCCTGATATATATATGATATATATTATTTAGATATATTTTACATCCATATTTATATCCAGATATATATAATGCATGCTTGTATATGTATATATGTGTGCATATATACACACACACACACAAAGTATTGCTAGGAAATCTCTTCCCTAATGTGTTTTATCTTGTTTAAGGACAGCTCCACACCAAATTGCAAGACACAAAAATAAAAGAAATGAATTAAGTTTATATGCAACATAGTTCTGATCACCACACTCGTGGCTGAGTTTTCTAACAAGCTCTGTAATAGCTCTGCTTTCTGCTATTGACTTCAAAATGTACCTGAAGTAAAGTTATGCTTCTGTCTATATGTGAATTTCTTACAAATTCAATAATCCAGTTTACATAATAATTTCTTAAATATTACATGAACACAAGAAACTATAATCTAAAACTTGTTATGAAAAAAAATTAGTCTTATCTATCCTGACTTTATTTTTGGATTCTAGAAAATATTCTGACACTATGATTTACAAAAGAGCTTTACAGAAGAAATAGTAGCTCGTGACTTCAAATATTCAAAACTAGACTAGTCAAAGTGAATGGTAAAAATAAAGTAGGAAGTTGAACAACCTCTTATTTAGAAGAGTAACAAAGTTTTCTTCCCCTTCTGAAGCAGTGTGAATGTCTGAAAAGTAATGTAAGACACACATCTGGTAAAAGCTGCCAACATCAAACTGTCTTTCTATCTCTGCCTTGGAAGACAAAGATATTTTGCAGTCTTATGTGATGTAACATAAGATTATCTTATATCTGATCCTTTCACACCTCAATGAATGCATAGTTTACATAATGGTTTAATTTAACCAAACTATTCCTTAGGCTGAGACTACTCTGTACAGAAATATGGCTTGTGTAGATCACTTTTGTAAAACACAGGAACAGTTATAATTTCTCTGAGGGCTACAGTCAAAAGCTTGATCACTGAAGACAAACAAAATTCAAATGTAGTTGTAACCCACACTTTCTGAGGTTGCTCTAGTGACAGAGGTATCATCCTTTACACCCTACAGAGTTTCCAAGAGTTTCTGGGTGCCTGTCCCCAGAGCTCATCCTTTCCCATCATCCCAACCTGTAGGTCAATCTGCAGTTTGCATTAATTACATTACTTGAGCGACTCTCTGAAATTCAGTACTGCCTGGTTTATATGGAGATTCAACCTCCTTTTCAGGACCTAGAGCACAGTAGCAGAACTTGAATAGAGAAGCTGAATCACACAAGATAAAACGGCAACTTTGGCAGTATTCTGTGGAAGTCCAAGCAAAGGTAGCTAGCATCTAACAAAGAAAACAGAGACACATGAAAAAAACATTTTCTTTACCTGCACTGTCCCATAGAGCTCACCCAAGCACACAAGAGATGGTAAGTTGGTTACCATGCCAGGTTTCTCCTCCAGAAAACAGTGCCAGAGGATTTTCTATGCCGTCCTGTGTTAACCACCTCTCACATTGTATGCATATTCAGAGGTAAATCCTTCCCTCATATTTAGATAGCCAACCCATTAATTCTACTTTTTATAGGTTTCTTCTCTACCTTGCAGTGCAATCATTAGCATTAGAGTCAATTAGTTTTTATGAAATTGTCACAGTACTATTGTGGTTATATTGTTTGTTGTTATGCCTTTAACTGCTAATAGTGTTACACATTTCATATTGTTCTCTAATAAACATCCTACAATTATCCATTTCTCAAAATTGCATTTACTGGTAGACAGAGAAATCCAAATTTACAAGACTGAGCAAATTGGTTAGACATCAATTTTGTAACTGGCAGCCTAATCTGTGGGCAGTCTAATTTGCAGGTTTACTGTCCTCCCATTATTCACTTACAGGCTTTTTAGATCTAATATGGTAGGACTTTCCAAATCAAGACCATTAAAAGTGCTCATACATTGCTTGCATTATTAATACTGAGAGATGAACACAAATTATGCAGACAAAATATCATTTTTCAACTCTTTCGGGAACCTATTTCCTCACAAGAAGTTTAGGTGTAATGGATTAACATTTACTGCTATATCAGGCAGCTTCAATTTTGCTGACTCAGCACCTGAAACTGATGCAAACTTGTGACACACTAGATTTGTTGGATTAAATAAAATATTGTGTTATGAATTTGAAAAAATCACAGTGTGGATAACAAGACAAGGAGAAGCTAGGGGGTGGGAAGAAAAGTCATCTGTTAATGCAAGGAAAATATTCCACATAATGTAACCAATTTACATGGATTTTAATTATTTTATCTTTTTTTTAAAGGGGAAGAAAAACAAAAAAAAAGAAAATCCTGTGCACTATGTCCTGTTAATGAGTATCAGGATTTCCCTCTTTGTATGGTGTCTGATATTATTTTTCTTTTAAGATGACAGACAGGTAAATCCCAATGTGATACAAAACCACAGGACGTTGACTCCTTACTGCTGGAAAAAGGAAGCATCCCTCAAAACAAACCTCAAACAAACAAATGAAAAAACCCCAGTCAAGACACAAGTCTACCAGAATAGCGCTATTATAGTATGTGAAAACCTCCATGCCAAGACTCCATGTATCTGAAAATAAAACCACAATCTGATACGTTTAATTTTTGCCTGTGTCTGGAAAAAATATGCATGGGTCATCCAAAGCAAAACTTTACATTTTATTGGTATTACTTACTACTTCTGGGTGCACTTCTTTAGTGCAAAATTCACAGCTCAGATTCAGAAACATTCTTTGATTTTGAATGCACTTTTGAATGTTCTATGCCTTGGTTCATGGTATTTTCTCTTGATTTTTCTTCAAGAATGTGTCATTCGAATGTGGTTACTTTGTACTTAATTTTTTTGAAGCTATTAGATTTATTAAACTCATAAACTAAGATAATTCAATTGGTTTAATACTGAACTTCTCTTAAAAGTTGAAGGATATATGACTTATGAAAATATACTGATAACTGTTAATATATCTACAGCTTATTATTTAAAATACTAATCTAGCTCCTTCCTTTCACAGCAGCTGTACAAATCAACATTCAGGCTTTCTTCAACTGAGACACAGAGGTCAAGTGATGTCCAATATCAACATATTTATTTCCTGCTGATTTAAACATAAAAACTAAACTTACAAAAATCTCCTAATGATACTTTAATTAAAAAAACTTCGGACTGAATTATGTCTCCTAATTCAATCTGAATGTAAAATAAAGTTTCTGGTCGCCCCCAGTCTCCATCTGAATGGCAATTTTAGCCTTTAAAAACCACTATTATTGCATCAAGCTTTTGTTTCCCATTAGAAGGTGAAACTCATAACTGGAATTAGCATCAAATGTTAATTTTATTTAAGTACTTTTAACAGTGCCATCAAAAAAGGCAGAACTCATTTGCAAAGTATATCTACACTTGCACAGTAAAAAAAAATAAATCAAAAGCTGATATGTAATAAAGGTGAAAGACGAATAATTTAGTCAGAAAGAAAATTAATATTGTTTTTTGTTTCTAAAACTGAAAAAGTATCATATTTGAGGCAGATAAAAATATAATTAGGTTGAAAACTAACAAATTCAAAATGAAATAATCATGCATTCATAAGGAAGAAACAGTTTACTATATACTTACTTATATAATTATATAATATAAACTATTATATAGTTACTGCAGGACAATGGTATTTAGAGACTTACAGTGAGTGCACATAAACTCTGGGAAGTTGACAAACTACACAGAAATTTAAATCCTTTTTTTTTTTTTTAACTAACAAAGAGTCACTTTTATTGTTAATCATGTGACTCCATTTTTGCAAATAAATATGAATTTACAATGTATGATTCATATTCAGTCCTGTAAGACTTAGCTCAGAACAGTTTTAACAGAGTCGTGTTCAGGGAAGGAGTGTAGATCATCGGTAAAAAACTGTGACAAATGCAGGGCCAACTTCACTAACCTTACTAATGCAAACAGATTTTATGATCCTTCAAAAGCTTATCTCGTAAATCAAGAATACAAGAATTGTTATCACAAACACCCAAACCTGGATTAATAATAAATAAAAATAAAGGTTATAAACATAGAATGGTAATGCTAATTTTGAATGAAACTTTTTGTTTCCACTTTTGATTTTGATGACAGTACCATCTAAGGTTAAATACAGTCTTTTCTCTTAAGAGTTTTGGTTTTCCTTTTTTTGTCAGTTTGCTGATGCCTCCTTCTACTCATGAATACTTGTAAAAGTTATTCTTACTTAATTAAGTGAAGAGCTTGAAAAATAGATTTTTCTCATGCACAGGTCTACTTGATCCACCAATTCTCCTTTGCCACTTGGCAAAAACCTTTGGTTAGTACTTAGACCATACAGGAAACAGCATTTACAGTTATAAATAACATTGCAAAGATCCAAGATTGTAAATGGCAGTGGAAGAAATGGAATATACAGAATGTCAATAAAAGAAAGTGAATCATATTCCATCATTAAGAAATAAAAAATAATTAATTCACAAATAGTCCTATTAGTAGAAGTAATAACTGTGCTTAAGAAGCAAGTCTTTAGCCTTACCCAATAGGCCTTGAAACAATAATTTCAACTTGAGGTTCTGATTTTGATTCTAAAATAATGTTGTAAACTTCTTCATTTGTAGCTCCAGGCAAGGGTTTACCATTCCATTCTAGAACTTCATCCCCTTGAATTTAAAGAGAAGTTTATCTCATTTTCAAATTCTTTTACAAAGAATTGCAAAACATTTATGGGATCTATATAACCAGGTAACATTGCCCAAAATGAATTTGTGCTGAAACACAAAAAACATTTCTAAGACATTATGAAGGCTTCTTTCTCAGAACACAGCTACAATTGGTACACACAAAACACATTAAAGAAACCACTTGTGCAAACGTACTAAGTATTTCCAAAATAATAAAGGACATGCTATTGTGCTATGAAATGGAAGAGTCTTTTTAAAAGATCCTTTATTAACTACTGGTAACAAACTTTGAAATCAGGTTAATCTTCAAAAATAAAAAAAAAGTAACCTTCAATACTTATTTTTAAGCCCTTAAGAATCATGACGTTTTATTACAATTTATATACTGTGTGTTTTGAGTTCTCTTCATGAAGGGCAGTCTTCACTGTCAGTGTCAAACTAAGCAAAAATAAAAGCAAGGAGTAAAAGGAGTAAGTCACTACTTGAGGATGTTTGGGGGGAGGGGAGGGATGGGTGGATGAGGGAAAGAAAACATGATGCGAAAGTTATCTTTTTTTTTCAGCTTGCCATTTCTGGAATTTAAATAGTAAATACTTTAAAATGCATTTTGGCCCTAATATAAAAAGGTGAACATCTTGAAGTATAGTTTCTAAAGAAAGATCAGTACATACAATTAAACTGCAGGAAGGATAGGGGAAGTTTACACTCATACCCCATCATATGCAGCAGTCAAAACTTTACAAACACTATCTAATGACACAAACAACTTTCTTCACTATCAACATACAAGCAATGTTTTTATGTTTATCAGGTTCAGTCAGGAACAAAATCCTTCAGATGCTGGCTCTGCTCCTTTTTGAGATCTAAGCCGAATGATCAAACTCACACTTGTTAATAAGCCAAGAAAAACTATCCTAACTGAAGTCCTATCTACCAAAAGATGTGACTTCAATTTCTCTTTATGCTCAGAAATTGTTACTCTTTTTTTCCCAAACAGCCTACATTTTGGTATTTTAAGAAAGGACTCCACTCTTTCACAGTGGAAAGATTACTCCACTGGCTTTCAAAGCAATTTGGCATTCTTTAAACATGAGGGCTTGCTAATGACAGACTTAGTACATGATTGCTGACTAAGGTTTAGTTTTCTACTATGTTGTTTAGCTGAAATGGTTTCAAATATTTTGTATATTCATTACAAATGCTATGCTGGAGGTGGGGGGGGGGGGACAGAAATTAGATATTGCCTAGGAACATCATTTAAAATTCATACAACTCAGTGAAAACACACACAGTTTCTTCTGTCATTCTGACTGTATTTTAAAGCTAACAACCGTTATAAACGAACATGTTGATTTTCCCTAAAATAACATCTGTTTCCTTGAGAGATAATTGTCTTAATCTGGAGAAACATATCAGGCATTAAGTGGAACAAGATGTGACCAGCTTTGCAGTACTCACAACTTAATAGCAAAAACCAATAGGGACATATGCTAACTTTCTAGCAATAAAAATCTAAACCTAACTTACACAGCAATTTATCTGTCATATTTTGAAGATGACAAAATACCTGAAACATGATTGAGAAGCCTGAAGAGAAACATGAAAGCTGTCTGTATTGCTGTTTTAGGGGACGTTTTTTACTTTTGAGAGTCAGTTGGAAATCCAACAGGTGGAAAAAAAAATTGCCAAGATGATTAAACGTAAGATCATCATAGTCAAAATGCTAAACTAACAGAAGTGGCTCCAATTACTCTTGCTGAAAACTAAATCCTAATGGGGACTTGAGTGAAATGTCATTTCTGCTAGTTCTAACCAGATCACCATCCGTCTTTTGCTCAGCGTGTCCAACTTTTGGTCTTTTTGACCAGCCATGCCCTTTCACATTGTCTTTTTCATCTAAGATGCTGATTGTAAGGCTTACATTCTGATTTCTGCTCTCAGTAACAGGCATGGAAACAGGAAAACAATGTCCAGACACTCAAAACTTTGACATATGTAAACCCCAACAGGACACGTCCAGTTTGTCAGTATTTCTCTTGTAGTAGAGGAACCCAAATTGGACACAGTACTCCAGATACAGCCTCATAAGCACTGAGTAGAGAGCAACAAGCACTTCTCTCAACCTGCTGGCCACAATCCTGCTAATACAGACTTGTACATGATTGCTGTTTGCTGCAAGGGTGTTTTGGTGACTCATGTTCAACTTACTGTCCTGCAGCATCTCCAGATGCTTTTCTGAAAAGCTGTTTTCTAGCTGACTGGCTCCTAGTGCTTACTGTTGCACTGGGCTATTCTGTTCCTGATGCAAGGCTTCATGTTTGCCTTTGTTAAAATTTATAAGGTTTGTACAATTACTCAAGAATTTATCAACTAGCCAAATTTTGAGGTTTCTCATAAGGACAGAAATTAAAAAAAGCTTTGACTTAAAAAACAATCTAGACCACTGATTAGAAATGTAGTATTTCAGCCCAAACAGCTCAAGATTAGTGGAGAGAAACTTATTCTCTTTAATTACAATCTGCATTGAAAATCTATAAAGAACTATAATAATTGGTGTTACTAACCCCATCAATATTTATTTGATAAAAAATAGTATCAAATGACAAAACAAAGAAGGATATTTTTAGAGACTGATCATCTTTTCTACTTCTTTATTACTACTATTTGCTTCATGCAATTAGCCTAAATTCATACAAGTTGTCATTGGAGCGTCTGGATTCCTAAGCAAGCACTACATAGAACTTTGTTTTTTTAAGAGAACACTTGGAAAGTAGTTGCTTAGAGTCATGGTAAAAATATAAACTGCTAATAAATAACTTTGAAAAGCAGCTGTTGTGCATAGTTCTTGTTTCATTTAAGAGCTTGAAAAGGGGTAACAGCACAGCCACTTATTTGTAAGTGCAATACAGACATCATACAAATGAAATATTTTAAGATCATTTTCTTTGGTTGTTTACCATTTTTATTTGTAACAATTCACACTCACAGAAGTACTAATAAGGTCCATTGCGTACACAGTACATTACCACTCTAGTGACACTATAGTGCAAGTAAAGCAACTCTAGTGAACTTTGTTTGCCATAATAAAACAGTTTAAAAAACCCCTTTGCACTGGTTCTATAGAGTATAATTGTCCTGGGTTCAGCAGTAGCAGTCAGTTTTTCTCCTTCTTAGTAGCTGGTGCAGCACTGTGTTTTGACTTTCAGCCTGGGAACAGAGCTGATAACACTGATGTTTTCAGTTGTTGCTAAGTAATGTTTACTCTGACCAAGGACTTTGTGAGTCTCATGCTCTGCCAGGCACAAGGGGAGGCTGGGAGGAAGCAGAGACAGAACACCTGACCAGAACTAGCCAAAGAGGTATTCCATACCACAGCACGTCATGCCCAGGGAGGTAACTGGGAGTTACCTGGAAGGGCACGGGCTCTCTTCGGGAGGGAGTCGAACTCATTCAGCTGTAGTATTGTATTCTCTTCCCTTGTTATTTTCTTTTATCATTATTATCATTGGCCGTAGCAGCAGTGGTTTGTGTTATACCTTAGTTACTGGGCTGTTCTTATCTCAACCTGTGGGAGTTACATTCTCTTGATTCTCCTCCCCATCCCTCTGGGAGCGGGGCGGGGGGAAGGAAAAAAGAGGGAGAAAAGGCGGGGGGGGGGGGGGGGGGGAAGTGAGTGAACAAGCTGTGTGGCTCAGTTTAAACCACGACAATAACAAACAGCTCCTGAGCCAGCAAGCAAAAATTTACTAGTCACACTCAGTCCTGACACCAGCACTTATCAGGATTGTCTTGCATTTTGCTCATAAATCAAGCAATTGAAGTCAATAACAAATCAGGAATGTAAACAACTGTGGCATTCCATAACAACATTTAAGTATTATCCTGTATTTAAAAATAATGATCACATCACATGACCAATGTTGATATAAATCAGCAGTTGCATTCCAAAGACATAATTAAAAGGCAATATATTTTATATTATGTGACTGATTGATTTACCTGCTCTGAGATGCCCCACCACATCAGCCAAGCTACCTTTCTTCACTTTGGTAATGAAGGCACCGAGTCGTCCTAATTCTGTCATTTTTCCTCCTACAACCTGGTTGATCACAAATTCGTGAGTTTCCAAGCCACAAAACTGACATCATATCAAGCATAAACATATAAACACATCTGTTTTCAAATTAAGTTTGAAATTAAACCTGAAATATGCATAAGCGTATCTATTGTCCATCTGGGTTTCACAGAGGCTTAAAGATGAAGTTAGATACAAAAAGGCCAGATCTACTTGAACAGAAGACAAGACACAAAATGAATAAAATTGGGGCCATTCAGCCTGAAGAAGAGAAGGCTGTGTGGAGATCTCATAGCAGACCTTCAGTATCTGAAGGGGGCCTACAAGGATGCTGGAGAGGGACTCTTCATCAGCGACTGTAATCACAGGGCAAGGGGTAATGGGTTCAAAGTTAAACAGGGGAAGATATAAGGTTAGATATAAGGAAGAAATTCTTTACTGTGAGGTTGGTGAGGCACTGGAATGCATTGCCCAGAGATGTGGTAGATGCTCCATCCCTGGCGGTGATCAAGGCCAGGCTGGACAGAGCCTTGGGCAACCTGGTCTAGTGGAAGGTGTCCCTGCCTGTGGCAGGGGGTTAGAACTAGATGATCCTAAGGTCCTTTCCAACCCAAACCATTCTATGATTCTATGAAATTGATATTCCTTTTAATGTTTGACTAATCAATCTTATGCAGATTGCTAAATATCAAAATTTGTTGCAGAAAGAATGTTTCTTACTAAATAAACACAAAGATGCACTTTTTTTGCAAATAGTCTGTCAAGTGCTTAAGTTTAAATTGCAAGAGCACATCCAAATAAGACTTGAAAAGAAGTTCATTTCCTACTAGGACCAAACTTTTTTCTCACCTATTAAAAAACAAATAAAATTGCTTACTGCCTGCAAGAAGCAGCCTTTGTGCTACAGACTACTGGATATTTAGTAGGCTGAAGCTGTTCTCAACTTCTGTATTCCCATGCCACACTATCTCACTTCAAGATAGATAAATGGCTCTTACCCAGGACATGCTCCTGCCAAGATCATAAAGTTCTTTCCTGATTTAATTCCCACCATGATAAGCAGAAGCGACAACCCACATCTCCATCACATGCAAGGGACTCAACTATCGGACAACTCCATAGAAGGAGCCAACGCCCTTGGAATTAGACTCAGTTCTCAGCCAATGGGAATGTTTTATATTTGACATTGTTGCTGTTTTCAGTAGGGAGAGGAAGACACCCAAAGTAAATTCTCTCATCCTTGGAGCATGATGTAGTTAAAAATATGCATGGAGAGAGAAATCCTTGAACTGGCACATTGTAGTCCCCACCACCTCCAGAAGTCACACTCTCTCTACGTGTTCTGGCAAAACAGGGACATGAACCTAAAAGTCCTCTACAGATGACTAATTTAGGGATTTAAATAAAATGAACAGCATTGCCAATGGCTTAATTTTATGGCACCACATTAACTGGAATTACATTTAATACAATCTCTAGTATGCTTTAAGAAGTCTTTTTTGCAAATTTTTGTATAAACGTTTAGTTTCATTCCACAGAATTTCTGTTTCTGAAGAGCTGTGTGGATTTTAAACGCTGACCTTTGCATCTGGATGACATTTATGTATGTGGATTATGAGATTAATTACTTGACTGAAATGCAAACAGTAGAGCTAGAAAAGGCAGGACTCAATTAATACACTGCAATGTGCAATATATGTTTGTGGATAGGAAGTGCATAAACATAGACTTTTTGATCAGAACAGTTCAGCTCCTTTGCAATGAATAAGTGGAAGACTTCATAGAAGGGTTTATATGCATACTCATTACATTTACATTCATAATTTATCTGTATAACTTTCCAAACTTACTAAAACTGAAGAATCTATTTTTATCAAATGACCGTATAATTGGAGAGTCCTCTGATTTAAGATGTCAGACCTCTAGCATAGTGAAGTTTCTTTCATTTACCACATAAACCATGTAATACTTACTTTTAGCCCCAGTAATGCACCTGATTCTTTTGGCATGGTTGTTCTCTTGTTGAGAATAACACGCCCAATTAAGCGATCTCCCTCTTTAGAAGGCTGCCACGTTACGGGATGCTGTTAAAAAAACGAGCAGTGAAATTAAAGTGCAACCATCTTCCTGCATTTAGATACATGTTTATAAACCAATAACATTTCTAGATCATTACGTCACAGTAGACACAAACATCCCTCAGATGTGTTACATATCACACCTAAGGTCTCTATTATTATATCTGTTGGACTCTGACTTCATTAAATATTTATGCCCACTGTAAAAAACCTCAGCACCAAGTCTGCAGGTAGAATTATGATGTTCAAGGTTCAATACAATTAAACATTTAAAACATCCCTTAGGTAATAAAATTAAACTTCTATTTTTAAATTCCATGACCTGGAAAAGTGCACTCATATATTCTGTTCTTTGGCATAATGTATATGTTATTCAGCTCTATCATATGGGTTCAGTATAAATAAAAATGACCCTATCCCACTCCAAGTCAACAGAAAAAGTTACTAATCTCTCCCAGAGCAGCATCACACTCACAGCTGCTTTTGTGGCATGCAGTGAAATCTAGTATCATGTCTAGAAAAGAAGTTAATAGTTTAAATTCAGGAAATTTTACTAGTATATGTTTTGATGAAAATTTCTTCCTGATTTCAATTTTCATGATCCACCAAAACAAATACTCATATAATTTGTACAGAATAATTTTTCACAACAAAATTACTATGCTGAACTGAAATAATCAGCAAACATTTTAATTCACACTTACAAACCTCTTTTTTCCTATTTCTTACCGAACTAATGGGGGATGTCTCCCTGCTGTGCCACGTGGCAGGATCCAGCCAGTAATAATCCAAGTCACCTGGAAGAATATGAATAGAAAGAAATGTGTAATCTCTCAAAAAGAGAAAGACGTATTCAATGATTACTTCTGCAGGCATGAATCTTAACGTGTAATAGTTTGATGAAGCAAATATAAAACCTGCGTTACGATTCAAAATTATCTTATGTAAATTTGAAAATATAGCATAATCATTTAAAACCAAAACCACTTATGAAAGCATTGATTTGGAACTCTGCTTTTTCATGAATGGCACCTCAGAACTGGCTGTGCACTCTGGCTGGTTTTTTACTTTGCCCAGTCATCTTTCAAGAATGGACCCCAATGCATCACATTCACAGCCCTCCTCCTCCCCTTACTTCTGTAACACACACACGGGACTACAGCTAACGATGACACAAGAGAGAATATTCCACAAAATAGGCACTTAGCTATAGTTTAAGACAGAACAGTCAACCACACTCCAGAATCTGCAAAGTAGCTGATCAATACTATGACAATAGGTACCGTACAGACGGAGAGGCACAGGAGCCATTAAAGGGCACCAGGGAAAACAGCCACACAAATAGAGGAAATAGTACCAACAGCAGGCTGCAATCTTCCATTTTGCTTGGCACAAATTTATATGTACATCAAGAATAAACCCGTGAATTACAGTGGTCTGGAAGCCATGAGCCCATCGGGCCAAGGAGAGGAACTGTGGGCTGGCTTTGGGAGAAAAGGCAGCAGAGCATAACACCACAAAGAGTATACTGAATTTATGGAAAGCTAAGGAAACCACAGTTTGACTAAATATATTACAGCTGCAGAAGGCTGAATTGGTAGCAAAAAACTCCCAAGTTCATTGGCAGTTGTCTGTGACAGAGGACTGATGTAACTGTACTTAGAGGAGTAAAAGGATGAGGCAGGAATTGCAAAAGGAAGAATACTGGGCAATGCAACACAGAGCGCAATCTTCTTTCCAAAGAAGAAGGGTGAAGGCGATATTGGGAAGGACACAGGAAAATGATGCAGGCTAAACAGATCAACAGAAGGGTAAAAGTGAGACTGCCAGAGCAGGAAGAAGCCCAAAGGATTTCTGTGGTAACATTAGCTTTAAACAGAATACATATATGAGCTCTGAGCCTTGGTGTTAATTCATCCGTTCGGGCATTGCCATGGTATATTAACAAAAATGCAATAGTGTCATTAGAAAGGAGAACCACAACTCTTTCTAATGCTCTCTTGCAATAACAGTAGTATATAAAAGCTTGATCTGAAACAACCAAGAGATGTTCTTTAAGTTACCTGAAAAAAGTAATTATTCTGCTAATTAGCTAGCAATGCCTTTAAACACGTGAACAAACAAAACCATCATGAAAACAAAATCTAAACTATCACTTCAGAGGTTAGTTTTAGACCCTGAAGTGAACACTGTCACCTTGCAGCAAGGTTTGTATCAATGCCTGCATTTCAGGCATTTTTTCACCCTCACTTGGGCTGAGGACCTTGGCGATTTGAAATTTGTTAGTGGAACAGTTTGATAATACTGGTTTTGAATTCAGAAGCGACTTTCTATTTTTATTTTTCAAGTTTTTAAATTATTATGTTCCAGAGTTAGTTTTCGGTATGGAACAACTCTTCACACGCTTTCCTAACAACATTCTACAGACACTTTAGTGATCATTTAAAAGACACTAGGTAAAAATCCTGCTATATCATTAAAGTCAGTTACTGCTGATACCCTCCTGACTCCTGATATGCCCTAGATCTGCAGAAAACATTTCATTTATTATGTACACTTCAGGCAATACATCTTCACTAACATTTTATAAAAAACATCTCTAGAATGATCACTACTCTTATCAGCACACAGGCATCCAATAGAAGCCCAAATAAAGCACACTTCTAGAAAGAAAAAAAGACATACATTTACATTAAGACTTTAATATTTTTTACTCTCTGCAAGTCTTTAGATGCGGATTATGAAATAAGAGTTGTATCATTCTATAACCCATAAAATCTTTAATAGCTTACCATCTACATAATTATATGCACAAGCTTATTTTTAAACAGCTTATTATTATCATACGCTTAACCACACGAGGCAGTTTGTGGTTGCATTACCCAACTGCTGTTCTGCAATTCTGGAGAGCTTAACTTCATATTTTATTTTTAGCATCGTTCCTTGCACCTTTATAGACTCCAAAATTGCAACAGGAACAACAAATCCATGAACCAGACTGCCACCCCAAGTGCTGGCAGTAAACTGGGACCTGGGGCGCAGAGCTCTCCAATTTTAGCAATGGACTCAATAGTAACACCAAAAAGCAGCTTTCTACTGGGTGAGCTGCCCTGCCACAGGCAAAGCACAACACGTTTTCCCTCCATGTTTCACAACTATTTGCTCAGCAATAGGGAAATGTTCAGGCAGGAATAAATGTCAGCTCCACCATGCAGATGTGCGTGTCCAAGTGCTCAAATCCTTTTTTTGCTCTTGTCGTCCTTATTGCTCCCTGATCAATTTTTGTCCTTTCCCAGCTTCAGCTTCTGGGCCTCAGTTTCTTTGCTGTTCTTCCTCCTGTTTATTGCATATCCTTGAACACTTGATTCATGCCACTAGCATCCTTCCCTACCAAGTTCCTGCAAAGTCCTCTTATGTGTCTTCTGGCTTGGCTAACCTGCTAGTTTTCCCATCCTCACCAACTACCCACCCTTTGATGCTTTTCTTCCCCGTCCATTTTGTTGCCATCATTCATCTGCTGTCTCCTGTTTCTGGCTTTGGTGTCCTTTCTTTATGTTGTATATTTTACTCCCTTCTTCCCCTCACACCCCTTGATACTAATCACCCTCTCCTCCCCACACCTAAACCTTCAGCTTCTGCCCCTTTCACCCTTCCTGTCTGTTCTGCACTTTCAAGCCATCAGCAATGTCCCCTGCAGCCTGCCATGGCTTTTTTGCTTTCTAATCTCAGAAGCTGAGTGCAGGAACTGCACTGTGTTGCTCTGCTGAGCTGCAGCATGGCCATTACGCTGAGAAAGCATAAAGGTAGCTATCGAATTAAAAATCTTGATTGACAGTGATAGGTCTACATGCATGGATTGGGGATAAAAAAAGTCCACATTCTTGAAAAATTACTTCATTTTAAGACTCCTATTAAAATTCAGTCCAACGCAGAGCACCAGCATACAAACTTTTGGGTGAATCTGCAGCTGTAAAAAGGAGCTGACAATGGAAAATGTCAATTAATCTATATTCATAAACACCTATAGAACATGCGAATTAAAACATGAAGGAACAGAACCCTGAACCAAGTTTTAAAAATATTTTATGACAGCAACACTGACAAGAGGGCCTTGACATCTGCAGTTCAGTTCTCTGTTACAGCTATGCTTCAAAAAACCCAATTTCTCCTCGATCATCCTATGTCATTGCTGTTCTTTACTTAATACCTATTTATGCTATTCTTGCACTGTCATACTGACTATTTGTTTAATTACACAAAACAATTTTACTGAACTAGTATTGTAGAGACCCAGGAACCAGTAAACAATATGCAAAAACTTACAATCTCAGAGCACAGTTTAAGAATTTCAGATGTTCTCAAAACATCTGAACCAAAACTCACAACAACCCCCCCCATACACAGCATACTCTCTCCACTCGTAAAAGTCACTAAAAAAACCCAGTAAAATAAGACAAATTTAAAACATTATGGAAAAGAAAAAACAACTTTTCTATGGAGCAAATAGAGGCTTAAATTGATATAGAAATAGAGGCTTAAATTGATATAGATATAGAGGCTTAACTGATATAGAGGCTTAAACTCCTTTTAAACACTTTCTAAACAATACTTTAAAAGTATAAAAATTTAAATATAAGCCCCTTTGAAAATATTATTTTTTACATTACTGATATATTTCTAAAACATATAAAACATATTTCAACTTAGAGCATATTATTAAAAATGTATCTGCAGTTATAATGCACCATTTACTTACGACATATGGAGTGAAACAAGTATATATTTATAGAACCTTTTTTCCTGAGGGAATAATTCAGAAGTTGCATCCTGCCAGCAATTAAATATTTTTCCTATTAACAAGCTGCTGCTCGATTACTTTACTCTTGGACAAAGAGCTATTATCAAAAATCGAATTTCAAGACACAAATGTGTTGAGTTTTTTTCTGTGAAAGTCTTTTGCAGTCTTTGATCAAATTTCAAGATGGGGAATAAAATTCTCCAATTGCTGTCAATTTTATATCTGCAACACACCTGTCTTCAAAATAAAGGGAAAGCAAAATTCACAGCATCAAACCTACATTTTCTCTAAAATACTTCATCTTCAGCAGCACTACCCATACCAAAAGCTAGTGCTGGGATACTGTGGTTTTAAGTGAGATCCTGCAAAGCTGAGAAGTGCTGGAAATGGCAGGCTTGTCTCTTTCGCAAAGCCAAAACAAGCTCAAAAAAGTCCATTATTGTGTATGACTAGCCATGGTGATTTCCAAAGAGTCCTGAATACCGGAGATAAAATACCCCTAGATGTTTCCAGACCCCAAATCCATCCAGGCTGCATTCAGACTGCTATTCAGCAAAGAACGCGCTTCTGGTGGTTTGCTCAAAACCAGACGCACTAGATTTGCAGCAGTTACTTAAGACAAGAAACAGACAGTCTAATGATAAGAGTCAGTCAGCCCATGTTAGGCACTTACTTGAGCCTAACATGTAGCTGCTAACAAAGCAGTTCCATCATGTAACTAGGAAACTTAGCCAATTATTTTCAGAGGTGGCATTTAAAATTATGGTACAAACTGTCTTCCTGTATAGCCAGACTAGATCACTGTAATTAACACACGCAATGGTAATTTATTTGCCTTTGTTGATTTTTAGAGTCAAATATAGCCTGCATTAAACAGACAATAAAGCTTTATCAAAGACGCAGAGCATCCTCTGTTACATCTTCCACAGTGCCCATGAAACTGGATCAGTGACTTACGGAAATGATCACTAGATACCATATACCAAGCTACAGAAAGTTTTAACAAATGTAAAGATACTCCATGTATCAACTTGATTGTCTTCCTCCTTCGTAGCTTGAGTTTTCATGAGTTAGAAGACCACTCAGCATGCTGTTGGTAAATGTGTTCAGCGCACTATTATTGCCAACAAAAACATCTGTCTTGTGATACAGATGTGATAGGTCATATCGTTAAGCAAGAAAGTACTTCTATGCTCAAGAAAAAAAAAGATACTAATCACATTATCATGTCAGAAAACTAGTTCAGTGTATAAACAATGTATGTTTAAATCATTCTAGTCAAACTGCTAACTAACCACATAAAGAGAAAATACATGAGTACCCAGCTTAACAGACAGTCCTAGCATCTAACTGGCAACCAAATAATTCAAAAGCTACCTACTTATTTATACAGAAAGCATCACAAAAATGCTCATTATCTCTTTCCTCTCAAATCAATGCACTTCAGATAGCTACAGTTAAGAACTTAAATCCTTGCAGAATGAGGTCTGTGTTTTACCAGTTATGCAGTTAAAGGGCAGGCTGGCTCATGCAGTATGAGGGAAGAACGCAGCACGTGACTGTGAAGTTTAGGTTTTATTTTGTGCAGAAAACACTAATCGCATTGGGTTTAAATTCCCTGCTGGCACATGTCCTAAAAGCTGAAAGTTAACATTCTTAAGTTCAAATAAAGACTAGTACTCCATATAAGTGACAGCTTATATGTATAATACTCATATTTGGGGTACAGATGTGCCACACATGCCTGTGACCCCAATAGCTGCAAAAGCTGGAGCCAGCCTCTCAGATCATTCGGCTCAATGTAACAAGTTTCTTATCCACATATTTATGCAGCAAAACTTCCATATTTTATAGATCGTGATTTTTTTTTTAATTAATACATTTTACATATACTCACTTTCAGAAGAAAGCACTGCACTTGTGTTCATTGATGGCTTCAGAATTTTTCTCCAAGAATTTTTCTCTAAAGGAATACTTGCAAATGAACTTTCAACACAGAAGCATCTGGGCCCATTTGTACATTTCACAACGTGGACTTCCTACCTGAATCATCTCAGTGTTGTTAGAAAGCTTTATGGATTACTAAAAGCAAAGATTACTAATCTTGCCAACTGAAAACTTGAAGCCAAAAATCACGACCTATCCAGTCAAGTAACAAGCTGATGATTTGTGAATGCTTCTGAAACTTTTAATATGAACACAAGTTCATATTGTGATACGAACTTGTAACAAGGAAGCTATTCTAAGTTTCCTGAACCTC